>NW_009647838.1:1345538-1414880 GCF_000708025.1 Charadrius vociferus
TAACCAAATTCAGTATTTCCTACATTAAAAGAAAAAAAGAAAAAAAGAGTATGTAAATTCATTGTCCAGTAGCACAGGATCCACGCAGAGATACAAAATGGGGAAATTATCGTAGGGTCTTCCTAAAGAAGCTCAGAGACCTGCCCATTCGTAGTTTCCTCATAGCACCTGACAACCCAACAGCCTCACCGGGGGTCTGACCCAGACCCAGAGGAGCAGGCAGGGGTCACAGAATGGTTAGGGTTGGAAGGAACCTCTGGAGATCATCCAGTCCAAACCGCCTGCCAGAGCAGGGTCACCTACAGCATGTTGCAAAGGACGGCGTCCAGGTGGGTTTTGAATGTCTCCAGAGTGGGAGACTCCACCACCTCTCTGGGCAGCCTGTGTCGGTGCTCTGCCACCCTCAAAAGAAAGAAGTCCCAGCTCTGCCTCTCTCCGTGCTTGGGCCGGCAAGTTCCAGAGGGAGCAGTGATGGAGTAGCCATAGAGAAGGAGATACAGCTCCTCTCACAGGCATGGCAGGATTGATGGTGCAGTATTGCCAAGAGTTTATGCTACAAAGAAAGGTGACTTTTCTTGTTGATGAAATGAAGTCAGTACTTAAAAGAGGTGTAAAGAAGGGACGTCACACGGGAAAAAGTAAATTTCTGTTGAATCAGGTGTAAACACTGTGGCTGGATTTTGAGTCTAGAGATGACTAATAGCATCTATTACGTGCTTCTGCATCTTTAGTGTATCATACAGAATCTTTTTTTTTTCTGTTTTTCGGTAGAAAAATACTGTTTTCATGCCAAAACTAGGACAAGAAGTCAAGCTACAGCCCTACAGTACTGTAAAACTGACTAAAAGTGGCTGCTTTGGTATTTATCATGTGGAGAGACCTTGTTTTCACATTAAAGAAAATGACAATAAGCACAAATATCCCGACGCAGGAATGGCAGCAGGTAGAGGAGGAAAAGTCCTGATCTGTGCTGTGAGCACCTCATCAGGACCCGGCAAGAATGTCAGATGAAAAGGCACAGCCTCTGCCCCCCACACCAGCCACTTCTGCATTTCCTAATAAAACCAGCTCTCCTCCCTTGGAGTGTTTCTTAACACAAAGCTCTTTTCACACGTAGAAATTGTACTTCTATAAAGGAATAAGCTCAAGAACTGCAGCTGTGAAGGACTACCACGTGTCGAAATTCAGCACCTGTATCCAGGAATCAATATAGCCTCAATATGACAATCTGCAAAATCCCAAAGTGCCGGGAGCAGCATTTTTTACAACTAGCCTTTTGTTGCCGATGCTGATGCCCAGGCACTGCGGTACCCTGCTTTCTTCGCCAGCTGAATTGCACTCAGCCTTTTCTCCTCCCCCTCCATCAGCCGTGCTATCTTTCGCCTTGGAAACCAGCATCTCCGACTGCGATTCCGCTTCGGGGGAGCTGAACGGATGATCGTTTTATCGTTCCACAAATACTCCCGTTTTAGTTTTGGCTGAAAAACCTTTACGCCATATTTGGCCACACTGTGCAATTAGGGATTTGTACACCTCTAATTTAAACCTCCTCACGCAGGCGAGTGCGGCCACGGACCGCTCCACCGTGCAGCTGTGTTCCCTCCTGCCCACGCCAGTGCCAGCACGGCTGGGGCTGCCCAAGGCTCACGGCCCCACGCTGCCCAACACAGCGCCCGGGGAACTGGAGGGCTGTCAAATCTCATTGTCTTCTCACTCAGCAGATGATAAGCTTCGGCCCCTGATTTTGCAAATCCCACTGGCTTTCCTCAAGGAAAGGTCTGGCGAGTCAGGAGTGTTCATAGCTACAGGAGTCCACTATGTTTGTGTGGCCTCAATGTTTTATACAGAAGGTCATCATCTCTCTCTCGCACATGTCCCAGGCATTAACGACTGCAACGTTCCATCCCGGACGTTTACACATTTACATACCTATCAGCAGCTGAAAAGGTGAGCTGTGCATTAGGTGCCAATTATGTTGTGCTCTCAGAAGCTTCATTACCTCCAAACTCTTCTCTTTGCAGTGACCCATTCACATGAAAATTATTTTTGTCTCCGTTTTTCATTTTTCCACCTGAGGGAGGAGAGGTGTATCTCCAGATATTGGAATCAGCTGGCAGGGATCAAAGGAGCCCTTCAGGTTTTCCCTGGCAGCAGCTACATTTCAGCCTAAGGAGGATGCAAGTAAGCTCAATGTTCGCTTTCTGTTGGCCAACTTCTCGTCTTGGAGCACAGGGGAATACCTGTACCTGCCCTCTGGGCAACTATTTCCAGCAGAGCTCTTGTCTGAAAAAAAAAAGGAGTGGATTAACTTCTGCTCACCAGTTTCTCTTTCCAGGAAACGGGAGGAAAGTTCTTTGCTAAATCAAAGGGGAGTTAAAGATTGAGGTACCGCCACACCAACCCAACATCTTTAAGATGACGTTTCCTTAAGCAGCCCATGAACTTGTGCACGCAAGCCTTGCCGCAGCCGGATCCTCCCAGACGCGTGGGGAGCACAACCGTACACTGCTGACAAGACAGCCCTCCTCGAAGGCAGGGTGGGTGCTTGGCACCTACACGGGCAGCGAGTCACCACACCTTCCAGCTGCCTTAATTTCCAGAGGTAACGAGCGGCATCTCAGCACCTGGCTGCCATCTCCAGAGCTTAACCATTAATTGTCAGTGGATTAAAAAAGCCAGGCACAGAAGCGCACACACGATACTTAACATGAACAAAAGCCTCATAGCTTTTAACCACCAGGCAGAAGGAACTACGTCTTTGAAGAGTGAAACAACCCGTGTCACCCCTACCACTCCTCCAGTCCCCACCTGGGGAGGAGGCTGTTGCCTTCACTGGCTGCAGGAGCTGCTGGGCCAATGAGGCAAATAAGAGCCATGGGCTCAGACCTGGTCCCCGGCAAGACCTTCTGGAAGCCCAAGTCCTCCCACCCCGCTGGTGGCAGCACGCCTCTGGGGACATCATGGGAGCATTTTGCCCCGGAGGAGCTACCAGTTCAGCGGTGAGTGCTGGTCTCAAGGATACAGGGAAGCCAGCCGTGGCTGCTCCTTGGTAGACAGGCTGAGCCATGCAGCACTGTGGTCATCAGGGTCAGCTTCTGAAACCAGGCCTGGAAGCAAAGACGAGCAGTTGTGCAGCCATGGGAAGCTGGCAGAAATGAACTGCACTGACTGCACTTCCCCGGCGGCTCTCCAAGGACCGGGCTGGCTCAGGGCGACCCAGCCCTGCAGTTACATCCCAGCCTGCCAACGGCAAGCTGAAGATTATTCTCATCACCACAATCCTTGAGATGGTAAAATTGCATTGGCAGCTGAGCAGCCCCCAGGCAAGTCCCTGTCAGGGCGGCTCGGGGTGCTGGAGCCAGGGCTGGCGGTCCCAGCCCTGCCCCACTGTGCCAAGGAGCTCCAGTATCACAGAATCACAGAATGGTCAGGGTTGGAAGGGACCCCTGGAGATCTAGTCCAACCCCCCTGCCAGAGCAGGGTCACCTACAGCAGGTTGCACAGGACGGTGTCCAGGCGGGTTTTGAATGTCTCCAGTGTGGGAGACTCCACCACCTCTCTGGGCAGCCTGTGCCAGTGCTCTGCCACCCTCAAAGTAAAGAAGCTCCTCCTCATGTTAAGATGGAACTTCCTATGTTCAAGTCTGTGCCCGTTACCTCTTGTCCTATCACTGGGCACCGCTGAAAAAAGACTGTTCTCGTCTACCTGGCACCCTCCCTTTAAGTATTGATAAGAAGCAGTAGCTGAGGAGGACCACGGCCAGGTCCCAAACCACCTCCCCACGCTCTCTTCCCCTGCCCGCTCCCCACAGTCTCAAGGGCAGCCCCATGCCAGAGTAGTACTCACCTCAGCAGCAGGGGCAGAGCTGAGGGTACTCCTGACCCACATCTCCTCTCACGAGTAGACCTGGAAAGGCACCCCAGGGTCTATGGCCTCCCTGGTGCAGGAGGGACAGTTTGATCTCCAGCGAGGTTCTTTGCTGTGACACTCAGTCTTGCCCAACTTGAAAGAAGCAGACGCAGCTGGAGCTGGGGCCTGGCCAGTGCCATGAACGGTGGGTCTGCTCTTGCCTGGGAAGCTCAAAGTGCGTTCCTCTCCTCCAGGCAGTTCAGACTACCTGTCAACAACCACAGCCATGGAGGAGTCCTGTCCACAGCTCAGTAGACACACTGCATCCATGCCGGTGACGACTTTTTCCCGTCCTTGCTGTGGACCCAGCTCAGCAGAGCAGGGGTCCGGTGGTGATCACTGCCACCTGCAGCCAGAAACACCGGGCTGGGAGAAAATCAGAACAATGGGACCCTTGAAGACTTTGGTGATGAAGCCAGAAATGGTAATTTCTCAGAGGACAAGAAAAATAGCGAGTCTGAGGCAGCCTTCATATCTGTTTGTTGAGAGAAGACCTTTCCCTGGGATGCTGGCAATCAGGGTGACCAGGAACCAAACGATTTGGCTGACATCGCTTAGTTAATGCAAAAGTGCATGAGAAGACCCTTGCATATTTGCTGTCCAGAAGAATACCCACTGAATTTACTGAAAGGCAGAAAACTCAGCTGCTGGTACAGTCACGTGGATTTGGCGGAGTTCCCTTGCCTGGGCACTTGCTGATTTGCCACATGGAAATTTCTTCCCACTTAAGACCTATGTGGTTTTCATCTCTCACCGGGGCGCACAGCTGCAGCACTGATGAGGCCGCGAGGTCCCTGCCAGCTTTGCTGCCTGCTGCGGCAGAGCCGTAACCGTGGCAGCACCGGGGGATTAACGATCCTTGTTTAGGGACACATGTGAGTTGCATAAATTAAAGAACTGAAACTCAAATCTTTCTTTAATTCAGTCATCACAGGTAACAGGCAGATGCAGGTAATGCAGACACCAATACTTATTTCCTTGCCGTGGTCTGGAAGTGCAGCACCAACCATCCAGCGTGGTTGACTTCCAGTGCCATGGATTTGTTTTTATATTATTATTATTTTTTTTAAAATCTAGCCTCTACAGGTAGTTGCACCCTATTATGCTGTCCCCCAATGCCTGGTGCAAGATCCCAACCCCCTTTTTTTTTTTGCCAGGAAACTACTGAAAGCCTCACGAAGCGACCAAGCATCACCCCCTTCTCACAACCTCGGCCACATCACCCTGGCAATTAGAGCTGCCGCACTGTGGGCAGTGGTCAACTCATTGGTCACCTCTTTCCCACAGCTGCTCTTTGTGGCACGGATAGCTGCTGGTAGGTGAATTTTGACCAGCCATTTAATGGTCGATCCTACAGTAGGCATCTAAAACCTCTCCCATTATTTCTTCCTGATCTTCAGATAAAACAGATAAAAGCACAAAAAGAAAATTGTTCTGTTTCATCCCATTACCCCGCCTCTATAAAAAAAAAAAGTAGTAGCTGAAGAGTAATTTCTGGTAGAAGAGTCAAAACATTTACTACCTATAAATTCAGCGTCCTCTGAATTGATAAAAGCAGGGTGCTTTCATCTCGCACCGCTCAAGAGACATGAACTTTTGCCCTGAGGAACTGCCTGCAGTTCACATTCTCTGCCAGCTCAACGCGGTAACTCGTTCCCTCCAGCCGGCTCTGGGAAAGCGCAACCACCACCTTGACTCTGACCAAAAGTTCTTCTCATGAAGCAGCAGGTCTGTACAGATAAACTCCTACCAGGGTTCACCATAGGCTTCTCCTGCCCAGGCTGGAGCTCGCCTTACACAGTTGCTTGTCCATACTGGAGGTGGTAAGGTGCCAGAAATACTTTTCCCCCTAAGAGCTGGGCTCCTCATCAAAAGTTAACGTAATGTCTGAAGGACAAAAATTACTACGTTGAGACGCGTTGTTGAGAAAAAGTTCTGCATCACTAATTACGATAATTCTGGAAATTCTATCAATTTTCATTGATACAGTGATCCATTTTCCTTTTAAATCTTGCTCAGCTTTTCTCCTTGACTTCTGGTGGAAGTGAGTGCCATTGATTTCATGAAAAATGTTTCTATCGGACTTGAATTTGTCACCCCTGCTTTAAAGACTGATGTAAGAACTGGGCCAATAAAGCTACAAGACAAAAATAGAAGTTCTCCATCCATTTTCTCTGTGTTAGTCATAACTGTAGCTATTTTAACCTCTCATTCTCTTCAATCTCTCTATAATATTTCTGCTGTCTCATTATTTTTGTTGTCATTTTCCAAACCCAAAGGAATTTGCAATACAAAGCGTTTGCCCACAATGCCCAGACCTCAGTCCCGGACCGATCCAGGTAATTTTAAAACTCAAGAGTTGTGCGAGTACCTTGCTTTTTTTTAACTATGTCGTCCTTTACATTCAAAACTGAACTTCATTTGTCACTGGGATCCATTTCATGAGCTTGATAAGGTACCATTAAATTTCGCTTATTTTTTTGTGAGCTTGACTTTAATAACCTTCACCATTTTTTATTTCATGGGTCATTCCCTTTCCAGATTAATTAAAAAAACCCCAGCCCATCAATTAAAAAAAAAAAAAGGCGGAAATCAATCATAACTATTGGGAAAACCCAGAGTATAAAGAGGTTTCTGTGTTTTTTCAGTCTAGTATAATAAATTGGTAAGCAAATTAGCTATTCCTTTGTAAACCTCTTCACAGGTATGTACACGTGGCACAGAAAGACAAATATGCTACTGCCTTAGGAGGATTTTTAACAACTTATTATCATGAACCATATATTACTGTCAGCCTCTCAAATAACAACAAAGGCCTTTTATTGTACTCTGAAAATAAGCCTGATATTGACAAGTTATGGCCAAGAAAGAGTATCTAGGAAGAATCTAAAGACTTCAGAAGAAGTAAAGGGGGTAGGAATTAAGAATCTTAACAGATTTTGGCATTTCTTCTGATTTAAGCACAGAATTCCCATCCATTTCAATGGTGCAAATGGTCTAAATGCCGATTTACAAATGACATAAACCCAAAATTCTGCTTAAGCTTACCCAATTAATTAGCACAAAGTTATCAAGACAGTTTTAGATGGAGAAGTATATCCATCTTCCTATTTGCTTCTTGAAGTCAGATTTCTATAATGAATCTTATCAGAAGCACAAACAGAACCACAAAATACACAAACTTTACTTCAAAGAGCAGCAGCAGAAAGTCCCGACTTTTGGCCAGCCCAGAAACAGCTGGCTGCCTTCTTACCTATAAGAGAGGAAGGATGCTTTTTCAGAGCGCTATATATTTATTTTCTAAATTAAATCACCGTTCCCCTGTTGTAAATGCAGTGTACTAAGGAAAGGTATTCAGAGACTGCACTGGATTAATAATGACGCAGCACCTCAGCAAAGCCTTTAGCATCAGTGGCCATACTTTCTTCCTCCAGCAGCTGAGCGAACCCCTAAGACTGTTGAAACAGTCATATTTTCGCTATCATTTAAGAGAAGAGAAGTTGCAGAGTACGTTCACTGCTACCAGATACCATTCCTCACACGTGTGAATATTAATTTATGATCGATAACACACACAATAGTTTGGGAGACAGATGTGGTCCCTTCGTGGTATTTCAGAATGTGAAGGGCGCCAATTCATCCTCTCCTTCCCTTCCTCCGTGACATCTATTAACTCATCCATAGGGAAAATATCATTTCTATCTAACACTGAAAATTAAACGTCAAACTCTTCAACGTATTATCAGACCATCCAACAGCCTGACCCTGCAAAGACTCAGCTTTAATCCTTACGGGCAGCAAGTATCCTCTTGACTCCGATCAACGCAGAAGAGAAGCGTATATGTGAACTTTAGCAAGGCTGAGGAATCTGGGATTAAGAGCTACTGCTTCTTTTTTTTTTTTTGGCAAATATACAATCCACGATACAAAGCACCCAAGGAAAAAAGCACAAATCTTTCAGCAGTTCTCCCCCCCAGTTTTCCACCAGCCTCACACCACAACAGACATGTTCCACGATGGGCAGAACTCTGGCAGTTTGCAAGAAAATTAAGGCAACGGTTCTACCCGCTTTCTGCGGGAGTTATTTTGGCAAGCTCACGCTTTAAATGCCAAGCAGCATTTAAGGATTTGCTTGGACATGCACATATAT
This sequence comes from Charadrius vociferus, assembly GCF_000708025.1. NCBI lineage: Eukaryota > Metazoa > Chordata > Aves > Charadriiformes > Charadriidae > Charadrius > Charadrius vociferus. Next base: position 1,353,598 of record NW_009647838.1, read on the forward strand.
GCATCTTATTCATCCCAACAAAAGGAACTCTACATAGTTCGCTGTTCAAGCTCGCCAAATATTTTAACCAGAAGCTGTTGGATTTTCATGTATTTATACTATATGAAGTACCTTGCTGCTTTTTCAAACCGAGATTACATTCCAAACATTCATTTTTCAAAATCAATGCATCTGAAAGACTTGTTTAACTAATGAAACATGTCCTGTCTCGGCCCGTTTCTTTCTCTTGTATTGTCATAGCCATTTTCCCACCCAAACCCGTGTTACTGAGGTATTTAAGGTGTTGAACAGTTTTCAGCAGGTTTTGCCCACCCTCCCTCCTTTTTTTTTTTTTATTAAAAAAAATAGATGGAGTCCTTACTTAGTTTCCAGATTAAGTCTTATTAAAAGTAGTTACAGACCCAATTACAACCCTTAAAACACCACCAAAATGCACTACAATATTCTTTTATTTAGTTTACAGAGGAGTCTATCAGTACAGGTTGCAGAAAGAAAATGTTTAGTGCTATTTACAATTTGTTTTAAAACTCTGCTCTATACAAATTTAATTCTGATCAGTATGAACAATATTTTTGTAAATCTACTGCATATAAAGCATTTCATCAAAGCAGTAACAATGAATAAAATAATCTGATTACATTTGAATGATGCCAATCATTCGAAAAAACAATTACACAGAACATCTGTAAGAGTTGTGGACACTTAAGTACAGAACACAATGTCAACCTGTGACTTTTTTTTAAAGGCTAAAGCTATTTATATGGAATATTGTTCTATTATACTACACGCCAATCTATATTTAACTTCTATAGTTATGTATTTTATAAGATTTTTATTAAATATATTCTACACATATTTGTAATTTCACCCAGGAAGAATTACTCCCCAGTGAAAAAATAGAAAATCTTTTATATTTTTTTAATTTTTATTTATTTTTATTTTTTACAGATTTAGATGAAACTAGCTCATGCTTTAGTGCTGTGCAAATTTCTTTAGCATATCAACGTTTAAATTATTGATATGAAATAAAAGAATGGCATCCTTTTTAATTACGTATGCCTTCAAAAATCAGCTTCTGATTTTAATACGATTGCAAGCACTAACACCAAATGCAGATTACGTAAAGAAACAAAACTAGTACTATGACAGAGGTTTTTCTTTTTGCTTTTTAAACTTTAATAATTCTTTTGAAGTCCCTAATGAGTAAGCATGACACTGGACACTAAGGTACAGATGAGAAAATGATTGAAAAACACCAATTGCCAATATTCAAATACATAAAATTGATTAGTAAATGATGTTTTCTAACATTTATGCACAATAATAAAAGCCTATGAACTACAGGAAATTACCCCTCCCATATTAAGGCTAGGAAATGCACTCTCTGCGCTTGTTTGTGCTGTCTGAATGAGCACTCAACTAACGTACGAGATCAGAGTGCACGCAGTAACGAAAAAAATCAGTTTCATCAGCCCTCTACAGAGTGCTTTTAAATTACAGGCACATAGTTTTTTTTTTTGTTTATTTGTTTGTTGCAGTGAAAATATATATAGTTAGACTTGGTTTAGTTAGTATTCTGTGCCAGTTCGGCCACCAAGGTTGACTTAGGTAGAATCGACTTAACAGTTTTTCCTTTGTTTTGGCCATAAGTGAGATTTGTATTAATTACAGATATACTATTTTCCAGTGTTGTGTTATACATGGTAGGTTATTACTAGGTCTCTCAAATATTGTTAGAGATTGTTGATGAGAAATATACCGTCAACCATATTTAGTGCAAATTGCATCTAGAAAGCTTGACTGGTTAGATCCGGTTAATGGAGATTTTTGTGGTAGCAAAATTATTCCTGTTATGGAAAACAACACATTAACTTTTCTGGAGATTGAATTCTTTCAAGAACTGATGTACTGTTAAGATTATTCAACAAACAAAAAGCAGGTATTAAAAAAAAAAATAAACAATGAAAGTGTTCATAGATCTTTCTCTTAATAATAAAAAAAAAAAGACTAATAAGACAGTGTTCATGTAATATTTCAGTTCCGTAGGCTCTTCCTACAGGTGTTTGAAGCAAGGTAGGGCCTCTTCTATTCCAGCAGCATGAAAGACAAAGACTATATTACATCACACTTAGCAGGTAAAGCTAACAGGGTTTACAGGATTACACAGCAATTGCTTTCTCCAGTTTTTTCACGGTTCCTTTGACCTGTGGAGGAAGAAGGAAGTTTTGCTTACATGCCATTTTTAAAGCAATTAGGTTGTTTTTTGTGTGAGTATGCTTGATACAAGTATGGTTTTTACTATTTTAGGTAAAACCAAAAATAATTTATTGTTATACATATGCATACATAACTGAAAAATAAATCAGTAGCTTTTAACAATAAAAACAAAAGCTTTTAAAGGTTTGAGTAAATTTCTCATTTTATAAAACCACTAAACCAGAAGGTTAATTCCATAGCTTTTGATAAACAACACGCACAAAAGCACTTCATTACTTGCGTCACAAAAGACCAGCAGGACTTGACTTTTCTCTACTACGAAATACTCAAAAAGCCTGTAAGCGATCTGACCGCTTTGCCGTGTACTTAAGTAAGAAATACCTCTAGTGCACAGCGTACCTTGAGAGTTTGGCTCTGGCAACGTCTCTCTGGCCACCAAATGCATGACTGTTGTTTTGCCAAAAGGAAGTTTTAACGCTGCAAAAGGAGAAAGGGAGATTTATTAACACATTACAGCAGTTGTCTTCTACACAACACTCAATTGAAACTAACTATAATTGGATTAGCATCTGTTCAAAAGTTCATACTGTTAGGTTTGAATTGCTTACTAAATAGATCTATAAAGGCGTTTCTGGCTAAAGTTTTGTAGATCAGGGTCTGGGACCCTGTAACAATCACTTAAAACACAGTGTTCTTAGAGATGTGATATTCCTGTGAGGAAACTTAACCTTCATCTTTTCAGTAAAAGTGGGCATTCGTGCCAAGACTCAGATGCTAAGCACTCTTCATTGATAAGGATGCAAAGAAGTGTCTAATTCAGCCACTAAGTTGTTACTCCTGAGACATCAGAACACTGAGCCACTACTACAAAACAGGTTTTCCTGTAACATACTTTGATCCACAATACAAATTTTCCAAAATACAACATGTCTGCATCTTGCCTTTTAATATTAATCTGTAACATCAGCTGCATGTGAAAAATACCGAATTTAAAACATTTTAAATCAGATAAGGTAGCTCTCACAATGCTGCCTTTGTGAGCTTTAGTAACATGAAATAACAAAATTGGAGCTTTCCACAAGTCGCTCTGCTTGCTGCTGAAACCAAAATGATCATTTCACATTCTGATTTCAGTACACCAACACAATGCTGTATTTATGGTTTTAGGACTGCAGTATAATATTTATCAAAACTTCTAGTCTCCTTGAAATGAAATGTTGCTCACTGTATTTGGCAGATTCTCATTGCCAGATTCAATATTCTGAACTTGTACTTCTTCCAAATATTGGGGAGGAAGGGGGAGTTATTTTTACAAGTTCTTTACATAACTTTAGTTTTGTTTCCTCTCTCCAACTCCTAAGATTAAGCATCTTTCTTGATTACTTTTCTGAGAAATGTAAGGTAAAGATGCTCTCTCTAAGTTTTGTCCTCACCCCCCCCTTACAGAGAATAAAGTTAGTGATAAATGTAACAAGAATTTAACCCTAAATACAGAAATCATTCTGACTTGAGTAGAATTTGTCCTCTCAAACTCAACTTACATCTTCTATTTTCACATACAGTGCACCAAGGCATTTTAGGTGAATACATGAATAATGAATGTTTGATAAACCTGAAGGTAACTGAAGAGAAAAATGCCTCTCTCTTTATTTTAATCACCACAGCATAGATTCAAAATTCAGTAATAAAAAATAAACAAATCAACCTAGTATTTGGTTACTACATGTATTCAATGCAAGCCTAGCTACAACACTCCTGTTACATCACATCCATTGCCTATGTATTTGTTTGAAAAAATGAAAGTTATGATGAAAACGCAGGTGTAAGCATATGGAGGGATACACAGATCCACAACCTTCTTTGAAGCAGCTTTTTCTTTGGAAAAAGCCACCTCTTTAGGAAGTCAGATCTGAAAGTTGCTTAGTTGATTTGAAGCACTGCCTGTGCCTGCAACTAGAAGCTATTGATAGCTTAAAGTCTGACAAGGATGAAGTATTTTGGGTACTTGACTCTGTGATACAACTGAAAAGAGCATATTAGCAGTCTGTTAAACTCAATGGAAAAGGACTGTCTTCATGACAAACTCTTAAGAAGCCATTACAGAAAGAGCAAAATATTACAAGTTAACCACATTAGGGACATCTTTCATAATATCAAGACACTTGAGGAGACTTGATTAGTGAGCTGCGGAGATTAATTATTTACAGTAATCAAGTAAAAGTATGCTAATAGTTCAATTAACTAATTTCAGCAAGTAGCTTGCATAGTTCACCCAACTTCTTATCAGCAATTTCCAGCTTCGTTTGGAGCACCATGTCAGAATCTGAGCACCCTAACCTATGCTCAGTAGTCCTTTCTTGCTCTTGTCTTCATTCTTTCACCCCTTTCTCTCACCTAAAGTAAACTTTTATTTAATTCCTTTCCCATCTATTTGATTCCACTTTTATTCCAGATTTTCTATTGTCGGAATTTACTTTTCACCACCTCTTTCGGTATGGCACAGGGTGGGTTGGCTTGGCTTCCCTTCCTTATTTATTGGGGAGGCGGGAAGTAAAACGTTGCCAATTACCATTATCTAACAAGAAACGGAGAACTGTCAATTATGTATTACCTCCCTAATTAATATTATTTCAAATGCAAACTGCAGACCAAATATTTAGCTAAAGGATGAAATTTCCTGTTGGAAGCTGAACAACAGACTCTGCCTTGCTAGCTAACTCCCCAACCCTTCACACAGGCAGGCAAGAGTGGCACAGCGATCTTTACAGCTTTTTTTTTTTTTTTTTTTACAGCTCTTTACCACTTCCAGTGCCATTAGCTCTACTGTTCTTGTAGTGACAGTCCATTCAGAGAAGCTGGCAAAAGAGACTGTTTCTTTAAAACAAAATTTTCCACTCAAAAGCTAGTTTTCCCTATCAGTTTGTCCTTTTTTGGTGCTTCTTAGTTTAAAGAAGTCTCAAATTCATAAGACACAACATAGACATGGTTACAACTAGAACATTACAATGTCATTTTTAAATGTGAACAAAAATGGACTCCTGTTAAAAAAGAAAACACCAAACTGTTTCCTTGGAAACTTTTGTTTCACTAGTTGATAAAGTGACTTTCAGTACGCAGTGGGTCCAAATTCCAGTCGTTATTTCCTAATCACCTAAAGCAAATAAAACACTAAGTGCTATAACTCAGTTATAGAGCGCTACAGGTAGAAAAGCTTAATAGAACGGTATTATAACAGAAACTAAATATTGTATTTAGCAAGAAATTCCCTCCCCCCTCCAGCAACCCCCGCCTCTTTAAAGATAACTAGTCCACTTAGGGTTACATCTAATGAACACCACAAGTAACAGTCTTTCCAGTCTGCTTCGTGAATTGCTGTTCCCCTTTCAGCTGCATAATCTTAGTCCAGATAACTTCATTAGTACTGAAAGAAGCCAATGTTTTAGGGATTCTTTTTCTTAAAACAATACAGCAACAAAAAGATCTCTGAAAAATACTAATATACATGTAAGGTCCTTAGGGTAAAATCATGATGATTAAATTGCAACGCATGGATGATTAGGAATGAACTAAAATGAACCCACATAAGTGTTCAAAATCCATAGACCTGAGTTAATGCTAGAGTCAACTGCATGCAGCTATTATTTTGCAGCTTAACTTGTAAAACAATGTATTAAATAAATATTCAAAGTTGTTTTGGATTCAGACAAATGTTACTAAAGGGAACAAGCACTGGCGATCGTGAGAAACACCTAGAGATGAATGGCAAAGAAAATCCCGTTTAGCTATCCTTGCCTGGAAAACGTAGGGTAAGACTAGCATCTCTAATTGCAGAGATGATCCAAAACGTAACACTGGTCTTTCAACCCTACTCCAACTGCTACTAGCTGCACTCATTGGCACCTGGTAAACACACAAATTAAAGAGTGAATAAAAATTTCAGAGCTCTCCCAGCTGAATTGACAACGATCTTGTTTGTATATATAGCAGCATTAAAAATTGATTTATATGGAGAGTAAATCTATTCTAAAAGCACATCACTAGCCAACATCAGTAATGGTAGAAAGCAAATCAATGGCTATATCATCCCAGTCACTTCTTCATGGAAAGATCTCCATAAGCAGTCCAGAAATATTCTTTTCAGGTTCATCTTAACTTCAAAAATATTTCATTGGTGATTTTGTATTATATTTTCCTCTCTGTGTTACACTCAAGTACCAAATGCATGAACAATCTGAACACACAGAGAAAGCAGAAGCATTAATTTATTTTTAAACTGGCACAGGGAACAGAGTCTCAACTTGCTTGGTCATTGATAGAGTTGATATTCACACTGGCAACTTTTATCTACAAAAGGAAAGATTATTGTTACAAATTTGTGCCATATCTCTACCTAAGATACATATCAAAAATATATAATTGTGGGAAAAAACTCGCCACAAGGGGGCATAGTTGAATTGCATGTCCTTAGCATATGAAGTGAGGCCATTTACTTTTGTTTTCACATAACTATGCAATTGTATCCCTAGGAGAGCACTGGACAGCAAGAATGCTTCCCCTCATTCTCATTCATAGGGTGTCTTCCTTCATTGCACTAAGATTTAAAGTATTGTTTAACCAATTATCATAAAGTTTATCAAACATTTTAAAATACTTCAGACATATATGAAGCAGTTTACCCTGCAAGTGCAGCGTAAGAGAGGTGGAACAAAATATTCCATTTAGACAATAAAGAAAAGCAGCATTACTGTTTCTTTATGCAAAAGGAGACTTGACATAGCAGGTGGTACCTCCCAAAGTTTTAACAACTAGCGGTAACAAGATGGAAAAATAGACACTAAGATACAATGACACTCTATGCAGAGGAAAAATAGTATATAGGCAAGCTCTACTGTTATCTTGAACAGTAAAGTAGTATTTACTGCACTGCAAATAAATATCCCCTTTGCCTGGCTGTAACATGCATAATGAAAATTATTTTCATACCTCCTAATGTCACATTGCCATGAAGAAACCTCCCTTGATAAATAAGCCGCAAGATATTTGGACTGCTGACTTGTTCTTCTTCCCAGTCTGAAAAGAAACGAGAGAGTTTTCACAGTTACACTGTAATAAACACATCTTTTGTTCTCTCTTTCACCTTTACCCAGGAAGAAAACTAAGAATGGGACTCTGCTTTTGCATGAAACACTAAAGACAGCATAGGCTGAAGATACAAAAAGATAATTCAAGGCTAGTACTCCTGAAATCTATTCTTAAATTTATAATTTGACACCGGGCATTGAAACACATAATTTTATGACTGTGAGTATAAATATTACTAAGTAACTTCACAGATTGCATGAGATATTTAGCACATATGCAAGTCCTACACAAAATATTTCAGAAACACAAGTTGCTTCCTGAGGCTTAATACCCACTTCGCTAAAATTGCCTTAATTTCTTCCCATTCCGAAGATTCTCAAGCCATACTCCTCACCAGCTAGTTGTCTAACTGGAACCATTCTCCAGCACTGGGAAGCAGCCGCACACAGAGCGAAAAGCGCATGTGATGGGTCATTTGAAATAGGATTCTCAGATGACAGCACTGAAAACGCTCCGCAGGCTGCTCAGCGGTGTTCGATGGTGGCCAGATCCAACCAGCTAAATGTCCAGAGGGGGCAGTGACCTGAGCAGCCCCGAACGGTCACTGGGGAGAGCCTGAACAGAGGGCTCTCACAGAGCAGACACTGACGCATGCATTTTAAGGAACTTCTCAAAGGACAATCTGTGGATGTTTTCATGTGGCAAACAGTGATTCAGGAAAAGCAAGCATGCATTTTCCTATAATGCATTTCCTATAATGCTTAAGCCGTCATAAATCATTTATAAGCTTAAATGATCTTTTCCTACTCTTTTACTGTTCCCTGTCACAATGTGAACAACAAATAAACCTGCACTTTGCTTTCAGAACAAATATCGTAAAACCTTAAAATGTTGAATTTAAACGGGCTCTCTGGGAATACAGTGTCTTCTGCTTCTTAGCTGTCCAGATATCTGGTAACAGCTGTTCACAAATGTTCTCTCTTTCTGCTTTTGTAGTGTTTATATACCAAAATGAATATTCAGCAAGGGATCACGACAAGCAACAGAAACCAACCTGTTCACTGGGAACATACAATTAAGATACGGGCAGTAGCAACTGGCACCACAAAGGGCAAAGAACTGAAAGGGGGAGAAAAGGAAGCATTTAAAACAAAAGCCACGGCTGCGGAGAGTGTACAGAGAGGCATCTGGTGCAAAAAAGCAAGCAGGCAGAGATGCGGGCAGCAGGAGCCATCACAGCCCCAGAACACGGCGGAGGCAGGGCTGGTACCAACAGCAAAGGCTGCAGTATCCCCGGCTGCTGCCATGTGCCTAGTTTATAAGATTAGATCAAATTAGGCAACCAAAGCTATTTGAATTTCAAGTGTTTCCACTCACAGTCTGATTCAATTGTCTTGTAATTCAGGCATCAGCCCCTTTTGCTACACCGTGAACTGGGCTACATTAAGGATCTGAATTATCATACTGCTAGGGTAAACCATGTTTTGCAAGATACCAATTTTTTTTTATTTTTTACTCCATAAAGTCTGAACTCCACTATACTATGGCTGTAAAGGTAAGTTCAGCCAGTTTAGAGTGCCATAATGACGTAAAACAGCAACCAAAAGATGACAGACTATATTTTGGCACAGGTATTTGCTCATTGTTAAGCTGCCAATTTACGCATCCTTTTAATTTTTGCTTCTTGGCTGGCAGTCTGAAACAATTCTTTCTGACATGATTTCAAATTTTAATTTCTCCTGATGACTAAATGAGCCAAGAAGAAAATATTTACCTACGGATTTTTTTTTTTTTATTTTTTTTAATTTAATTCAGCAGTTAATTGCTGTACAAGAAAAGTTAATGTTCTTTAGAAGGAAATAGCGGGGGAAGAGAACAGGTAATCTACCTACATGATATACATTAATATAAATTTGGTATTTTCCATTACAAGTCAAGAGATCCTTAATTAACAACTTAACAACTGTATTGCCAAAAGAAGGGAAGAGAAGTTTGCCTTAATCCTGCCAGCATGGGACTGAGGACATTTTGTGACTTCCCCCCCCGCCAAGATCATAAGTCAAAATGGTGGTAAAAAAAATTAATAAATTCATATTGTCTCTATTTCAAGGAAACTTTAGTCCTCATCAAGATTTCTCAGTCCCGTGGCAAAGAAGAGAACTCTCATTCTGAAAACAGCTAGTGGGCTAATTTTTGTGAAAACCTATACGCTATTCTGAAGTAGATGTTTCCTCAGTCTTTTAAATTGACAATATTCTTCTCTGCACAGACAATTAAATATTCATCAAGATTTAGAGCACTCCCTCAGCAGGTATTTGAACTGAGGCTTCCACGTCCCTTTCTACTTTTCTTAAAAAAGAGACTTTAAAGTCTGGGTTTCTTCCCATCTCGCAACTCGGAATCTGCAACCTTCAAGCTCTTCACAAGACTGGAAACATGAGACCACATGTTCAGGAATAAACTTGAGTAAGAAAAATCAAAACAGTTCTGCCTTTCCTAATTCAGATAAAAGTACACAAAGAACATTTGGTCATGACAACTATGTTGTAGGCACACATTAAAATATGTACAGTAGGTACACAGATGCTACATCAACCAGATTTCTCAGTGCAAAAGTGTTTTACATTTACATCTAATACTTCAGGGGACTAAAAACCTCCTCCTTCATTACGTATTTTGCTACATACATAATGCTGCATCCCAGCAAAATAAACAGCAAACAAGTCCCCTGAAACCCTGTTCTTCCTGATCTCAAAGAACAGTTTAAGGCTTAAAATATAGATTATCAACACTAACTTTTTTGGCATAAATTATCATCCACCATATCTCTTTGACAAAAGGCACCACAGAAACAGATATTGCAATGTTTTAGTTTGTGTAAATAGTAGTCTTTTTTAACATCAAAACAGTAACCCAAATGAAGTCCTGTACCAAAAGAAGCATTTTCTTTCATCATATGTAATGCTATGTCTATGTTTTGGCTGTTTTCCCATGAAATCAGAGTGAGGGAGAACAGAAGCACTTTGTTTTTGTGAAACTATTCACATGCGTGAATACACATTTTAAGTTTTCGATTCCATTTTCCAAAGCTAGTATTCCTGCATAACACCAGGTATTCATACAAACAATCTCAGTTTCCCTTGGTCTTGTAATGTCTCTTAATATGTTCTTTTATATTTGACATTTTATTGGAAAAATATCATTATTACAGATCCTTTCCAAGATAAGGCAGTAAGGAAAAAGTACTTCAGGCTGAACTTCACATGTTCCTGTGCCATGTCGTGGTTTACATTATCTGTTCTCACATAAGAAGTTCCTCACACTCACTAGATCCTATAACAAGGCTGATCAAGAAAAGTGTCTAAAGATAGGGGGGGGAAGATATACTTCAGTTTGGGGAAGCAAATTTTAGAAATAAAGTGGAAAGCAGTCCAAACGTCTAAAAATCCACCCAATCAAAGAAAGAGGGCAATGGAAGGCAAGAAGACAATTATATTTAGATATATGCTCAGATACACAATAAACATTTAATTGGAATGTTGAGAAGAGAAATCGGCTTATTGACACTTCAGTCAGATAATACAGGGAAGCTCCTAGGTCGACAGTTAAAAAGCCAAAGCCACACAGCTACTCACCCATCGGCCAGTTGTCATACACATGTTTTGCAATATCTGCAGCAGAGTCATTCGGGGAAAATAGGAACTCTTTTGTTTTCCCGCTTACCAAGATGAGGCGCAAATTTATCTGTTAAAAAAAAAAGCTGTATTAGGAAAGCATCTAGAAAAGAGTTAAATTATTATTTTCTTTAAAGTTACTAAAAAGTTGCCATTGGTTTTAGACGAAGACTGATCCAAAGTGTTTTCAGAAAACAGTTTAAGATGGTGTTAAAATAGGGTCAAAGTAGTCAATAAAGTTTTGTTTGTTTACACATAATCTAGGAAGATTAAATTCTAACAGCTAGCATTTTTGATGATAAAAAATCAGAAGAGTCTGATAGCTAACGATTGGATCAACTGTGCCATTAAAAAAAAAGCTTTCAGCAGAGTATAAAATAATTCCAGCCAAGACACAGTGGCAATGCATCTTCTTGAATGAAGAGGAAAAATATAAACCTGAAAAATAAACCTGAACAGAGAGTACTAGAAATATCAAAATCTGCGTCTGAACAGCCTGTGAGCCTCAGTAAAAGCCTTAGTGCACTCCTTCCACTACATTATTTGTCAGCCCTCATCTCACCCACTGCAACTCCTATAAAACACCAGTCAGATGGCATCCTTCCTTGGTCCCAGCTGCCACGGAACTTGAATCCCTCCGACAGTCTTCTGAACCCACAACTTTGTTCCACCATTGTCTTTCACTACGAGCAAAGTGGTTGAGATCCACATGCAATACCGTAATAACACCACATCACAGTATTTCTATCATTGGTTTCCTTTATCTAACCATTAGCATCTTCAGCTATAATTTTCCTCTCTTCTGCTTGCAAGTTACTGAATATAATTCCTTTTCCATATAGCATTTAAAAAACGTATATAAAGAGCTCACTATGACATTACTTACAGTGTGAAAGAGATTAAATTTTGGCTCCTCAAGCAACTGCTAGCAAGGTCACAAAATGTGTTCGGGTAGCTAGCACTTCCCAATGCCCATGGCAAGTAGGAGCCTACCAGCTTTTTTGTTTTGGCCTACAAGCCTAAACTGCACCAACTTTTAGCAAGACTTTAGCATATTAACTGCTTCGTTTTTTCCAAATCACGCTTTCAAACCGTGGCTCTCATTTTAAGTTAAGCTGCAATAAAGCTTTCCTTGTTGGAATTCAGTAAAATGACAAAAGGAAAAACTTACAGCGATGCCCGAGTTTTCAAGACTTCTTCAGAGTCAAAAATCACAGCACATCATATCCACCAAACATGAAAGCCCTGCCTCAGTCACCTACTCCCCATTTATTTCAGAAGCTCTCCAGATAGATTGTCTAGTCTCTCTTGAATGCTTTGGCATGGATTCATCCCACCTATCTTTAAGTACCTAATGGAAGTATCCAAATTACGATCTCTATCATCCTGCACACTTCAAGGTCAATGAAGAAAACAATTCCTCCAAAAAGCAACTGAGTCTCTATTTCAAAGCGTAGCAAGGATAAAAGGAGTTAGCATAAAAGGACTAGGTCCCCCATCCCGACCCTCTGCTAACGCCCTTCAAGAAAATATGAGTTCTGCCATTAGCCCAGGAATGAAGCCAAGCGGTAGCTGTGTCTGAGAAAGCACCGTAGCCACTGTAAGAATATTGCTGCATACCAGGACATTGCAAAAAACTTAAAGGAGAGAAGCTGCAGAAGAATGCTGTTTAGTCAAAGACAATTATTCATAAAATTCAGAACACATCTGGCTAAAGTTCCATTTTCTTGGATATTTCCAGAATGATTAAGGAATTCTTTTCAAATCTCACCAAGATATAGCAGAAATCAGCAGTTTAGTAGACTAAGTTCCATTATTCATTTTTACTCAAAAAATCTGACTACTGTAATGAACTACAACTTCAAAATGTTACGCCTAAATTTAGCTATGGCCAGGCTATGTCCATTTGTTGTTTTGCTTATATTGTCTTTCAGTTTAAATAGTTTCCTCCTCTCTTAGCTGTCTCCACCTGTGTATGCATAGACAACACTTACATATACAGTTTCTTTAGTTGGACTACCCAAGACAAGCTTTCTCTAGTGAGATATCCATTTCCCCATTCATCCTAGGAGCCTGGCTTTGCTCATTTCAACTTCTTCTCTTTTCTCCTCAAAACAAATTACTATTTCTGAAGCCTACTAAATGATGTCTCACCAGATGCTTGTATAACACCACCAGTAGTTTCCACTGTCTACTGGAGACATCTTCTGTGATTGTGTCCCAAGAGCACCTTCTTCATAACTGCACCACGTCATTTCCTCAGTTACTTCGTACACTTCTCTACTTTGATCCTTTCAACTACTCTGTCATTTCCTCAGTTACTTTGTACCTTTTGATCCTTTCTCTACTTTGATCCTTTCAACTACTCGGCCTCCAAGCTTGTAACTGACATGGTGGTGTAATGCCCTAAAGCACAAGGCTCCAGATTTCATCCAGCTCCTATTACTCCATCCCTCCAAGGGAAAAGAGGGTAGGTGGAAAGAAGTATTCTGCACCACAAAGATGTTCCAGACCTCCCCCATGTCTGGGCCCACGGCCTATGAAATACCCTCAAAATTTCTGTGTAACACTTCATTCTCTCTACGTTAAAAGCATGTTTCAAAATTCACGTCATCAACAAATTCTAGCAGCAAGATCCCTTTACATGAACCTTTGTCATTACATGAATCAGGAAACATAACACTGATCTGACAACTGATCCGTAACGATTCCAATAACGAGCTCTCTCTGAGCTGGTTTCCCCCTCCTCTCAGCTAGGTCCTTTATGTTAGGCCCTTACACACACTCACAATTTCTCTATTAAATCCTCATTTCTCCTATTTAACCAACAGTTTGCAATATGGCATTACATCAGTTACTACGTGCACATTCAGATGAAACTATAAAAATGTCTATGTAGAAAAATCTGTTCTTTTCATTAAAAGTCAGCTTGCCACACTCCGGCTTTCAGAGGCACGGTTATGCTGTGCTCCAATCCACTTCCTCTATACCTCATTATCTTTAATTATCCTTTCAGCGTTAATGCATCTCATTACAACACCAACACACTGCCAAAAATTTCGGAGGTTTAGACTGCGTCACAGACAGTTATTGTACTTGGGAATGGGCTGCCTGTTTAAAAAACAAACAAACCAACCAACCCCAAGTGCTGGGCAGCAGTGTCTGCAGTAGGCACTAGTGGTGAGGAGCTTCTTCACCAGCAGCCCTCCTGCCTCTCGCTCGAATCCCCCAGCATCCATTTCTCCTACTCTAACTGGCTCCTGGGATGGCCCTGGCCTTCGCTTGCTCCCTCTGCCCAAGCAGTGCCCCAACTCTGATTTTATTCAGGTTGTCTAAGGATGGGCTGCATCAAAAGAAGAGTGGCCAGCAGGTCAGGGAGGGGATTCTGCCCCTTTACTCTGCTCTGGTGAGATCCCCCCTGAAGTACTGCATCCAGCTCTGGAGCCCTCGACATAAGAAGGGCATGGACCTGTTGGAGAGGGTCCAGAGGAGGGCCACAAAGACGATCAGAGGGCTGAAGCACCTCTCCTTTGAAGACAGGCTGAGAGAGTTGGGGTTGTTCAGCCTGGAGAAGAGAAGGCTCCAGGGAGACTTTATAGCAGCCTTCCATTATCTGAAGGGCGCCTACAGGAAAGCTGGAGAGCAACTTTTTACAAGGGCGTGTAGTGATAGGACAAAGGGTAATGGCTTCAAACTGGAAGAGGGCAGATTTAGATTAGATATTACGAAGAACTTTTTCATTATGAGGGTGGCGAGGCACTGGAACAGGTTGCCCAGGGAAGTTGTGGCAACTCCATCCCTGGAGGTGTTCAAGGCCAGGCTGGCTGGGGGTTTGAACAACATGGTCTAGTGGGAGGTGTCTCTGCCCATGGCAGGGTGATTGGAACTAGATGATCTTCAAGGTCCCTTCCAACCCAAATCAGTCTATGATTCTATAATTCATCTTTGTGTCATTTTTCTATGGTGGGGATTACCTGTTTGGAAGTTCATAACACTTTCCTATGTAGTAGAAATATGATCAGCTCCTAGAGCTGTCTGATTTGGATCCCACAAGGAGACAATTAAAAAAACTCCAGAAAATTAGTCCTGCTCAGCACTTAAGATATGATTAGGGCACATCATTAATACAGAAATAAAGTTATTTTTCAGCTAGCATAACATTAAGGAGACATTTCTTTTTATTCTCACTACTGAGATTTGAGATTAGCAGGCACACTGAAGTGAAGACACAAAGGAGAAGTGTATCACAGAGAAATAATCAAAACTAACGTGGCTTCCTGGAAAATTTGATTAAGTCATACTTCTGCAATTAATATATAATGCAAAATCAATATAAGCAATGAGGGGGAGGGGGAGAGTGAAAAATATTAGTTCCTTCCTTCCCCCACCTCCCCAAGATGGGTAACTTAATAGTGCTGAAGTTTTTTGTTGCTGAAGAGCATTTCTTATAGTCTTACTATGGAATATAAAGGCACATCAATATAAAATAGTAATTTTACAGGATACATTACAAAGTATGTGAAAATGCAGGAGGAATATTTTCATTAAAAAAAAAAAGAATATCACCAAATATCAGCAGAAGCCCAAAATAAATGCTTAAATCAGTCAAGCAGATGTTGCATCAAGTGCAAGGAAACAGCTGCTCTAATGAAAGGTTAAAGTATTTTCTTATTTATAGTACAGCATGCCACTGACACATTTAGTTTGCATGTTTGTCTATATATATGCACATATGTATATCTATAAGATATATATATATATCTTTTTATTTCTCCATCTTGGCTTGAAGGAATCTTAGTCTTGAGTTGCACATCACACTAGCTCAAAGGGTTTGAAGCAAAGAATCCCAGAATCTTCCTTTAGAGTCTAATCTCATTCCCCTCAAGAGCAGAGAGAAATTTAATGGCTTGTAACTGCTCTAACTACTTATTCTGCAAGCCTGAGAACCCCACTTCAAACAAACTACAGGGGATTTGAAACAAACCTTTCTGGCAAAATGCCACAAATGAAAGTTCATATCTAAAAGAAAAAAAAAAGAGCATATGTGTATACACATGTACTCAAAGGAAAGTGCAGGAAAAAAAAATCTTGGTTAGGTAGAGAAGTTTTGACCCAAAAGCAGCGAATTTCAATTTTTCAAGTCATGAAAGGATTCTTAGTGGTATTATGTACCCTGTATCCTACTTCTTACGTTAAAAGTTAGCAAGGATGTTGTATCTATATCCCTTGCACGCTTAAAGCCCTTCCACCTATTCTTGTCAAGAGTCCTGGTCCCAAGACACCTTCACAATTCTTGTGGCCCTGACAAGTTTGCCCTTCCACAGGCGACAAAACGACAACAGTTCTGATTTTTATTTTTTTTTTTCAGGCTACCAAAGGAAATTCCAGCCTTTTGCTACAGCAAACATATTCTCTGAGCAAACTCATACCCTCACACTTCTGCTTTATAGCACCAACTGCACCGTTACTGATGAAAGCAGTTAAGGGCCACAGTATCAGAAGTAGGATTAAATACAACTTGTGGAGGACATCCCCTCTGCAGGGTTGTATAATAGCACATTCTCTTTGTGACCTCAAGCATGAAAACCTCGCCCTTGGCGCCCCACCACCACCACCACAGCTAACACCAGCTTCATCATTACAGCTCCAGTAACTACTCCAGCAGTTGCATCACATACACAATAAAGAATTTCAGCGTAGATTACACACTGTAAACCAAAAAAAACCTAATTATATATGCAAAGATTTTAGTAACAACTGTTCAAACTTTTGGAACAGAAATTTGGGTGACGTATATGCAGATGTAGCGTAAGTTGTGTTTTGCATGTTACATGCATCTGCAACGGAGTTTGTTCATTCTTTAAGGCATAATGACAAAGTGTCTTAGTGCCACAGCGCTTCTAATTTCACAGCTAAAGTTAAATAAATGGGAAGTCACTTAAACATCAAGAAATGAGAGACTTACAACCCACACGATGTTTCTTGATGTTTAAGTGACTTCCCATCTATTCAGTTAAGCAAGTTATTTTGTTATCAATTTTATGGTCCAGTAGCAGCTTAAGATTTCTCCCATCTCACAATTAAAATGCAGAGGAGGAAAAGTGTCATATCACCACATGGTATACAACCACAAGTTTAAACTAACTGCTTTTCTTCATCTCCCCTTTTCTTAATAGATATGCAATTGACTTAAAAACTAAGACGGACCAAAAGTGAAAGCCGTAAGATAAGAGCATTCAGAAATACAGACTGAAGTTTCACTTCTCAAAATCCGATCCATTTACTTCCTAGTTCAAGTTCATAATAGTAAGAAGTAAGTTTGTTCTCCAAAGATGCATCAGAGCTTCCTAATGACTCCAGGCCAAAGAGAATCCTCACAGCACCATGAACTACACTTTACTGACTGTAAACCGTATCCTGGGCTGCATCAAAAGAAGTGTGGCCAGCAGGTCAAGGGAGGTGATTCTGCCCCTCTACTCCGCTCTGGTGAGACCCCACCTGGAGTACTGCATCCAGCTCTGGAGTCCCCAACATAAGAAGGACATAGACCTGCTGGAGTGTGTCCAGGGGAGAGTCTGCCACGAGGATGATCCGAGGGCTGGAGCACCTCTCCTATGAGGAGAGGCTGAGAGAGTTGGGGCTGTTCAGCCTGGAGAAGAGAAGGCTCCGGGGAGATCTTATTGTGGCCTTCCAGTACCTAAAGGGGGCCTACAGGAGAGCTGGGGAAGGACTTTTTACTAGGGCATGTAGTGAGAGGATGAGGGGGAATGGATTCAAACTGGATGAGGGCAGGTTTAGATTAAACATTAGGAAGAAATTTTTCACTCTGAGGGTGGTGAGGCACTGGAACAGGTTGCCCAGAGAGGTTGCTGAGGCCCCATACCTGGAGGTGTTCAAGGCCAGGCTGGACGTGGCCTTGGGCAACCCGGTCTAGTGGGAGGTGTCCCGGCCCATGGCAGGGAGGTTGGAACTCGATGATCTTCAAAGTCCTTTCCAACCTAAACCATTCTATGATTCTATGACTGAATTCCACCAGATTCATGTAAGAGGTTGAACTGAGCCTGAATAACAGTTTAAGTGAAACAGCAGCATTACAGAGGCCAGGTCAGCAGAGACCTGCAGGTTCTAGACTCCAGTTCACTCTTAAGGTAGGTACATCATCTCACCTAATTCCTTCTGGAAATGTATCCACTTGAATATAATGAAGATCTTCAGTTTTTACACTCCCTGGAAGGCTGCTCTAGAACCTGACTGTCCCCTTGAGTGGAGCTTGCTTCTAATTCCCAGCATAAGTTTATTCTTGGACAGGTTGGATTCACTGATGCCGGACCTACTTTGTGCTTTAGTTCTAATAGGCATTTTCCCCCCTTGGCGTTTTGATGGCTTCCTTCTACATCTACAGACAAGGACACACTTTGCTAAAATAAACAAATAAAGGTTTTCCTCATTAATAGGCTGGCCCTGGGTGTGATCACTGTCTTCAAAGCTCTGAAGCATACAAACAGAGGTTAAAGACACTGGGCTTGGTTAGCCTGGAGGCCTGGTGGGCACCTATTAGTGGCCTTCCTCTGCCTAAATTACCAAGACAATGACCTCTGTACTGAGGTCCAAGACAGAAAACCAACAGATAATAGTAATAAATGAAAACAAGAGGCTTTGAACTGTGATAAATTTTTGCCCTGAGGACATCAAAGCAGTGGAAGAGGTCACTGGGGGTTTTCAATGCCCAACTGACAAATCCCTGACCAACCTGGTCTGAATTCAGTGGTGTCCCTGCTTCCAGCTGAAGGCTAGGCTAGAAAATTTCTCAAGGTCCTTTCCAAAGTGAATGATTCTACAATTTACTTTAATCTGCATCTGCTTTAGTTTTGATTAATTTTTCCTTAAGTATGCATGATTAGAATTACACAGGATATTTCAGGAATTTACAAAATTATACTAGAATCTCCTTAAATTGACTGTAAATGCTTCTCCATTTTCCATACAAACACCACAACTGTGTCACATTTGCAATGCAGTAATCTTGCGATGCTCTTCTCCAGTTCAGTCATCTCCATGACATAAGCCTTCACGCTTGCATTAGAGAATATTGCTTTTAACCACTCACGATGTACAAGATATTTTTATATTAATGCAATTAATTTTGTTCCTATTAATTCAGTCTTTGAGATAATCCAATCTTTTCCATACAACACCATGATCATCTTCTGTACTACCGGTGCCTCCAAATTTTCATCATCAACAAATTTCATCAGCATACTGATTTTCCTTGTGTCAGTGGCATAAATGAAAACAGAAAGATAGCTGGTCCCAAAATTAATCTCTAAAGAATTCCACTAAGCATAACTGCCAGCCTGACGCTTCCACATTGAACACTGTGTCTTATCACCTTCTCCGCCCAAGTCACGCTATCAAACCCTGCCTTCCCAAGCCAATCCTTTCCTAATCAACAACAAATACTTACTGAAGTCCAGACAGATTATGCCTCTTCTGCATTTCCCTCATCTGAAAAACACTCTCCTTGCAAAGAAAATTGGCTGATGAATCCATCATAATCTAACTTGGGTAAACATATATTGTGAACTTTAATCCATTATTTCTTCTCTGTTCCTTTTCAATATCCTTGTTGAGGTACTTATTCAGTCTCTTGCTGCATCTTTTCACTCATCTATCATCCAGGTATTTTACACCTTTAATGTCTTCAACCTGAAGAAACCCCAAGCATGCAAATTCTTCAGATACGCTCCTTATGCTAACTTAGTCCACTTCGTTTAATCAGCATCTGCCCCCTCGAAATCCAAAGCCTTTCTGTACGCTCCTACTGTGCTTATTCTTCCATTTGATTTTAACTCAGCTTGTGATCATTGGATCCAATGTCGTTTTCCCAAGCAGCCTTCTGAAGATTTCCAGAGCTTTCTGGGAATTTAAGAGATGCGTCTAGAATAATAATATTAGCTCCTTCTTGGCCGAGAAACTAGCTGGTAGAGGGACAGAGATGCAGGTGCATAAGGAAAGAAAGTAAGTGAGCAAGAAGTATGAATTTGCAAGCATGCTCATGTAAGAGAAGAGGTCCTTGATTCTGGTCTCTTGTTCAAAGACACTTGGAAAAATAAGTAAAACTATAGTTCTTATGAACCACACTTCTAGACACCTATTTTCAACAGATACTTTATAAGGAATACAGGAATATATATATATAAAAGGAATATATAAGGAATATAAGGAATATAACTGCAGTTCCTCAACTGAACACTTAAAATTTACATTTGGCAACACTCAGAGCTTTTACATGCTCTACCCTTACAATCCCTTGCACCTATAATAAATTTAGTTCATATCAGGAAAAAACCCAGATGTGGAATATGAGAGGTAACAAATTTCCATGTGACTGAACAAAGCTCTGAAGTTTATTGCCAGCTGGCTGACAGACCTGTGTCACTCATTCAAAGCCATACCACTTGTGGAAGTAGGGCGATCCCAACATGACGCCATGAAAGCGTGACAGCATCCCACATCACCCTATTCAAGATTAAGATGAACTTAATAGCCAATTCCAATGACACACTCATCTTTAGATTACTATGAAGAGAAACAAATACATTTTTATGTGCAACTGCTTTCTTCAAACACGGAATGGCTAAGACAACTTTGCACTGATAAAAACTCTGTTAGCGAATTTCAGAGAAGTTTGAAGTGAAGGAAAAGAGAAAACCAAAATGAAGCATAATCAAATTTTATTTAGAGGAGGAAAAAGCAAAATCCTATAAGCATTTAACTCGGTAGCTACAGTAGAGCTAGCTGTTTCTATGGAAACCAGGACATTCTTGAACTTAAAATCATAGTGCTCAGTCACACTTCATCCATTCCTTCACTTCACTTCAAACAACACAGGAACAATGGCAACAGAGGTGGGCCCTCTCCGGAAGGAAACGCAAGAAGTGGTTACCCAGGACAGAGACAGAGCTGAGGTACTCAATGACTTTTTTGCCTCAGTCTTCACTGGCAAGGACTGCAGCCGCACTGCCCATGGTGCAGAAAGTAAAGGCGAGGATTGGGAAAATGAAGAATCACCCACTGTATGTGAAGATGAAGTGCGAGACCACCTGAGGAACCTGAAGGTCCACAAGTCTATGGGACCTGATGAAATACATCCACGGGTCCTGAGGGAACTGACAGATGAAGTCACTAAGCCACTAGCCATCACATTTGAGAAGTCATGGCAGTCTGGCGAGGTTCCTGCCGACTGGAAAAGGGCAAACATAACCCCTATTTTCAAAAAGGGAAAGAAGGAAGACCTGGGGAACTACAGACCAGTCAGTCTCACCTCTGTGCCTGGCAAGATCATGGAGCAGATCCTCCTGGAAACTCTACTGAAGCACATAGAAAACAAGGAGGTGATTGGTGACAGCCAGCATGGCTTCACCAAGGGCAAGTCATGCCTCACAAATCTGGTGGCCTTCAATGAAGGGGTTACAGCGGCAGTGGACAAGGGAAGAACAACCGATGTCATCTACCTGGACTTGTGCAAAGCGTTCAACACCATCCCACATGATATCCTGGTCTCTAAATTGAAGAGACATGGATTTGACAAATGGACCACTTGGTGGATAAAGAACTGGCTGGATGGTCACACTCAAACAGTTGCGGTCAATGGCTGGATGTCCAAGTGGAGAGCAGTGACGAATGGTGTTCCTCATGGGTCGGTACTGGGACCATATACTGTTCAACATCTTTGTCGGCAACATGGACAGTGGGGTCGAGTGCACCCTCAGCAAGTTTACTGATGATACCAAGCTGTTTGGCAAGGCAGACGTGCTAGGTAGACATGCTGGAGAGGAGGGATGCCATCCAGAGGGACTTGGACAGGCTGGAGAGGTTGGCCCAAGCCAACCTCATGCAGTTCAACAAGGTCAAGTGCAAGGGTCAGGGCAATCCCAAGCACAAATACAGGCTCGGTGGGGAATGGCTGGAGAGCAGCTCGGAGGAGAAGGGCCTGGGTGCACTGATTGATGAGAAGCTCAGCATTTCTCCCTGTACTCAGCACTGGTGAGGCCCCACCTCGAGTACTGTGTTCAGTTTTGGGTCCCTCACTACAAGAGGGACAGTGAGGTGCTGGAGCGTGTCCAGAGAAGGACTACAAAGCTGGTGAGGGGTCTGGAGGACAAGTCTTATGAGGAACAACTGAGGGAACTGGGGTTGTTCAGCCTGGAGAAGAGGAGGCTGACGGGAAACATTATCACTCTCTACAACTATCTGAAAGGAGGTTGTAGAGAGGTGGGGGCTGACCTCTTCTCCCTGGTGACAAGTGATAGGACAAGAGGAAATGGGTTCAAGTTATGTCAGATGAGGTTTAGATTAGATACTAGGAATTTTTTTTCACTGAAAGGGTTATTAGACATTGGAATAGGCTGCCCAGGGAGGTGGTAGAGTTGCCATCCCTGGAGGTGTTTTAAAAAAAAGAGTAGATGTGCTACTTGAGGACATAGTTTAGAAGTGGTTTTGTCAGGGTAGGTTAATGGTTGGACTTGATGATCTTAAAGGTCCCTTCCAACCTAAACCATTCTATGATAATATATCCTCCTATGAGTTCCAGGCTTATCTTTTCACAAGAAATGTCTAGGAAACCTTGTTCTTCAAATTAAATACATACAGATACTATCATAAATAACCAGAGAAATACAATGGATTCTAGTGGAGTTTACATACTGTTTCCTTTACTATCCTGACTATTAGCATTCCTGGGACAATTGGCTGGGTTTGCTTTTTTTTTTTTTTTTTTTTTGAGGGGCATGAACACAACCCATCAAAGCATCAGCTGGAGATAGTTAAGAATTTTCTTATTAAAACTGATTTTCAGTGAAAGTAAAAACAGAAAACCTTTTCTTGAAAAACACCAATGCTATCAGTAAAAGACTTTTCAATAATTTGATGAAATAAGAGCCACAAATGACCACTCAGGAATAACTTCTCTCCCAGCAGTATGAGATAATGGAGGCTCTCCATTACCTGAAATAATGCAAGTATTCAAGTATCTGGTCTTCTCAGCTCAAATTAATTTTGTCTACTGTATCCCAGGTGCATGCTTTAATTGTAGGGTACAGAATTAACCTGTCCCCTGCTGGCCCCCAAGCAAATCCACTCTGATAGGAAAAGATTCAGAGGAAGACTTATTCGGATCACTGATTAGCCAGAGCCAGGGCAGGTTCACCCAGCACATGCAAAATATATTTCTGTGACATTACAATAGAATTGCTTAAGCCCACCATAATTGTAATGTGTAAGTTACACATACAGAAGACCATGTTTTGGAACTGAGCTTTAATACAAATAGGTAGCAAAAATGGCAGAAAGAGTTAACCACGTAGTATTCAAGCTTGCTATTTTCCAAGTTCATCCTTCCAATGCAGTGTTAGAGTAATTGTGTTTTCACTTGGAAATAAAGTGACTAAAACACGAAACACAAACTGATATACTCAAATTAACATGAAATCTTGCGAGAGAACATTTAGCAATCAGTATACCACGCTGAGCCAGTCATTTCAAAACACAATAGTGGAAATAAAACTGCATCAAATAACAACGCACAGATGAGAAGCTTGCATTTGTGGACCAAACCCATTAGCTCTGGTGAGCACGGATGGCGACACCAAGCTGGTTTGACAACTCTGGTGTTTTAGAGCTTCTGCTTTCAGGAGGGACTTCCAGTGAAACCGGAATCGGCCCATCCTGGAGTGACAAACACAGGCTTTTGTGTGACTTCTTCAGAACATACATACAGTAACAGCAGAGAAGAGCATTCCAGGTTTTCTTTTTGAAGTGGGAAAGAATTTGAGTAGGTGAGAGAAGTAGGTGTCTGTTTCTATTTTTTCAATCTCTACCTCCCTAAAAATATCTTTTAGTGACACGCATCCCAACACTGGACTCCAGAATTTAAAAGTGAAATCAGCCCATACCATCTGTGATACCTTCCTGCCATCTCTTCTCAAGAGCTGCCCCTGGATAAGCCTTGTTTCACCCTCTCATGTCAGCTGGTATTTAAAGCTTAGACATTTACTGCATAAACGTGAATGATAATGCTAGGCACTTCCTTAAATTTGGATTTAATTCTGATATACTGCAACATCTGATATATTCTTTAGCGAGACTATTTACATAATATTTTAAAATATTATTTAGGACAGTTCAATGTCATCCTTAAAAAGTTTGTGAATGCTTATTTTGTGAAATGCCTAACATCTCAGATTTGAAAGCTAATACTCCTGCTGCTAACAAAGGAGAAAATAAAATTCCAAGGAACCAGTTCCATACATAGCTGCTTTTTCCAAATCCAAGCGGCAGACAGATATCCTCCAGCCCCTCTTAATCCCCAATCAGTTTTTCCTATCTTTAACCAGTTTTTTGGGGCTCAATTTGATTTAAGCCACGTTCTTAAGAGTTTCATATGCGGCAGTTCCATGACAACAAAGAATAAAGAAAAACTAACATTGGGCAAGGAAGAGTATATAGAATGCTCTATTTGTACACTATGAGAAAACGGAGGCAGAAACCTGAGTTTCCTGCTGCATAATGCAAATTTCAAAAACTATGTACAATATACCTAGATGTGGAGGTATTACAATTTTATAACTAGAATAGGCCAGTGAGACCATAGACAAAGCTGAAAGTAATCTTTCAGCTATAGCCTGGATGAAAATAAACACCAGCTTCGATTTGACCAGAAATGGGGTTCAGCAAGAAAAAAAACCCATAAAATGTTAACACGAAGAAAACGTTAAAAATACAGGAAAAACAGACATTTCAAGAGACCTGCTATTAACTGGAAGAAATCAAAACAGTGATAATTGCAAGCAGCTCATAGTCATGGATATTGTCTAGTTCCACATGCTAATTTTAAGGAAAGACAAGTGGGAGTTTTTGGTTTGGGGTTGTTTTGTTTGGGTTTTTTTGAGACGGAGTTTTAAAAAGTGAATTCTCATTTTAAGTTATTTAAACATAATAAGCATGTATTGGGCTCTCTGCATTCCTGAGTTAATCTTTATTGCAGAAGTCCAATTGCTCTTCCCCCTGCTCCCGCTTTCTACCATGCAAGACAGGAACAGCAATTAAGGATCACTTAAGTTACTGTATATATTCATTTTTCAATTCTCACCTAAAAGACACAAGTAACTAGCCAATTTAAAAAATTCGTTGGAAGATCTTTAAATAAGGAAAAAAATGCATTTATTTAAAAAAGAAAAAAAACCACCCCACTTTCTTGGAAATTAAAGGTGCACCCCTAGTTCTTAATGAGATCATAAAGATTCATGAGATGATACTTTTCCTCAGAAGCAAATTAATCTCCAACACAAAGCCTATTTTTAAAATGTGCTACTCCTCAAGCCCCCCAAAAGGGACAATGACAACCAAGTACAAAAATAGCCTGATTTGCAGCAGAGGAGAAATAATCGAAGAGCAAGGAAACAACCTTCTGAATCCAATTTTGTCTTCTATTTTATTTTCTTGTGCAGTAACTGTTGTATTATATGGTTTTCATGAAGTTTACTGTGCAGTACAAAAAAAACCCCGCACTGCGACTAAGTAGAGGACTACAGCTAACATAAATACTATTTGTCATTTAAACTAGACACAGCTTGAAAAATTCTGGGAAAAAAGAAAATCACTCCCTAAAGACAAAGAATGACGTGGTCCCCTGAAAGTCCCCTCATATCAGCTCTAAGCTATTAATAAGAACATCGTACAAATAAAAAAAGAAAACCTTCCCTAAGATTTTTCAGGACCTACATCCCAATGGAAATGCCAGCAATAGGAGGCAAGTTTGCAGCTTCTCACTTCAGAGTCATTTTGGGACTCTGCTGTCCTTCACCTCATATGATTCTGTACCTTGGTCAGCACTAAAATATTAAATTTTTCAAGCCTTGAGAGAGAGTGTCAAAAACAAAATAGAAGGAGTCTTAAATATCTTTTAAGACATAAAAGAGGCAAAGAGTTGCACCTTGACTTCAAGATGTATTTCAGTTCACCTGGGTGGAAATACCATAAAATTAAATTTTTATTATTAGCTACTGATTCCTAGTTTCTCTGGGCTTACTGTGTATCATGGCAGTCAGCCAACGTTTTGCCATTCCAAAGCACTATGTAAATCACTGAGCTGTGATAATTAAAGGCAAGAGACATGGCATTATATATTTTTGCCTCTGATGCAAAAGACAGTTTAAATTTTAATCAAAATGGATGTTTCAATGACCATAGATCTCGTTTACTCTAGCAAAAGGAAGCAACTTGGATATGAATGAGAACACAACCTTTTCTAATTGTTTTCCTCCTAAAATAGCCCAGAGAAAATACTGAATTATGTGATAAGAGATCAAGGATTGTGATGCTGATGCCAATTTATTCAGAAGACGGTTCTTCAAGAGCAAACAGCTTGACCTTGACCTATGCCTGTGCCTCTCACAACAGAATAATGAACAGTTTAACTTCCATTTTTTCCTTTCTCAATGAGTCACCCTTAATGTTCAACAAAAATGTAAGACATGTTTATATCAAGCTTACATGTTTTTGTTCTATTTAAACATTATGGCACTTATGAATCCCCAAGCTAAGCCTGCTGAAGTCAACTGACTGAAGTTAATGGAGTGATATCACAAATAAGGTCTGATGGAGTTATTTATTGTGCTCTGCATTCACTGTTGAATACTGAAAGGCACAGCCTATCCACCTTTCTGTTACTGCATGTTAGTCAAGTGCTTGTGCTCTCCCAAGCAGCTGGCAGGCTAATAGTTACTCTTATCCCATTTCCATCATGAAGAGCACTAGCATGTCCAGACTGTTTACTAATGACTAAAACAGTTAAAGCTGCACTTTCATTTTGGCTGCCTCCTTCTCTGGTATTGTTAAGCCCTCTACAGAGTCAGAAACATACAATTTACCAGCTGTGAGCTTACTGATCAACTTCCTTGGATGATCTAGTTCCCAATGCAGTATCGCTGTATGTCTACCACATGGTTTTGTGAAGTACTTGCCACCACTGTAGTCACGCACTTCCAAAGCGGACTGCATCTGCCTGGCAGGGTACCTTAACCTTTTTCATCCACAAAAAGATTTTTCCTCAAAGAAAATTAAGTTTTAGTACGGAGAAAAAAAGAAGAATTAATAAGAAAAGCTTTTTAGAGAGCATACATTCAATATCTTTTTCCTTTCTCCATTTGTCCTGTATGTCCAGATTCTACACAAAAAGCACCAAATTACATAAAAATGCTTCTTCTAGTCTTCCAGAAAAATCTATCTACATACAAATTTATATAAGAAGCACAAATTTAAGATCCAATTGATATTCAGGCATCTTCTAAGCATAAATATCAACTTGATCTGGGATCTTACTAAACCCTTAGCAGGAGGGGAGAATAGTGATGCCTTCTTGAAGGCATTACAGTCTTTTAACCGGTAGCGATTGCAAGCAACGCCAGTCAGGGCTCTCAGTTCTTACTGCATCAACAACTACATTATACCAAACCATCTGCTCTGTGTCAAAGTAGTGAGTAAGGTTGGCTTCTGTGAATCTGGGGCAACATGTGTTCTAGCTTGCATCTTAATTATCATTTACAAAACACTATGTATGGACAACTACAGAGGTATGTTATTGAAAGCTCCCCAAAGTATCTATGATTCTTACCTTTAAAACAAGAAAGAATTAGTAATACTTCCCTGACCTAATTTGTTTGAATCTATATACGTAGGCAATAGGATAAACCATTTAACTGGCTTTTCTCCTCATACATTGTGACTTTTGCTAGAATAAAAACATTTTAGAGTTAAGTCATATTTCAAATCCTAAACCTTCCTGTCCTTGTGTTTTTAGCACATGGTCAATACAGCTAGCACGTACTACTCACCACTTCCACACATCCCAGTTCTCCAAGACGTGGAGATGACCTGTCTCTCTTCCCCTTTTGTTTCTCATGTCCTCAGATTGTTAGCTTTTTACGATAGCTACTTGTTTTGCTTTATATGTAACACTTTCAGGCTATAGCTCATTTACCAAACAGGTATTTTAAAACCAAGAGTGTTTTATTAATAATTCCACAAATTCTATAATGCATTTTAAAGACTCTCTCACCACTCTTTTCATTAAGGAGAAAGGCATGACAGTCTAAAGAGATAGCATCAGTAACTGACCATGTTATGAAAAAAAATTCTCACTGGTACCCTTGGTTATGATTAACTATAGTTAATGGAGAATTATTTCCCAGACAATTACTAAACTTTTGTAATTATCTCAATTGAAGCATTACTTTGATGTTACAAGAAACAGCAAACCCTCTTTCCCAAAAGCAGACAAACTAGAAGGTCTTCTCTCTTACTGGGATTCAACACGTTCAACTCCACGAGTTGTGGATAGATATCCATGTCAGCTATGATGACCAATCATTAACAAGAATAATTATTAAGAAAAGAGAAAACGAAGAGAAAACATCTTTTCATTACAGGAAAAAAAGATGGCATATCTTTGTGTTTGCTGTCATGACACAATAAAAGTTAACTAATGCTTTTGGAGAGAAGAGTGTAAGAATAGAACTAAGCAAGCTCTCTGTCAGGAGACACAACATCCATTAGTATTAACCTTTTCGGGGGGAAGTATGTATGTATTGACTGAATGACAAGTCTGTGCATACAACCTGATGTTAACAGTGATATAGTGCAAAAGTTTCTAATTATCAGCCAACTGATTTTCTAGCTAATTACCAAGTCACAATTACAGAACAGTGGTAAAATTGTTGATAAAACTATTTCTTACAAAGGGTCTAGCATATACTCACAAGACAGTATAGAAAACACAGCTGCTCCATAGGAAGAGAATGAAAGTCCACAGTCAGAACTATTTCATTCTTCCCAATAGCTTGGGAGACAAATCATTATACAACACTGAAAGGAGGATCTGGCATTTAGAAAGAAGAGTGCATTTGTCATACAAAACAGCTATCAAGAAAACTATTGTCTTAAGCTACCCATGGCTTGGGTGACTATTCAGCTGAGAGTCAATCAGCATCAACCTGCGACCAGTGATACTGTCACTTAGTGGTGCCAGACACAACTATGCCATCATCTGCTTTTAATATTAACATTCTCATTCAGAAATTAGCTTTCAAAGAACATAGTTATATGCACATGAGAATTCATTGATTACTTCAACAGGCAAGACTGTTTACTTATAGTCTATCAAATTATACAAAGTAAGTGTTGCATGAACACTGTGTAGTGTGTATGCTACAAATTAAAGATCCAAGTGTACGCTGTGCCAGATACTGTCGAAGATCAGAACATCACCATATTACAGGAAAGTTCCATCTTGACATCTTGGAAACACCTTAGTTAGTGTGTCAGCTAACTGACAGGTGAGTAACACCTGTCACAGTTCAGTTCTGATTCAGTCTAAATAAGTGTGATGCTCATATATATATATATATATATATGTATTTTTAAATTTAAGACTTTATTAAAAAATCTGAAACTACTACAAAGCAACTAAACAAGGCAGCCCAGAGAAGAACAACACAGGACACTGGTAGAAGTGGAACAAGATGACAGGCTACAAAAACTTGTAAAACCTGGAAACTGTCTCCCTGGGAAAAAAAACAACAAAACACAATAAACAAACAACAAACCAACCAAGCAAACAAAACCAAAGGAAAACAACAACAGCAAAAAAAAAAACCCAAATCAAACCCAACCCAGTTCCAGACTGCAAGGAACACAGGAATAACATCAGCAAGGGAAATAGAACAGCAGCAAAAGGAAGAAAATCAAGTACAATGGTGGTGAATGTGGCATGGAATGAGACGGATGGCTGTCAGCTACGATCTTTGTAACACTACATGAAGCCTAAGAGACTCTAAATAATGAAAAGTAACTGGCCACAAATATTCATGGCCAAGTGGTTAAAAATAAGTAAACCCAAGGTACTAATCATCTGAGCCTCTCAACTTGCAAACTATTCACAGAAATATCCATTAAATATACCTGACATGGTATGGCCCAAATAAAAGCTCATCCAAAGTACCTCTGAGCCCAAGGTGTTGAAGCTTTTAATCAAACATCAAAGATTATACTCCATCCTGGCAAAAGCTAGTTTCATATTTTAAAAACTGCAGCACAGAGAACTGTAACAGACAGTAAGCAAAACTTCTCTCTTCAAAACCCATGGTATTTTTGACCTTTCCAATACATGCCTCAAAGGTAGAATTAAAAAGTTTAATTAGCTTTTCATGCAAGTACTGAACCAGCTGATCATATTCACCTTCCTCCTCAAGTGCGTCAGTAAAATCATCAGGGTACTATTCGCTCTCTGAAGAGGAGTCCATTATTGTGATTACCTGCTAACAGTCAAACCTCAAAAGCCTTGGTGTCATGTTCTTAAAACAATGTAGGAAAGATTGCATGTATGGTCAAATGTTAAACAGCATAGTCCTCAGTCTTGCACCCATCCAAACTTTGGAACAGAGAACACATCCATTCTCCATAATCCATTTTCCTTTGTTTAGATGTGAAGAAAATAGACTTCACTCGTAATGAACTAAAATCCTCACATTAAGAAATGTAATATTACTTACATTATTAACACTTATATGCAGTATATTGGGATATATAACAGATTAACATAATAGAACAATCGTCAACACACTAAGTAACAAAACGAGATTAAGCCTGCATGAAGATATTTTATAAAAATCAGTGCAAGAGAAGGCCAAACAATCTGAAACTTTAAAACAGAGATCAAACACAAATGCATATAGGAAAATGGATTAAGAGTGAAAGTGACTAGTGTTGTTAAACACTGGTGTTTTAAGTATTATCTGGAATACATATACTGAGTCAATCTGGTTGCATTACAATGAAAAATAACTCGCATTCAACACGGATACAAAAAATTAAGATATACTACCTGCAGAATTCAGTTTTATTAGTAGTGTGATTCTACATATAATATTAATAATGCACACTTTCACAAAGATAAAAAAACAAGACAGTATTTCAATCTTACATTCTAGAATGCTTGTCAGCTCATGAGTTTAAACTTCTCCTAAACTTCTGAGATAATTCCTTTGCAACTCAGATACTACCAGCATTTCGCAAGTAACACCCCTACCTTTCCCCACTAATGCCTCTGCTAAATAAGCAAAAGAGTAAACGTCCATATAGTAGCAAACACTTCCATAATTATTAATTACAGTATTACTTCTCAGTAGAAAAACTACTTATGGAGAATACTAACTTGCAGATGGATCTCCACACAGGGTACTTCAATGCATGGCAAAACTGCCCCATGTAATCAGATATTACATTACAGTACAAAAATCTCAAAGTCAACCCAACTAAATCTATGCCAATCTGAGAAGTTTCCAAAATTTTCAATTTTGTTATGTCTAACTTTTACTTCTGAATTTAAAATTAAGGTTAAACAAGATAGAAAAAGAATACTCTGTCATTTTGCAACATGGGATAAAGTTATAAAGCAAGAAAACTGGGGGAGGGCAGGAGATGAAGAGTTGTTGAGAACTTTTCTTGCCTCCTGTGACTGAAGTGAAAGAAAAAAAAAAAACACCAAAGATCAAGCGAAGCATCTAAGATAGCTGGAATCTTATTTTAACACAATCCCATTCTGGATATCTCAGAGAAAGGAGTAAAATCTTTATGGGGAGTCTCTATTTCAGAGCAACATAAGCAAAGGATGTTTTCCTGCCTTCAATGACTGGTTTTGGCTCTTGAAAATAAACAGCTCTGTTTGAAGTAAGTCACAATAATTTCCACAATGATTCTTATTAAATTACATCTTTTCTCTCATTAAAAGAAACAAGTAAATTCTGCTGGATACTTATCTCGCACAACCTCTATGCTCTTTAAGTCTTACAATTCATCTGCCTCACTGTCCCAAGACAGTTCATATAGATATCAACGCCAACAGCACTTTCCCATCCTTTTTCTTAGCTCAAACGAAGGATTAAGGATATTTTTCATGTCCAAAAAGGCAGCAGTTGAGCATGTGGCCCACTCAAGTTTGACCTATTTTAAAAGACTGCATTTTATCAAAAACCATGTCATTTAACCCCTAAACCAGCATTTTTACCTGAATTTCACATTTGTCCATTAATTTAAGGGTTAATAACAATTCAAAGCTGCTCAGAACACATTTTCTAAGTTAATGTTTAATAGTAAACATAACTCACAATGTGATATTTCCACGTACAGATAAAGTTGAAGTCACATATAACCACACTAAGTCTAAGTTGCACAGGGAGGTTTGAAAGAACGTAGCTTTGATCTTTCTTTAAATACTGATAATCATTACCACAAAACACATGCACATACACACAGAGAAAACATGTTTCTTCAGAACTCTGCAAATTGCAACACAAACCCAAGTGTTTCTTGCCTACTAATTATTTCTTTTGTGGTTTGGTAACAGCACTTGCACAGAGCAATGGTACTTGTGGTAAGCTAAATGAGTAGAGGGACACAAATCCAAAGAGTATTTCACCCCACTTCTCTGCTTCACAAGCTACGTTCACAGACACTCCTCACTTAAAGACTTCCAAACTTTCCAAAGGAAAATACAATGGTAATTAATACACCCTTGTTATTATACTGTTTATTTCATCAAGGAAGGAAATACAACTGACATTGCAAACCACAAGAGACGAGGTCATAGTGATTCTTAATTTTTTTTTTCCCCCTCTCTCAATCAACTAAGCCATCCTCTGAATGGATGCTGAGTGTCCAACCAACACCAATTCAATAGGAGAAGATTACAAGAGAGGCCTCTGCATCGTTTCCATGTGCTTGGGGAAGACCTGGAAGTTTGACTTGCAGCTCCCCAGGCTGCTGCTTCTGCTGCCTCCTAACAACAGGCTGAAGCCAAACAGTCTCCTAAAGAGTTCTTAATGCTTTTCTACAAAGCAGTAAGAAGAAAACCAAAGAGAAATATTAATGATGACAAGCTGCTAAATGGAACCCCTTCCATCTCCTTCTGTCTCTCCAAAAACACACACATGCTGTCATACAATTTTTCTCCTGCACAGAAACCAGTGCAGATAGAAACAATAAAGAGACACATATAGGGGAAAAAACTATCCTACAAGCAAAGCAGCAAGATTAACAGTTGGAAGCATAAGTTCACAACAGGAGGCCAAAGGCAAAAGCCTTAACCTAATAAAGCCTTCCATTTCCATTTTGAAAGCTGTGCTGTACCTGTGCACGCTTTGAATAGTTTTAGTCAGATATATTGTCTCTTGAAATGGGTGTAAAAGTACTACTCTAAGTACACGCTCTTAGTTTGAGCTTAAGAAAAAAACCCAAACCACCAAACATTTTTCACCAGTGTCTTCCACAGGCAGTGGTTCACTCTGCAGAGAATAAAACCACTGAACCATTAGCTTCCAAAATGAACAGATTTTCGTTTAACATCTGTTATATACTAACCAAACCAGAACCATAATAAGCACTCTGTGTTCAGGCACAGCCAAAGACCTTACTAAGCACTCTTGATCAGAAGTTGTGAGGAGAACAACATCCAGTTATTCCAACAGTACTTCAAGAACTTTAATACATTTTTAAGCTAGCTTCTTTTATTTTTCTAAACACTTAAAGTGTGCTCTAGCATAGAAATTGTATTACTAATCAAAATGGTTTTGCCTTTGCACACATTCAAGTATGAATGCAGTACAAAACACAGAACAAATATTTTATTTCTTAAAATAACGATTGCTTCCCTTTCCTTAAAAGCAAGCATTAAGTGTTCGTGAACTATAAATAAATGGTATCTTTTAATAGATGTATTTTTATGTACAATAAAGGATTAGTAGAATTATTTTGGTTTTGTTGGGGTTTTTTTGTTTTGTTGTTTTTTTTAACAGTCACAATCATTTTAATTGCTCTCGAAACAACAGGATTACATTTTTGATGTATAAAACCGCAGGTTGTACATCCACCTCAAACTTGTCCAGAGAAACATTTTTAGAGAACGACAGACCCAGATTCAACACATTAACAATACATGCAGCACTAGAAGGAAAGAGATGGTTAGAGCTGACCAAGGTTTTCTACTGAAGCCTTCCACCACTGATCACACTTAATATTCTGAGACTTCCACCTGTGATGCTGAGATTTTCTACACTGGTTCTCACTTAAGATACAGCTTGCTCTGTTTGTCCAAAAGGAGGATGAGAGTGAAACAACCACTTCTGAGAGAACTGAAGGGACAAGGAAAAAGGAGAAGCATTTCCACATACTTTCAAAAAAGCAACTTTTTAATTAAAATTTCAGAACAATTGCATCAAAACAAATGGAAATAAATTTAAAGGTCCAGTGGTAAGGCTTCAGTGACGTACTATATGTTCAACAGTAAGTGATGATCTACACATAGCTACCTTCTAACTCAAGAGAATTCATCTATTTACAGTTGTCTTGGAAACCATATCAGAACACACCCTTTACTCCTTCCTGAAAAAGTTACATCTTAAAAGGAAGCTTTGCAACAAGTCATGCTTTGCGGATGTCATCTTAGCTGATAGCTTTCTGGTAATTAATTCATTGGTCAACATTACTGTCTGTAGATAAGGTTTACTTCCTACTTCAATTCACAAGGAATTAGATGCAACTACAGAAAGAAGTAGATACAACTGAAGAAACCAACCATCCACAGCAATACAGGTAAGTATACAATGCTGAGGAAATCTTTATATGAGCATTACATATCATATTCAGCTTACCTCATGAATCATCCTATACAATTAACTTTACTTTTTCTAGGTGGGTAAGTTTTTGCTCCTTGGGGAAAAAACAGCACAAATCACTAGAAAACACATATTACATCACCCTTCCTGTTTGACTGTGACTTGTCAGAAAGCCAAAAACCAATTTATTTCCAGAAGGTGAACAAGAACTGCAATAAAACACTCTGATGACTCTGTTTAATCTCTAGTCTCCTCTGAACTCCTGTGATCCCATGTGCTCTTTGCTCTCCCTGCCTCTTTCAACGCTTCAGCTTCCTATCAATTTTCTATTTTCCCAACTTTTCCCCCTTTCAGCAGTGTCTTCTACTTACCAGCACTCATCTGACATTATACATCAAACCACTTTCCCTCAACTTAGTCTCCTACATATCTGACAATGCATTTCATCTACAGGTAGCTTGATCTCAACAATCCAAAGTATGCTTATATTTTACCTTCAAACTCTTGTTCTATTTGTACCTACTACTCTTGTCCCGTTTTTCTGACCGCTGTGAGTAGCTGCTGACAAGGACTTCCATCATTCAGGCACACCATACAATTTTCAGGTTGCCTTGAATATTTTTTTCTCCCCTTATATAGACAGACACTGTCCACCTTTTCCTTGCTTATCTGTATTGCAATATTGCTTAGAAATCAAAAGTCTAACACACTTAACTGTGACAAGAATAAAGAAACTGTCCCCTATAACTCCACGAGGGCAAGGAAATACAAAAACCCTACAGACAAACCACAAAGATAGCACTGCTGACTATTATTATGGTCAGTGGTCTTTGAAGATCACCTATGTGTTGTCAAAATTCTTGCAGAAATCCACACAAGAAATTCAGGAAGGAAAAAAAAAAGGAAAATGCTAATTTTCCAGTACTCATATACAATATTCTTTCTGAACAGAATAGGCAGCATGGGATAAAGGTCAAGATATACTCACTGGATCATTAAGTGCATGTGCAGGAGCAGCTGCCTTTGAGAGCCAAACAACCCAGCAGAAAACAGAAGCGTATGATACAAAGATAAGCAATCTATTTTTCATGAACCAGGGAAGAAAGAGATAGCGAACATCCGTTCATATTAAGAATGCAAACATCACATTTGTATCTTTGCAGATCATTCTGGAAGCATATGAAGTAAAGAAAAGGAATGCTGTAGTAACTGAAAAATGAGATGAGGAAAACCTCTGGAGTTCTAGATGTAGAGACAAGTAAAGAGAACGTAAGTTACTTGGAGTTGCTATGAAACAAGAATCTGAAAGATTTAGATAAAGATCTCATTAAGGCCTTTCAATCACATCCATTCAGAAATAGCACCCAGATTACAGGCCCAAATGATGATCAGAAAGCTGATACTGCCCACATAACCAGGACAGAGGCAGGGCAGACGGCTTTAGGCGGAGTTCTGTTTGAGCTAATCAAAGATGTGTCAGAGGGATAGACAGATTTTAGCTGGACCAGAAGACAAGCCTGGACTAGAGAGGTTTCTGTAAAAACCTGGCAACAGATGCGTCTGTGAAAAAGAAAATGATTGGTAAAGTTGTAGCAGGAAGAGACAAGAATAAAAACCAGAGTTAGAGTGTCATCTAAAGACCATGCAATAAAGATGGTGCAGAAGAAACAAGAGAAAACAACTTTATAGCATCCCTGAAGGACAGACTACCTCAAAATCCATTATCACCCCAAAGCTGTAATTTATTGCCTTTTCTGATCCCAAATCCACAACCAACAGTGAGATATACACATTTATCTCATTTAGATGTTAGTAACAAGTGTGTTATTTAGTGAACGTTGGACATAGATGAAGTAGTTGAAGATGACATTTCTCTCAAAGATTTAAAAGCATGTGAGCAGGCACAGAAGGAAGAACAAGAAGTTTTCAGTCTTCTTTAGTTGCTACTATCAGGACAAAAACCTAATCGAAATGACACCTGATAAAACAAAATTCCGTTTACACCTTAAAGCAAGCAAGATAGTACTTGTGTTAGCACAGTGGAAGACACTCTCTTAAGTATGAATTAAGAAGTTTCAAGGGAGAGACTAAATATGTTCACAGCCTTTCAGCCTTTTTAAAAAGCCAAGGATTAAAAAACAAAAACAAATATATTAAAGCAGTTCCAAGAGAAGCAACTACATATGGAACACAACACAAAAAGACAGCATCCCTCTCAAGGTGGGTTACCAGAAATAAAATACAGCAAACCATCTGGATACAAGAGGGAGGTCTTCCAGATTCAATCTCAACGTAAATCAAGTAACTACAATACTCTATTCCATTTCTGTATTTGTGTTCTTAAAATCATTTCTGTTTTCTAGTTGAAATGTTATACAGTGTGTTTTTGAATTTTACCTCAACCTAGATTAATTAAAGATTATTTCAAGGTAACTTATTAACAACAAAGAAGTCATTCAACCTAAGGATTTGGCCAATTTATGAAGCATCTTGACTTCCCAGCACTTTCTGCTGGCTATCCAATAAAGATAAAATATATACCCTCACAAAAGTTGCACGGTGTGGTTAGGTTCATCACGGATCAGGCAAATAAAGAAGCTCTCTCGTTAACTGTTATGACCAGAAGACTTCTCCAGCAAGCAACAAGAAAGAGGAAAGTAAACCTGAAGATGTGCAGTAAGTTTATGAATGGGTCAAAAAAGTTTCACATCTATGAATGCAAGAACAAAGAAAAACCCCATAATGCCATCAGTTATTCTTATGGTAATTTTGCCTTTAATTCAACACCTCTCCTGTTCCCATTTATGACCATTGTCCTTCATTCTCCCACCTTTTTACTTCAATGAAGAGCTTGACTTCATCTTTTAGATAACCTCCTTTTAAGTACTACGAGGCTGGTGTTAAGTCTCCCCAAAGCCAGCTCTTCTCCAGGCCGAAGATGTCCAGTTCCCTCAGCCTCTCCTCACAGGAGAGGTGCTCCAGCCTCAGCGGTCTCTGCTGGACATGCTGCAGCTGATCAATACATTTCCTCTTCCAGTGTAGCACAGGAAAAAAACATCCAAAGCTGGACACTGTATTCCTAGTGCAGTCTACTGGGTGCCAAACAAAGGGGAACAATCACTTTCCTTAATTCCCTGGCTTACGCTCCTCCCAATATCACCTGGGATGCTGCTAGCCTTACTCCTGCCAAAACACACTGGTGGCTTGCATCTGGCCTACTGCGCTCCCCAGCCTGTCAGTCCCCACCATGTATCACTTCTGGAAGTTAGTCCACCCCAGGTGCAAGACATCTGTTTTTGCTGAATTTTATGAAGTTCCTGCTGGTCCATTCCCTAGTCTACCCAGGTTCCTCTGAACAGCAGCCTGCCCTTAAGCAGATCAATGCCACCTGCAGTTTGGTGTTCACAAGCTTAATGAGTCTGTCTCCTCTTCCAGGTCACTAATAAAGATATTAAACAACCTAGGTCCTACAACAGACTCCTGTGGGTCTGCTTGTAACCAAACTGCAGGTAGGAAACCAAATATGAAGCACTAGCTCTTAAGCTTAATGATCCAACCATGAGTTTCCCATTTAACCAAGGTCATCTACTCATTCTCCTGATTACTGGGATGGACTATCCCTGCGCTTAGAGGAAATGGAACTTGTAAAAAGCCCTGATGAAGAAAGCTCAGAAAAGGGAAGCTTCAGCAGTTCGGCAAAGGGCACAGCACAGTTTCCAGTTGGCATTGTAGGATGCTGTAGCCTACAGTATCTCCACCATTATCTAATTAAAAAAAAAAAACCCAAACCACCAACCCTGTTTCTTCTTCTACCATATGGCTGTCTACATAATACCTGAATTAACACAGCTTTTCCCACAACCAGACCAGGACTTTTAGGACTTTTAGGCCAGGCAAAAGTCCAGGTAAGAAAAGCATGTCTTATCGGAATGTTTTCAACTGTTGGTATATAAACCTACTTTAAAATTATTCTCATTTTACTCATAATCCTCTCTTGGCACCAAGAATTAAATGTAAACTTAATAAACCAACCCCTGAATCTGTTTAGAAAGACAGATATATTGCAGGGAATAAATATCTGTTCAGAAAGTCGTTCAGAAAGTAATTTGGGATTTGAAGGGGTTTTTGTGCTTTTTTATTAATTCTTCCTGTAACTAAGATTACGAAAAGGTCATTTTTAAAATTCATTAAAACAGCATGAACTTTTCTCTTCATGGCTTACATTTGAAAGGAGAAAAAAAAACCTCATAAGTGTTATTTTCATTAAAATTAAGATCTTCTGAAGTTCCACTTCCCTAGAACATTACCCAAACTCTTTACTGACTCTACTCTACTATAGCTTTATAGTTGGTTTGGGTGTTTTCTTATGTCATAATTTTATTTCCAGTATTGAAATTGTTTCTTTGAGCAACAGGCATGGGATATTTTTTTTTCCTGTAAACCTGGATGGATCAAAAGAGTCACCAGATATAAGCATTCACATTCCCTTGATATGTAAATACTAAAAACATGCTTTTCTTCAGGGATACATTGCCTGTTTACACTTGGTATTAGAATGAGATAGAAAAATAGACACACACAATCAGTCATAAAGTGAAGAATATTATCTAAAATACTGTCATATCATCTAAAATACTACCTGGCAATTTCATAACCTGCTGTGTGGATGACACTGCTTGATAATATGAAGATATTATACATTTGATGTGACAATATCTGTATGGGAGCAGCACAGGTCCCAGTGGCCTTGCAGGATTAAACAAAGACTGTTAGTTGTGTTTTATTACACTTCAGAAAACTGAAGGCGTTTTTGTAAATAAAGCCAGGGGAATAAATATTCAAATAAAAGAGTATGTTATACCCAAATAGCAAAGTACAGCAACAGTGTGGACATCTGAGTCAAGCATCCAGTGAAGCACACATCAAGTGATTGCCCAGCCAGGGACAAGACCACTAACTGATACCCCTTTCCTCTCCATAACAAAAAGCAAAGAGCAATATTCTGTTCCAGATCTTCCTCATTTCCGGCAATTAGTACTAAATTCCACCAGGATGCATACTTCAGAGATGAGAACCTCTCTCGCAATACCTGTTTTTAAAAATTTATGAAACACATGCAATATAGTGTTTTAGAGAACATCTTAAACACAACTTGCACTTTTTTTCTACCTTTTAGTAACACTGACACCATTCAGACCAAGATATTTTGATGGTGTCATCTTCTTTTTCTTTTTGTTTCTTGCACTAGCCTGAATGCTTAAAATAAAGCTAACAAACAAACAAAAAACCCCCACATTAAACTGAGTATATCAGTGAACAAAATGCAGAATACTATACATGCAAGGAACAAAAGGTTAACTTCTGACCCAAAAATATAGAAGGGAGAACATAACATTGTGCATGCATTTTTAAAGTACTTTTTCATGTTACAAACAACAACAAAAAGAGAATAAACTTTTCCTTGTTTATTGCTTTTGCCTTACAAAAATCTTATCAATTGCTCTTCTCCAAAGCTTCACAAGAGCCTGTTTTGCCTTTGGGGAGAATTATTTTCTTTGTTCCTATTTAGCTATCTATTTTTAATTGAAGTATCTTGCTATTTTTAAGTCCCTCTTAACCCAAAAATAAGTTCACTTTCTCTTTCCGACTCTCACCTAAAGAACTGAGATGGCCGATTTTTTTTTGGTATTTCATCTAAGCCCGTTTTTCAGTAACAATCTATACAATCACAACCATTCCATCTATGGATGAGGGTAAATGCCCTAATGAGGAGAAATCAGGAATGTGG
Source organism: Charadrius vociferus (assembly GCF_000708025.1). NCBI lineage: Eukaryota > Metazoa > Chordata > Aves > Charadriiformes > Charadriidae > Charadrius > Charadrius vociferus. The sequence continues at coordinate 1,394,085 of NW_009647838.1, forward strand.
AATGATAGGTTATTTTGAAAAAAAAACCACAACCAACCTCACAAATGCCATGCACAGGCAAACTCCCTATCTGATACAAATTTCAAATCAATCTCTTACAGACTTTAAAATACAAGGAACTCTGGTGTAGTTTGGTTGCAAGTTCTTTCTCAAAGAGCTAATGTATCTAATAGCATTTTGTATCATCTTGATGGTCACAAGCTGCAGCAAGGGGAAATTCCCACTGCACATGCAGTTAAACCCTGCCAGTGAAGGTAGTTTCAGATCTGGCACAGAGAGAGCTGTGTTGAAGCTCTGGCCCTAAAGGCAGCAGAATCGGCATCTTTGGACACAGTCAGAACTCAAGTGGACAGGGCTCGAGCAACATGACCTAAGTCTGAGGTTAGCCCTGCTTTGAGCCACCATCTCAGTTAGCTCTGCTTTGGGCTAGACAGCTGTCAGAGGTCTCTTCTAACCTTAAGACTACATGATTATAAATATAGATTTTCTCACTTTTGAATACCATTTCTATTTAACAGATTCTATATATCAAGGCCCTGCTAAACTGAGTAGAGCTTCAAAGACCATGTTTGGCAGCCCCACCAACAGGTTTAAGCCCCACTAGTAAATTCTGGAAAAATAACATATTATGAGTATAGAACTGTATCTCTGTGTAACAACGTCTGACTCACAATTTTTTTGAGACTCCAAGAGTTAAAAAGAAAAAATCTTTTATTCTACCTTAACAATTTTACGATTATCTCATTACTACAACTGAGAGCTGAAGGGCTAAACAAAAAACAAACACAAAATTTTATAGGAATAGGTGAACACCTCCAATGCCTCCCACACACGTGCACATTGTACATTTTTTAAAACTCATGTCCTCTGTCAGGACAAAGGATTTTTATTGCTACAGGTTTCTCACTCTTCCTCTTATTTATTTCCCCCCCCCCACAAAGCAGCACCAGTAGCAAGATTAACATCTGATAAATATGGCACCAGGAATGTGAGAAAGGAGTAAATATTGTATCAAAAAGGTATTAAAATGAAAGAAACTTATCTCTTCTTGGTTATCCAATTCCATCCGAGGTTTATAACAGCAATAACTATTTAAAATGAAGACTATTTAGGTATTCATGTGCCTTTTACTATTCATATTCAATTCACAAAATAAAAAAAATAAATTAAGAGTGCTTCTCTTTTGCCTGACAAGCAGCTTTAAGCTACATTCATTATTACAATCCTACTTGGAGATGGATATTGTCTCAGTACATTGGTGGTTACATAAATGTAAGCACGATTGGATCTCTAACATTCAGCTAGCTTGACTTTTCATAAAGAGAGGGCATTTTCTGTTACATCTGAACTCGTGTGAGTGCAGGCTATTCATGAAAGGGATGCTCCCACTTTCTCCCCTTTTCTGGGGTCAGATCTAGTGAACCTAGTATCATCAGATAAGCAGATTTAAGCTGGATGTATGGAAAAGCTCTAGGGAAATTTCTGGTAGATTACTGCTCCATCACATCACTCAGTGGCCAATTCCTCTTTCAGCCATGTGACCACTAAATCTTACCATAGGGACAGGATGGTAACATGGCCAGTGGAGGGCAAGTGTTACATGGCTAGTCACGTATAGACATAATGACTGGATGGGAAAGTAGAGGGAGGAACTGAATTGCCAAAACAGAGCTTAGCACAATTTTGTCCACTGGTTCATCAAAACATTTGAATGAAGGCATTAAGTGCTTGGTTTGGCTGTCCAGGAACACAGATAAATGGACTGTCTTGCAATCACCTTATATACCCTGGTTTTAGCTACAAAGCTTCCAGTGAGACTTTGAAGACAAGGGCTGGGGCAAAGGAGATTTTAAAAGCATAGATTTGAGGTCCTTGATCTTCCTAGAATAAGCCTCTGATGAGCTGGGCCAATAAAGTTAAGCCAAAGCAAACCACGTACAAACAGCAGAGACGGGATACAATTAATTCTCAAGTTCAGTTTATCCAACGGGCACATGCATACAAGAAAAGCAAGCATTTCAAATATTTTGATACCATAGCTTGATTAGTAGGCACAGATGTCCTCCATACAATAGCGACAAATTCTTGTTCCCATTTCATATGCTTATCTACACTCCAGAGACATAGCAAAATGCTAGTCCATCAAGCTGCACCAAAACAAGAGTGCTGCTGTTCTGCGAAGATCAGAAAACAAAGCTGGACAGGACAAGAATATACTGGGGTATTCATACACAACACTGAATTCAGAGATTTCATACTTTTAAGTGGTGCAGACACCTCTAGCTAACTCTGTGATGAAGAATAAACAAACAAGGATTTCTACATGAAGTTAAGCCAAATCCTTTCCCAACCCAACAGTCTCAACCTGACAGAATGATGTGAGCCAAAAGGAGCTTTGCCACTCTAAGTGTGAGTGATCAGACACAGCACACAATGTATTTCATCGAAATTCAAATCAGAAAAAACAGTGCATTGCCTCAGGTAGCTTCTTCAGCTGACTTCTGCTAGATTTCACTTGCATGTTATTTTACAATTTAAAAAAAAAGCAAAACTCCTGTGGAAGTCAAAAAATGAATTTCTAAACCTGTATTTTAGAGTTAAAGCCAGCTCTAAGCTGCAGTCAGCAAAGAGTTGGTTTCTAATTATAAACTATTTTCTGCAATTTATTATTTTTTTCCTGAATACCAAGATTGTTTCACTGCAAACTGAACAGCAGAATAGAATGAGTAACTGACCTGCAACAATTTTCTTTCCAGACTTTTGTAAATACCAAATTTTCTTCCTTGTCTCATCAGCCCTCATAAATTATTATTAAGGATAACAACAACATAAGACTAAAATCTGCCAGGTCACCCTGACACCATTATTGAATAGGTCTTATTTATCATGAAGACAACACTTAAAAAGGGCAAATGATTTCAGTAAACTCTCCTCGGTCTGTATTACCATCCCGAAACACTCATCTAAAAGAAAATAAAGTCACAAAAAGCTGTATCATTTCACAGGGCCAGATAAAGAAAGGAGAGTGCCAGACAGATTAACTAAATGCCACTTGGGTTAGATGTCAATAGGATCAGAATGGACTTTGTGTTGTTGCTAGCAAATACATCCACATGTCTCACAGAGGGTTTGGCGAGAAGGCACATGTCTTGTCCTGTGGAGCAGCTCCAGACCTAAGTGGGAGGGGATGAAAGCACAGACTAGAGGAGTGCAACAGGGGAAAGGTTTCAAATACATTCCTCAGCCAGAGACTAAATATAAGGAAGTGTCAGACAAGCTAACCGAGTCTCAGATCAAAATAAAAAAGCTTTTTTGTCAACTCACAGAAAGCCTACTGTGTTATTCTTAAATGCACGCCTCCATCCAGGCAACAGTGCAAAATGGACAGCTGGCTAAACCCATCCAGAAAAAAAAAATAAGCTTCTGGTGTATTTAACAGATGGTGGCACAGGTTATAAAATTGGTCTTTGGTTCAGTCTATGAATAAAAAACTTTTAAATGTAACTGAGATAACAATATTTAAATAGCCTTAGAATATTTCTCAAATGAAATGAAACTAAGCACTTATTGTAGCACATGCACTTACGTTTAGAACAAATACCACGTTTCTATAGATTATATCCTAGTCCACATTTCTACTGTGTAAGAGAAAATCTCCATACTCAGAAAAATGAGGAGTTTTAGGGTTACTTTCTTGTACCTCAAACAAAAAAGTTAGAGGTATGCCAAGCAAAAAAGCTAGAGGATGCCTGAACATTATGTTGCTTATTAGAAAAACCAAACCAAACCAAACACCCTTCCTCTCATTCATATATCCACCAAGCTGCCTTCTATGTGTACTCCTTTGGCAGGTAATGCCATGCCACCACACCCAATTTTCACAGAGTAAAGAGTAATTCCATAATTTTTGGCTTACATCACAGGGTTTGGGGGGAAAGGAAATTTATTTGTTTCGAATAACAAGTATAATTCCCTTCTACTACTTTATAAAACAAAGTCTTAACCTTTTCACATGACTTAGGGAAAAGTGAAGGTATCTTGTCAGACAACATTACTTCGCATTAGGGATTTTTCTCAAACTTGCAAATAAACATCCATCAGTTCTGTGGCCACTTAACAAGTAAGTTTAATGCCACAAAAATCAAGCTCAACATGGGGTCAGGTCACCATTAAAAGTAACACAGCCCCATATTTCACCAATTTAAAAGTAAAGCAAAACACAGACCATAACTACAACTTTTCATTCTAATTAAAAAAACCCACAACTATAATATTTGCACATGGTTTAGTATTAAATTCGCTCATTTACAGAGACTTGACCATGGGAACATTACTAAACTTACAAAATCCAAATACTTATTACAGAATAGGCAGTCAATTCCCCTTACCTGCATGTAGTATGGTGATGCTACAAACATGCATGATACTTTGGAGCCAACATGAGTTAGGTAGGCTGACCTTCTCTCCAATACACTACATCGGGTGAAAAAGTCTATTCCCACAAAAATTAAACCCTAAAATTTGACACGGAAAAGAATACTTTGCACATTCTATTCATAGATACGTAACTATTAATCTAAAGATAATTGATTAATCATCAGTCCTCAAAGAGGAGGAAAGAAAATGTAACAGAGACATACACGTGCACAGATTTGGCGAGACAATGCTTTCCACAGCATGGAAGTCTAGAACTAGGTCACAGCTTTATCCTACAGATCATTTTCAGCTTAGTCTGAACAATAAAAGTCTTTTGAATAAACTGCCTGCATTCAACAATCATGATACACTTTATAATACAGCTTCTATTTGTGGATGAGTGTAATAGCCCATGTATCCACTGCAGAAAATGGATGGAGTTGAATGAATATACTTGTGGGCCACTAGTTCTTCGCTTCTTTATACTTAAAAATGATTAAAAAAAAAAAATAATATCCGACTCTCCACGTCAAGTGTTATTTCCAGGGCTCCTGATTTATCAATTCTACTTTGTAAATTTTTGATTGATCTCTGAGTAATGAAATCTAGCTATTCAAATGAGGTCTGCTAGAAGCACAAATGCAAAGATTAGTCTTGTCAAAGGAATGAAGACTATATTTAGATATATATCTATTTATACAGTTACCATATACAGATTCCTCTACATGAAATTCCTCAAAATAGGAAGTGCTTAAGCCAAATAAAATGTAGCCTTTAAGTATGGAGAGACAAAATATGTTTAAAATTAATCATGAAGTAGCTAGGATATTGTTTCCTCTTACAAACACTACAACAATTAGCGCTGGAAAGGAGTCATTTATGATCATTACATTTCTATATTAACTTTAAAAAAAACCCCAACAAACAAAAAACCCACCACACACGTACAAAACTAATATTTCAAAACTTAAACTAAGCCAAAACAAAAATGCTAATACGAAACAGCATAAAGGCTTAATTAAATTGGTAACTCAACCTTTAGCAATACGCAAGTATCAAAAGCTGCCATCCAAAATATAAATGTAAAAAGGTACTTATCAAAATAGGTATGACATTTACTCCAGTATACAACAAACCTTGCTAGGGCAATGATAAGAAGCTCCCCTGCATTCATACCTTATATAATGCCAAAGAATCTTCATTATTTAATTAGGTAAGTATAAATTCTCAACCCACTCATTCATTGCTGCTCTGAGGATATGAAATATCTTGCAAACATTTCAGGCCCTATGTCAAGAGACACCTGTCAAGCTTCGAGTAGTAAGCCTCCTTCTTTTAATCTAATATTAAAAAAAAACCCTATATCTGACTTCTTTGCAAGACTCCTTATAAAAAATTCAGTATCATTAAAACATGGCATTTGTATAGACAGTATTCTTTCTTTCCTGCTCCACAAATGTGATTACACACTTCAGCACCAAAAACATACCACATTTCTGCTGTGATGTTCAGAATAGACCATTCAAGTCCAATTTTATACAATGAATTACAAAGAAGACGGACAATGCACTTTCAAGGACTTCAGGCAACCTTCAAAATTAACCCAGTTGTCTAGAAATTTTCATTTGTTTGGTAACTTAAATTACTTTTAAATTTACTGTGATAACATGTATAAACTTCCATTTTCTTCTTTTTAATAGGTTATGTGCGGCAGCTTAGACTCAATCACACTTGGCAAAGAGATCTGCAATCATACTGTACCTATTTCACCACAACAAGCAGTAGTATGCTATTCAAGTTTCCACAGAGCTGTAACTAGAAGAAGATCTGCTAAGATAAAGGAAAGAAATTTATCTTGAATGCTGGAAAATTTTCTTTCTACTGCAGTGTTCACAACCATAGATGTGAGAGTTTCCTGTAGGAAATAACAAAGCTGGTGTGATTTACTGTAAACTAAAACATGTAATGATTTTGAAGCACTGCTTAACGAATTTAAGCTAGGAAAAGACAACCTACCAAGACCCAATAAGAAAATGTTGCAAATGAGGTTTTAGAAAGCCCCAACAGCTCAAAAGAATTACCTAAACATATACATCTAGTGCTAATTTTAGGCGTTGTGAAGTGCTCCCCCCATACACTGCAGCTGCTCCTCCCGAAGGGCATGGGTTTCCCATAACTCATGTGTCATAGCCGTCCGCTCTCTCCAGCCATCCTGGACACATTGGCATATGCAAACTGGCACTAAACACCATGTTTAGGCAACTGAATCAAGTCTTTGAAGCCTTATTGCTTTAGAGCCTATATTTGGTAATGTAAGATTTACTTTTGCCAGAAGGTGAGATAATGTTTACACAGACACATCTCAATAATTTTTCCACCCAGCAAAGTAACACACACACTGCTTTTCTAACTCCATTCAGCACCAACACTGAAAATACAAATACTAAGGGATGGATTTGGATATCCCTGGAGGTGTTCAAGGCCAGGCTGGATGGGGCTTTAAGTAACCCGGTCTAGTGGAAAGTGTCACTGCCCATGACAGGACGGGGTGGAACTAGATGATCTTTAGGGTCCCTTCCAACCTAAACCATTCTATGATTCTACGTTTGTGTCTGGCAGGCAGAGAAAGGGCAAGGATATCCTTCATCAGAAACCTGTTGTCATCTGACACATTAAAAACTTCATTAAATGGAATTTAATCACTAAGAGCACAAACCCATGTATGCCAAGAGAAAATTATGATGACCCTTTGACTGTTTCTTGCTGCTCCTCATGCTTGTATAGCAAATTACTGGCCATAAATAAGCCTGAAGGCTTTGACCCAGCTATGTTCAGTGCCTGTACCTTTGTCACTAGACAGTTGTGTAATCATGATTCGGCTTCTCTCTGTGCTCCTTTCAGCTGCTACTACCACCCAGCCTACAAACTGCTACAGCAGTCCAAAAAGACCACAACAGAAAGTGAATGCCATCTTTTCCAGCAACCCTGCAAGAACTATTTTGAAACAATTCAAAAGATTTCTCTTTTCTATCCCAACAGCTCCACAGACACACTAGGATTAGCCGGAACAGCTTCAAATAGAGCACCACAAAACAACAGTTGGCATTACCCCAAAGTTAAAGACAGAAAATATAATAGTCTTGTATTTTTGTTAAGATTCTGAATAAGTGATTTTTGTTTTGGAAATTTCAAATTCCCACAAAGAGCTATGGTTCTTCCTAAAAAACTGTATCCCATTTTTAGGAACATGTTGCAATCTGATTTTACAAGCAAAACCATTACATGATACAAAAGACTGCAGAAAATGCCATGCTTATTCAAGTATAATTCTCTACCTTCCATTCCCTGCAAAACAATGTCTAGTATAAGAAAAAGAAAACCTACTTAACAGAGGCACTAACTACCTCAACTTTCTTCCCCTCTGGTTTTCATTTCTATAGGCTAAGAAGTATAAGCTAAAACAAAAAGTTTCAGTTTTGTTTTGTTTTTTTTTCCCCCAGAAGAGAACAACAAAAGGGAACAAAATAATCTCCTAACCACACGCTCATTATAAATAAAATTCATAACCTAGGACACTTACTAAAGCATCAAAGTCAGGACTGATACGTAGCAGCAGAATCAACTATAAAAGGCAGGAAACTATTTATCTTCACTTCACCTTATCTGGCATTAGTCAGCACTCTGAATTATTCACTTTGGTGCTTGCCCCCCCCCCCCTTTTCTTTTTTTTAAGCTGAGTTTGAAATGTACCAAGCAATACATTTGCAGATAAAGGCACTGGCTGATAATCGCTCTGTGCTCTATGGATAGGGCAAGCTGTCTTTCCTACATTTCATTTCTAAAAAAGTAAATACAGAATTTGAGGGAGATAATTTAAGAATAAAACTACATCTCCACATCCTTGAACACTGGAAACTCCTGTGGATTTGTTTTCTTCTCTTGAGATCGCTTCAGATTTAAAACCATAGCATGCTATTGGGAAGTAAGAACATGAAAGTTGACAGTTATATTAAGGCAGTATTTGACAATAAAGTACTCAGAATTTCACTTTCTTTGAAAGATCACCAAAACCACTTCAGCAAAATTATGTGATTCTCAATCAATAAGAAGAGTTGAAAGAAATATTAACATAGCCCTACAACAAAGCTGGTATGAAAACCAGTTTCCCCTAAAGCCTCAGCCTCAAAACTTGGTTTTTACAACTTGTTAACAAATACGGTTACAATCTTTCTCCAAATGTTCTTGGGAGCATCTATCAATGTATCAACATGCTATTGACTTCTGCATCATTTTAATTAATCCTCTGTCCACAACAAGTCTTCTGGAATAAAACCTTCACATCAGCAAAGAGCACACTAGCTTAACTAAAATGTTGATACAGCCATGCAATACCAGTACTCCGAACAACCAAAACTGACAGACACTGACGATGCACCAGAGCAGAGCTGGCCAGAGAAATTTCAATAAAATTGGACTAAAATATGTCATAAAAAAAACCCAAGACATAAAGCCAAAGAACAACAACTACAAACAAGAAAATCTTGATCTTGTTTGAACTGTTTCTGTCTGACTGCAGTTCAAACTGTAAGACCTCATTCCCTGCAACTCTGCTGCTGTTATCTAGTACAGAGTATATTTAAGTGAAATTACATTCCACAATATCCACAGCTTTTGATAAATAATAACCTCTTCTCTCACAGATCTTCCAAATAAACTGATTTTTATTAAGTACTTGTTAAGGAGACTAGTATCACAGGAAGGCTCAAAATTAATTAAGACTTCTCTTCCAAGAAAGTTTGAGCAGTACAGGTATGTAAAGCACCAATCCAGTCTCTGAACAATGAGGAGGTGCCGAATAAGGAGAGGGGGGGGAAAAGCACACAATTCTGGAAGACAAGACAATTATGCATTTATACCACAGGACAGATAAATGTTGTTGAACAGTCAGGTACTGTACTGACTTTTTGTCGTTCAATTTACAAGTGGAAGAGTTCCCTCTTAATGCGAGTTTTCCATTTATGACATAAATAGTGCTGTAGTACACACCTCATACGCTCGGTGACAAAAAAATACAAGATATACTGTATTTGCTTAAAAGCCACAAGTTTCCATTGACAAAGACAACCTCAGCTGAGAAGTGCCAGGCTCTTTAGAGAGAGATTTTACACTCTTCATAGTCAATTCACGGAAAGATATATCTGTGGCTCTGGAGTCCACCCCCACCAAAACTTTATAGATTCCCCATTAAAATCTTTCCAAGTCCTACTTTGGTCCGGCAGTAAGTGCAAGGAGCACGTATGCTAGCATCATCAAGTGTCAGCACCAGAGTACTGGAACAAGAAGTATTCTGCCCCTGCACCGGAGCCCTCCATAAGGATTTCCCTGGCTATCCCCAAAATGGAAGAAACAGGCACACAGGGCCCGTTTTCATTCCCATAAGAAGTGGCATGGAGGAGAACATTAAAAAGTCCCATCATCCCAGCTGAGGTGAGAGATGACAGTTCACTGTAACCCCGCATGCTTCTACCTTCCTTTTTACAACGAATTTGAAAATATAGAATTTTCGTGATCCTTGCTACTGAAGAAGCATTAAAGCCCACCACTGAGCTCCTCTGCTACCCTATTCCAAGCACCTACACTCTTCCCCTGAACCACCTTCTACAGGACTCCCTTCTTAGTAAGAAAAAACAATTCAAAGGCAACCATCTCCAAGCTAAAACAATTTTGGAGAGACCCACTGCCACCTTCATTGGAGCCCTCATCACAACCCTGCTTACAGTTTACTTAGCATTCCACCCACTATAGCGGATATTTTTAACCGCCAAATAATTTTAAACATATGTAATTTGGAAAAAAAAATACCCATTTCCAGATTTATATGAAATCCCGATGTATATGAAACTATAGGGGCCAGAGGCAATAAGTAGACAGAAATCAAACACAGTTGCAGTTTCTCTTTAATAAGAGCTCCTACTCATCTTGCTATTAGTTACAGAAACAAAATCCCCAAGACAAAGTCAAATTTCTCAGTAACAAGCTGTTCTCTTGGTGCCAGATCTGACATATTGTACCTCAAAACCCCAGTCTTGTGTCTAGACGACTAGAAATACTCACTAGCATCTTTTTAATATTTTTTTTTTTTGAGATAAAAGCATCCCTTCCTTTGTACTTGAGCTTTAAGCGAACCAGCATAGAGCTGACAGTCACATAAAATACTCACCACATCTTTAAATTATAAAGGTGGCCTTTAAAATTGCTTTTCTTGGAAATCCATAGCACAAAGAATACACATTACAGCACATTTTGGTACAAACTCTTTTGAGTATTCAGGTCAAACAATCCCTATATGTTTTTATGGCCAAACATGTCAGACAAACCCCACCTCACAAACATCAAGTTCCTGACCGGAGATACAGTCAAACTAAAATGACTCCAAGAAACTCTACCATGACCTTTGTGTAACAGGGAAAGCAATGCATCTCCTTAGGTGTTCACAAAACAGCTAAACCACCCATTCCAGAGTGCCAACCACACTAACCAGCGCAAGGCGGACCTCAGGCAGGGATTTACCTGCAGCACTACCCGCACCGAGCAACCATGGGGTGGGGGCAGCTACAGCGTGCACGTAATGCCACGCCACAACTAGTCCTGCAGTCCAGCAGTTAAAATCCAGAATATTAAGGCAAGTAAAGACTTAGGAAATCCTCATAAGAGACAGCACACAGCTCTACTGAGAGAACAGCTTTTTAATTGTAAGTATAAACATATCGCAATACATCCTTATCACCATTTACGTGCTACGGGAAGTTACTAATTTCTTGTGTGATTTCATGTTAATTTCATTATTACTGAATCATATGGAGTTAGTGAATGGGGATTTATTCCCCTCACTTAAAATCTTATAATAAAGCCTTCTGAAAGTTTGGGGGTTATTGCCAAGAATAGCTATACAAGTATACAAAGTATAAATCACTAAAACATTCAAGACCAATGACGTTTGTTTCCATCACAGATCAATACCCTGGATTCAGAAGTGAGCTAAGCTTTCACTATCACACAGCACAGCTGTTACGCGTAACTTGTTTGCACAAATTAAAAGTATATTCATTCACAGGCAAAATGACATAAATATTCAGATTTAATATGCTCTAAGTAATGTGTTGTGCATCAAATACAACCACAGAACACTATTCCAAGATTTAAGTTTATTTTAATGTTCATGTTACTGCCCATACAAAAATTAATTCTATAATTAAGAAAAAATAAAAAACTGCAACTAGGTATTTCAGGCTTTAAAAGCATACAAAGTCTTTTAGTCAGCTCCGTACAGCATATAAAAGATAAGCATGTTTGAAAAAAGTTAGACGGTATATAATCTTAAAAAAATTACTGAAAAGGACTATTATTTTATAGTAATATAATTTATAATAACTTTCCTGAGGCTTACTCGCATACGCCACATATATTCACATGTAGATTGGCACTAATTTCCCTTTAAGAAAAGAATTCTAAATTTACACCCCCAGCTACGAAAGACTTTTGACTAACACAGCACTTCACTATTTTATCACTATTCCATTATTTCTCTATATTAAAAACATATGTCAGATTCTGGAGACAGATTAAGTAGTACCATCTAGAATATATGTTAAGTATCAGAAACAGATTATGGTGATGTGGATCTCTGCCAGACCACAAAGCATTACCATATCATAACTCCACTGAGGAGATACCAACCAGTGCTACAGCATATGACTTTGAAGTACTTTTCTTTTTCAGATGAAACACATTGTTCTTTTAAATCTGAAAGAAAAACACATTTAGTTTCCTTGTGTTTATTTTGAAATTGGTACTACACTTTTATCAAGTGCTTGAGCAAATTTCTTATGCAACATGAAACAGTGAATATTGCATAATGAAGATCACAGAAAAGCTTCCAGAGCAGCTCAGGACCACCCTTAAAAAAAAAAAAAAAAAAAAAAAAAAAAAAAAAAGAGCTAAGCTTTCATTCCCATCCAAACTGCCAATAGATCCACAGATTAAAATCCAGATCCTCAGCTGCAGCTAAAGAGCACTCCAGGATAAGACCACCTTTGTTCCTCAGCAGTGGTGCAAGCCATTGACATAAATTAGATTAGCCTGAACGCTAATCTGTGCCAGCTCTCACGAGGAACTGAAACCATCACAGTAGGTAGATACCAGCACAAACATTTCCAGATTGCATCCCCATGCTGTTGAACATGCAGTACCATTCTGGTACCCAAGTCCCACTAAGGAATAGGTTCATTTTCTGGTAACAGAACAAACCTACCAAACTCCTAGGCAGAATCCCTGGTTTTACTTGGTTAATTTATATAGGATGCATAAAACTCAAGGAGTTTCTTGCTTGTTTCTGTCTCCATAACAACAGTATCATGGAATAAAGTCTCAGCTAAACTCTGCCACAAACTTTCCATTTAACTCTAAACGGAATCTCCCAAATAATTTTAAGTAAAAGACCAAACCAAAACAAACCCACAAGTGTAATCCTGTCACTGGCAAGCTATTTTCAAATTTCTTTACAGAAAGTAGAAAAAACTACAAGTGTCACAATTGTGTAATCTGCCAGGTATTCATTTTACACAAAGTTTCTATTTGTGGAAAATATTCAATACGTTTTAAAATTCCGATTTCAACATACTTGCAGAGTCTTAATACAAATCAAGAGATTGCCTTCACTGCAGACGGTTTAACAAGCAGCAACAAATTTATCTTCTGTCAAGGAGCTAAACACAATCCCAGTTAGTGACCGCAAAATACACCAAATTTCCACATGTACATAAGAGTGCTCAGCTGCAACAACATTTAAGTATTTCTGCAGAACTATACTTTTGAGGCCCACCAGACCTAAAAGCAAGGTCTGAACTTCTTTAAGTGTTGCTCTCAAAAATAAACAGAGCTCCTACACAATTTTTTATACATTCTTAGAAAGCCTGTTAGCAACTTTTCTCCCCCCCCTCAGATTTCTTTTCAGATACAAAAAAACCTCATAGCATTGAAGTGCATAATGCTATCTGCAGAACATCAACAGATGTCTCAGCAACCTTTTTTTTTTTAAAAAAAAAAAAACAAACCAACAACCAAAAAAGCAATTCTTGCAGGGTGCTGATTCTTCATTCTTCTCTTCCCTCAGTATTTCCCCCCTATCATTGCTTTCAACACTTAGTGGTACATCTGTGAATTTAAATTTGTCTGGAAGGTTTACCAAATGAAAAATGTTCCAGTCATTACTTTAAGATGTTCTGTAACGTACATATAACAGAAGCTGGCAAAAATTAAAGGCTGTCCTTCTAGCAGAATTTAAAGGGTAATATTTAACAACAGCTGAATCTCAAAAGACAGACATCTAAATTACGTTAAAACTGAGAAAGAGCTGGGGTCTCAGAGTTGAGATTTGACATGAGAACAATGACATTAAAATTTCTCATTGATGTTCTGCTCATTTTCAATAGCTTCTAAAATGAAAGCACTGCACTCAGTCGTATCCCTTTAATAATTATGGTGAGGTAAAGTTTATACATGCAAAATTGTGGCAGGGAAGGCTTGCTACTTCAGTAGGCTCAATTAATTGCTGCAAAAACAGACTTAACATGGAAAAGAGTATTGATCAGCAGCTCTGCGGCTATTCTAACCATAGTTAGAATGAGAAATAACCAAGATATTGGATCCAACACTGTACAAAGAAAAGAGCGAAAATAAGCTGTACTATCTCTTTTACATAAAACCACAAGAATGATTAGTCACATTCCAGATATTTCTGGATTCCTGCAAGCTAGAGTAGCACTCACAGGCTGAGTCAGAATGAGCTCTCCATTCTGCTCAGTATTGCATAAGCATATATAGAGACATCCCCAGAAGTTTACATTCTGACTTCTACTGAGAAACAAAGCTGACTGACCAGAAATATAAAGCAAGTAAATCCTACTTACTGCGTATACAATAACCACGGCTTTCAACAGTCACAGAAGTTGTACATAGGAAGAACACTCAGTTAAAAAAAAAAAAGCAAAGCATGCCCTTAGTCATTTTGTTTACAATACCATAAAAGTATTACTTACCAAGTCTGCTGCAAGGACCACATTGAGACAGGCTAATTTCCTACTACTGCCGTAAGCCAAGCAAAGGAAGAGAACTATGGGCCTCAAATAATCTAAAATTTAAGTTTAGATATGCACGAACAGCAGTCACAAGCTCCAAGGTGAAACACAGATTACAGGTACCTGAAGCTGTCCCTAATTCCACAACCGAGAGCTACAACTTGTCCCCATTCAGGTCCTGACTGAGCTGCCCAGTTCCCACAGATGACAGCCAATTTTTTAAACGAGCAGCATTCAATGTTCCTGCTGTAGAGGTGATCATTTTGCTACACTCAGATACTCAGCATTTGGTTTTTGTCTCTCAGCCCTGCTGGAACCTGCCAGCAGCTACTGCTGCCGTCCCAGCATTCCCAACAAGGGAGGAGTTAAATGTCCTTCAGCACACATCCCCTGCAGTATTTCATGGAGTTAGACAACAGAAGTAGAGAGAAACCAATTCAGGTAACAACAACAACAAGGGTGGGTGGCAGGAAGGAAGGAACAGTTTACACTGCCAGCCTACACTTCCATCTGAAGCATAGCGCTGCACCAAGGCCCAGCATAAATACCAGTCATTATCTCATCCACAGGTTACAGCTGTTCATCCCCGAAGGAAACGAGATAAAGGACATGCAAAACATAGTTTCAGAATATGTTTAATGTGTTCGGATGCTGGGCAATTTACACTACAGTGCCATACATAAAAATTCCAGCCACTAAGATGTTTCTTTTTGGTTGTTAGATAAATAGGTAAGACATTTTTTAATCTGTGAAAGAAATAAGGTGGGTGGGGGAAATGTTAAACAGAAATCATTTTGAAGTATACCCAAATACATACATTCAACATCAGCTTTGACAAGTTTATCCCTGGCCACTGCTGCAAATAACAGAGGAGGTTCTTCATCTCGTTACAAGAAACACTGCAATAAGCTGCAAAGGCTGCCTCAATAAATAAGGAGTCAGGAATGAGGTTCTTCAAGCTCTTCTTTCTAACACAGATCCAACCAATTCCTTCTCCAAAAGGAGGCAAAAAACCCAAAGCAAAACAATGAGAATGACAAAGCACAGGATGCTTCTGTTACAATCAACAAACATTAGTGAAAAATCAAAAAAGGGGAAAATATCCATACAGAAGAACCTAATAAGCTATTTTTATCTTAGAATGTAATGAATCAGAACTTTCAACAGGCGGGGGTGTGCAAAATTACTGATAAATAATTAGACCTTTATTATAAAAAGAACTTAAGGGACTAACTTATGACTATATGCACAAAGGCTACTAAGGATACAATAATTTTCAGAACGAGGAAAGAGGTTCTACCGAAGGCAAAGGAAAAGCAATTAAAATAGAAGACCTCATACGCATGACTTCTTACATTTTGTTCCAATACCTTAAAATGCTGTGAGTGAACTAAGTATTTTCTTTCTATCTCCCAAGCATATTATAATAATATTGCACTTATTATTCTTAAATGAAAGAATTGTTTAAACCGAATGACAGACAACAAAACTCAGCTGCCATACAACCAGCTACTCCTTTGAGTCCTTCCTGTCTGAATCTTATTCTTGATGCCAAAATTCCCCTACTGATGTAGCATCAGTTACATGTCGATCTTTTTCCCATAAGCCTCTATTAATATGTACTAAAAGGTCCTTATATATGTTAAGCTACTCATCAGTATTCTATGCTATATTTCCTAAAACAGAATATGCATATACACATTTCCACTAAAGATGCTGACACTAACAAGGCGTGAACTGAGCAGGGTTTCCATTTGTTATTATTCTTCCATCTGTTGCCCCCTTCTAATATGATCCATGTATATAAGTGTTTCAGACCATAGACTCCTTCTTGCATGTCTACAAATGTCTCACACCAAACATTCAGTTTTATTAAAAATAATCTCTCCCATACCGCCTACATCTCTTAAGTATAGCATACGGGTTCAATAGCTGTACATAATAAAATTGAAAGCCTTTAACTGTTTGATAGATTTCAGTGTTCTGCTGTTTATCAAATGCCAAAAAAAAAACAAAAACAAAACCAACCCAAACCTAAAAAACCAAAAAAGGCAAGAAAAAGCCCATCATAATTCAAAAGCACCACTCTCAATTACTACTCTGGCAGAAAAAGAATTGATATCCTAGAGGGCATGCAAAGAACTGCCCAGGAAGAAAGTACTGGCAGAGCCTTTTTGTACCCACATAAAACACACTGATACAGGAAACAGTGGACACTTTTCAACCATACAGGCCCCTTACTGTGAACTTCTAAGATTCCTGAAGAATTGTATCTGTAAGGAGAAGTATCTTAGGCACACAGGATGCAGAGACACAGCTTCCCAGAATCTTGTGCTAACTCCACTGAAATAAAGGGGATTATTCAATTGAGTAATAACTTCTGGACTAAGCGTAGGATTTTCATGGCTTTTTTTAAAATAGTCAGCTACAGTGTTTAAACAAATACCAAAAAAACAAAGTGATTAACTTCACAAGTCCATAAACCACCTCATGTGCCTTTATTACTACAAAAGAAATACAACTTGCAAACAGCCCTATTGTTATTTATAGTCAAACTCTAGCTGCTACCAAATGGCAAAACTGATAAATTATCTGATGAAGTTATTGAACACATTCAGAGATACCCTGTTGCCACCACAATCACCAGCGCTTATGTGAAAAAATAAAAACCAAAAAAAATAAAAAGGGTCTAGATAGGCAGTATAGTCTTCAAGCACTGCCCCATACATGTCTAGTCTTAATTAAGTCAATGAAACTACACAAGTACAGAGGACAGTATTAGCAGGTTTCATTCCAGGAGTGGAGTTTTAACCTGTAAGAAGCACACGTTGCTAAGGAATAATGCACCACAAACTTACAATACCCGGAATGTGGTGTGTCACTATCCAATTTATTAGTGGAATGCAAATGATAAAGTACTATGTTAATTATTTAAGAAGTGATGTTGAAATGGATAGCTGGTAAAATCTGCTGTAGTTCTGGAAAGAAGTCAAATGTCAGAGAAAAGGAGGTGGGATCAAATTATGCCTACATACAAGTACAAAGCTTACTGAAGATTTGATAATTTACTATGAATTTATGTACAGCAGAACCTTCTGAAAGGTGGGACAGGAAGACAAATTAACACACTTTTAATAAGCAGCAATTATAATAGTTTTATTATTATTATGAGAGGGTTAGTTCAAGAATCTGACATAAACAGTTTGAAACATAATTATTATAATACTTAAGTAATTCATAGCAGATTTACTAAGTGTGATGGAGCCTTCGTAATACAACACTCCATCACACTGATGCCAACTCCTACAGAAATGGGAAATAATTTTTTTTTTGTAAATGCAAATTACAGTGCACGGATAAGAAAAATGCAAACTGCAAAATCCTACCCTAAATAAAAACATATATAAACAAGGTGACAGCCTGATAAGTGCTCCTCTTTAAAGAGCAATCAAACAACAATCCCATTTTCTTTCCTGAACAAGCTCCTTTAAAATAAGGACAGTGACAAAAGGAGACCCAAAATGAGTTTTCAAGTGCTCTTTTTACAAAGTAATATTTATTAACTGTATTAAATAAAGTTGAATTTCTACAACACACTTCAAACTTTCAGAGAGAAGCTGCAGCTAATAATGCAGAAACTCAAGAAAGCAATCCTAAGACCAGAATACGTCTATTTACTCAGTTAAATTCACCGACATTGGTAACATCTTCATTCAAATGTTTTTGTAATGACTCAATATTTAAACACCACTATGTATAATAAGCTTCTTCCTGATTTGAAGAAACAGAGCATCGGTAGGTCCATAGCTATCCCTGACAGTGGTATTCTCATTACATCATAACAACAGAGGGAAATAGTTTTCATAGAAATGAAACAGTATTTTGCCTATCTTAAAATCTGTGTATTTTGTATAAAATGGCAAGCATCAAACATTACAAGCCTAGCGGCAGCGTCGCAATTCCCAAGCAGGACCTAGAAGTAGTGTGGAGGTGGCAATGCGCTCAGCCCGGGGTGAGAGGGAAGAGGAGGAGTGCTTCATGTCAGTGACAGGGGACTCCTCCAGGCAATTTAAAAAGCAGCACTAAGAGATTTGCATCTAACCCTCTACAGCTAAGGACAGGATTTCTGTGATACAGTGCATGACAGACGTGCAAGTCTGGTTCAGGGTACTCTTAACAGCCAGAGAGACCCTAAAAAGAAATACATGAAAAATATCAGCTGAAAGGATTTAAAGAGGCAATAGTTTCCTCCTCACCTTCTTCCAGGTGACAAAATTTATTTATATTTGAAAAAGGCAGAAGGGGGGAAAGAAAAAAAGGTAAGCTTAAAACTGTGTTTGATCATCCTCTGTATCTTACTGTTTCTGCTTTTTTGGCAGAACTCACTCATTTTGACTGCAGTACAAAAGCTGTGAAGGAAATACTAAAAGTAAGCAACTAAAGGATACCATTATTTCAACAGACCATTTGTCATACATATGCTCTATTAATTGTAGATCAATAGCTGAATCAAGGGCTACTCGGTTTTATTGTTATCACTACCAGGGCAGGTTTTACTCGCAAAACAGAACTTCACCCTGAAACAAACAAACAAAAAAAAAAAGCATGGACAAGTCTGCTGCTTTTAGGAAAAAAAAAACCAAAAAACAAACCTTTACACGTGAACAATAGTGGGGAGATATGTAAAAATATTCTGCCATAAGAATAAAGAACTAGCATATCAAACCGCAGCCACGACTTTTTTCCCCCCCCCCAAATAAGTGACTTATGGAAAGATATACAAATGAAGAAAGTCGTGCTGAAAGAAAGATTACCTAGCAGACCTGATTCACCTTCTCTCCTCATGCCCTGCTACACCTTCCTATTTCAAATGTACCGAGCCGAGTATCCAACACAGGCTGAAGTACAGTCCGCCATAAGAAGTACTAGGAGTGCCCTTGAAAAATGTCCAGATTGCAGCTAGTGCACAAAGGACCTCGCTATGTAAATAAATGCATGAGAATTTTGCTCTCGCTCTCGACCCGGCAGCAAGCGAAGAGATTAACTTCCATCAACATCAGAAGACAAAGGGTCTGTAAGAAACAAGCGAAGTTTCAGAGGAGAAAAGGAAGAAAGCTGAGGCTAAATTTCAGCTGGTTTAGAGAGAGAGGACGGGGAAAAAAAAAAAAGAAACGGCTCGTTTAAATCATTCTGAATGTTCTACTTCGTATTTCTCTTCCCCCCAAATACGCTCGGCAGAGGTGAACAGCAGTGCTACACGAAATAAGGCAGAGCAGTCAGATATTAACTGCCATAGGTGAGAGAAGGCAGACATCCCCTACACAGAAGGCGACGCTGCAGATTTCCCACTCTGCTACCAAAAAGCAAAGCAGAAGCAGCATCTGGGGCGGGAGGGGGGTTATAAACTGAGAACTTTTTGTTCCCTAAATATGTAACCGAGACCTTTTTTTCTTCTTCTTCCCACGCCCCTCTTCTTTCCATCTTCTCTGCCAAAAGAGGCCGACACAAACGTTATTCCATACTAATAGTATTAAAAAAAGGAGTCTAAGACTTACCATATCAGCTGGAACGCTGCTGGACATCTTGATGTTACCCTAAATGGCTTAAAAATCAACTTAAAGGAAAAAAAAAAAAAAAAAGGCAGCAGCACCGAGAAGAACCCGCCGGAGATCTTCAAGAAGCAAAACCGGTGTCAACGTCGGAGGCAGCAACTTCCCCGTCCCCTACGAAAAAGAGGTGCCCGATGTGCAGAGAGGAAGACAGCGGGGCTGAGGAGGAGAAATATCCAGCGGCCAGCGGTGCCGGGGCCGTGCCGGAGGAGCCAGCGGGAGACCAGAGATGGCAGCAGATCCCTTGTCTGCAGCAGCGGCGGCGGCGGCAGCAGCAGCACCAGCGGTGCCAGGTAGACCAGGCAGGACTACACCGCCACATGAGCTGCGTGCGGGCTTTTTCCCCCCTCTCTCCCTCTTCCTTCTCTCCCAGCCTTGACAAATGACGACGGGATGATTCACGCGGGATAATGGTGCGTCCAAGTCACCTCCTCAGTCAGCGCAGGCGACACGGGCGCGCAGGCAGGACCTCGCTCCTGCCCTCGGCAGCGGGGCAGGCAAGCGGGAGGGCCGGGGTGAGCCCGGGGCCGCTGGGGAGGACGCCGGCCTTCGGTTCCCCCCCACACCCCTAAGCGGTGGGCGACATTCAACAGGGTCTGGCGAGGAGACGGGCCGGGGAGGGCTGCCTGAGGGGC
>NW_009647838.1:1415512-1445141 GCF_000708025.1 Charadrius vociferus
ACCCCCACCCCCCGCCGTCCCCGCCGCCACCCGGGCAAATACCACATGAAAAAACCCCGTCGTTTTCCCGAGGGCGGCTGCAGCTTCCTCAGGGCGTTTGGGGCTCCCCTTACAGCCCTTTCTCTATGGATCCGCTTCCCAAGAGTGTGGGCCTGTGCTGGACAGCTTCCAAAACGAAAAAAAAAAAAAAAGAAGGAAAACAAAAAAAAAGGAAATTTTTATGTTTTTATTTTTTTGGCACCCCGGATCCACAAGTCTGGGCCTGTACCTAATTTCTTGTATTCCTCATTTCTTACATTATTTTTTAGCGTTTGAAATATCACGGTTTTTCATGTTTTTCCTTTTTTTTTAAATGTTTGTTTTGTTTCAGACTGTGTAGTTTTATTAATGAAAAAAGCTCCTGTAAGATCCACAGTGAAAATGATGGCTTCCGACGTGGAAGCATCTGGAGAAAGGGCCCTTAGCATGTAAAATGTCCCCTTCAGAAGCCATCCTGCTCCCCAAAGAGCTTCGACTTTGTTACGGATCCACGTTATCTGAAATGGTGTCAGTACTGGGTATATTTTTCCTTATTCCAGGCTGCTCCCAGATACCAGCATTCAAGAAAGAAAGGCTCTGCCTGATGAAAAATGCATCCCACCTCGAAGACACACAAAAAAAAATCCTACAAAAGGTGCAGGTTGACTGAAGAAATGAATAGGCCTTTTGAGAGGGATGTGGATATGCCGGTACTGTAAAACTGTCCCAAGAAAAAAAAAAATCAAGAAAATCAAGTAGATGGAACTTGTGACAGATGCAGCCTGGTTCCTTTGGGGACAGATCTCATGTAAAACCACAGGAAATTAAGACAGAGTTGTTCCCTTTAATACTAAAAGTTTGAGGCTGCCTTTCCTCTTTAGGACATCACGCAGCAAAGGCAACCCCTGCCAAGACACTATCCCTCACAGAGGTTGGAATTCTTTTCTTTATACTCTGCTCCAAAATAGCACAAAGCTACAAACTTCAGACAATGGATTTGACAGCAAGCAGCACCGTCTGATGCCTGGGAGAAGAGCTGGGGGCCAGCGGAAGTGGCCCCACATGCATGGCCTCTGTGAGGATCCTGTGCTGTCACATGTACAACTTTAGGCATGTCACTCCCTCCCTTCTCAGCCTAGTTTGCTTAGATGGTACATTTTTGGGAGGCATTGACTGGGGCATCTCTCCCTGAAGGAGAGGCTGAAAGCTGGGACTGTTCGGCCCCAGGAAGAGAGGTCTTGGAGGGATCTCATCAGTGTCAGTGCCTGGTGGGGGGGAATGAAGAAGAGGGAGCCAGGCTCTTCTCAGTGGTGCCCACTGACAGAACAAGGCAACAGGGACAAGATAGAAACCAGTAAATTCAATCTGAACATAAGAGAAGATTTTTTTTTGACTGTGAGGGTGACCGAACACTGGCACCGGTTGACCAGAGAGGTTGTGGAACCTTCATCTGTGGACCTACTCAAAACCCAACTGGACATGGTCACGGACAACCTGCACTGTCTGACCCTGCTTGAGCAGGGCATTAGACTAGATAACCTCCAGAGATCCCTTCCAACCTGAACGATGCTGTGACTGTGACTCTCCCCTGATAAATGGTTTTATGGTATCTTCTATCATCATTCCCAATTTTGGTCAGGTCTTCGAGCCACCAACAGGATAGAAAGGCTTGTGTTTGTGGGAGTAATAGCAAATTGTTGAAGCATTGCTTACTTTTTCTCCAATCGAGTATCCTTGAGGGACAGAGAAAGTGCAAGGGTTCCTTGTTTTTTTTTCTTTTTTTTTTTGTTACTTTCATAAAACATCTGAATAATACTTATAGATGAGGGTCCAAGGTACAAGTCCTGAAGGATGTCTCTCCGTCCCAAATAATACACATTCCTGGGCACATATGACATTACAGAATCACAGAATTTTCAGAGTTGGAAGGGACCTCTAGAGATCATCTAGTCCAACTCCCCTGCTAAAGCAGGATTGCCTAGAGCACATTACTCAGGACTGCATCCAGGTGGGTTTTGAAAATCTCCAGAGAAGGGGACTCCACACCCTCCCTGGGCAGCCTGTGCCAGTGCTCTGTCACCCGAACTGTAAAGAAGTTTTTTCGTGTGTTGGAACGGAACTTCATATGTTCCAACTTGCACCCATTGCCCCTCGTCCTGTCACTGGGAACCACCGAGAAGAGTCTGGCTCCATCCTCCTTCAACCCACCCTTTAGATATTTGTAAGTAGTAATAAGGTCTCCCCTCAGCCTCCTCTTCTCCAGGCTAAAGAGTCCCAGCTCTCTCAGCCTTTCCTCATAAGGGAGATGCTCCAATCCCTCAATCATCTTGGTTGCCCTTCGCTGGACATTCTGGTTAAATCAGTGACAGACTGCAGAATTATAAATAGATCTTGCTGAATAAAGTTTATGCTTAGAACGTTATTAATGTGGGCTTTTCCCTGAAAAATAATAATAATAAAAAAAAAAACCTTACTTAAGTTTAAACAGGCTCTTGGCCATCCTGCAGACCAGCCCTTCACTCCACGCATAGAACATCCCTGTACCGGTGCCTTGAGGTGATCTCAGGGTACTTTAGGAGGTGTCCTGCCTGTGCCCGCCCTGCTAACACTCCCTTAGTAGGGGCAAGAGAATAGGCACCATGACTGCTTTTCAGGCACTGTAGCTCTCAGCTGCCTTCTCAGAGAAACTGAAATTGGTGGCAACTCAAAATTATGTCCTTGGCCACGCTGTGACAGCTGAGGTGCATGGCCCTTCCCACCTCTTCTGCTACAAGGAGGCAAGGCAGGCAGAGGGGCTTTGTAATTGTTTCCAGCTCATGGGGTGAATTGCCAAAGGTTGTATGGAAAGACCCTTCAATTGAGCATCAAGAAGTCCACGTGCCCAAGAAAGTCAGGCAAGTAAGGAAGGACACCAGCAAGTACAGGCAAACTGGATGAGAGGTCAGCAAGGCAAGCAGGCAGCAGCAGGGCACATCCACTGCATTGGAGATGACTCTTTTAAATTATTTAGATGGATGAGCTCATCTGTGCGCATAAAGATAAGCACATACGTAGGACATAACCATAGAGAAGAATACAGAAGATACAGAGCCTAAACCAGCATTCTATGGTTTTGCTTTTTTGCCTCTAGTTTAACAATCTGTTAAAGGAAGGATCATGCATTTCGTGTTGACGAAGCAGCTGGGTAGAGGAGGCGTTAGGGGACTGTCCTTGCTACTTCTTGTACGCCATCGGGTTGGTCAACTTTTCTGCCAAGTGTTGTATAAACGAGGATGAGCTGCTCTCTTTGACACGCAGCTGTGCTGTCCAAGAGACAGCATGAAGAATTAGCTTTTTTATTCCTATTATTACATATTTGAATCTACAATTATGGCTGCAGGCCAAAATCCACTGTCTTAGGCACAGCACATACAAGCACATATCAGAGGTTCTGTCCTGAAAGGTTCATAGTACTGGGTTTACTCTACGGTTGACATTTATATCACATTTACGTGATTTTTTTTCCCCTGGCTCTCAGCTATGATGACACAACACAAACGAATGGAAGGTCCAGCACAGCTGGTACATGCTGGAGATCATTTTAGGATGATTGTGTGCTGGGCAAATGAATAAAAAGAGGCGCTGCACAGTGGTCCTGATGGAAGTTGTACTACGTAAGATGAAAGGGATAAATCCCACCGGTTTCATGGAGGTGAGGTCATGTATTTGAAATGCAGTGTGGTCAAATACAAAACAGAAAAATATCTTTTCTCTTTGGCATGTATTAAGAAAGGCTGTTATGATGGTATTCATTTCACATTCGCACAGAGAGGAAATGAGAGTTGTGGTCAGCAGTAGTCGGCTGGAACAAGGGACCCTGCAAAGGCGTAACTGCAGGCTGCGTCTGGGATCAGCTTGCAGCTAAACCCTGAGCAAATGCTGCAGGCATACACATCTGAAAACAAATCTTTCCCACATCCAAGGATCAACCAGAAAGGGAAGTGGTGTTTGAGAGAAGTGCTCTCAACATGGAGAGCTAAAAAGGCTATTCTGCTTTTGGGGCACGATCCTGTACTCAGATCTTGTACACAAATCTTATTTCCATTAAGTCTCCCTTGCAGAACTGTCATGTGAATTTAGCCGTCCAGTTACAAAATCATTCATCACCATTACTTTGGCAATTTATTGGGGGCGGGGGGGGAATGATGAAGTATACAACTGATATTTTGCTCCTTATTTGAAAAATATGACATGGCATGAGTAAATAAGTAGAATTTTACCACACTGTATTACCTTTGAGAAGAATTGTGCCAGGTATCTATGGGTAGGTTGGGCTGCAGTTTTAGTGTTTCATGGCCATCAGTACTAGTTGAAACCTGACTCTGTACTGAGACGTGCTTAATAGGAATAAAAGGTCTGTTATTCTAAATCAGATTAGTAGTCCAGCCAATGTGATATCCTGTCTCCAGCAGTGGCCAGCATCAAATGCTTCACAGAAAGACACACAAACCCCCACAATGGACAATCATGTTATAATCTTCTTATTTGCTAAGTTTCCACTGCTGCCAAGACTGCCAGACAGGCTAGTTTATGCCCTGAAGCACAAAACTTCATGTCCTTTATAGCCTTAATGGCAGCATAACCCATCGATAACATGTAAGACCAATTGACATTTTTCAAAAGAGCAGTGCTCTCTCCCAATGGATGTTATTGCTGGGGTTGGACACCATGTCAAACCTATGCTCCAGGATCGACTATTAAAAGCTTTCATCCCGGTACTGTGCTCCAGCGATTTCCCTTGGAGGCAGGCTGCGAACAGAAGCATCTTCAGGAGAAGTAACACACCGCCATGAAATTTCTTTTAAAGCAAGAACATCTATCGCTTCTGATTTCTCTCCAGATTTTCAGGGCAACCTGAGAAGGTGAAAGGCTCTTGAAGACAAAGGGCTTAATTCTCTGGGGTTTGGCCATGGGACAGATCAGGATTCTTTCCCTCTCTGGCAGCCAGGGCAGCAAGGAACACACCGGGCTAGTCAACAGGATACTTTTAATACCTTTCTAGAAACACGTGGCCATTTTTTTTTTAACTCTTGCAAAGCCAAGTTTGCATTTAACTTGGTGTGACTCAGTCCTGTTGAATTCAGACCCCTTACAAGGGAGTGTTCAGGCAAAAACATGCACTGGAAATGAGGGCCAGATGCTGCAGCAAGCTTGCAGCCTGCTGTCTGCTCCTGCGTACCGTCGGTTTCTCATTCTGGCCTCTGGAAAAACCTCAGATTTTGTTTTCATATCTTTTTTTCATGCTAAACTGATTCCTTTCCCTTTGGAAGAACATTGATTTTTGCTTGTTTGTTGCTTCTGTGGCAAGCCAAACCAGCATGTGGGTCCTACTGGCCCCTCAGTCGATGCCAGCAGGCTTCTGGGAATAGTGTTTAGCAGTCCTCATCTTCCTCAGAGCCAGCAGAGAGGCAACAAAAAGACGTCTGAGGTCCACCACCAGCCATCATCATGGTTTATTTATTTACTTTTTAAGTTACTTGTCAGACCAATCTTGCTGGAAAATGAAAGTGCACAGCTGTTTAAAACAACTCCCGTCGTGCCCCTGAATGTTCCAATAGAAGGATTTCTCCCCCCCACACACATTTGTAGCACCTATGAACAAATAGAAGACGACAGGAAACAACCAAGCGATACCAAGTGCCAAAGGTTATTTCTGACCTTCCTGACGCAGCTGAACCAGGCAGGACCTGTGCTCTGCCAATCTAATGGGCGTAGCAGAGATATGACATAGTGGTGTTACAATTACTGATGTCATAAATTATGTCAGGGCCATCCTGAGAGCAGGGGTGAAGACTGATAAAAGGGGGTACAAAGGTGGAATAAAGAGAAGGGAAGACTAACACAAATGAGAAGAAGAAATCCCTGGGCCTATTTTAGGGAGTGCTCAAAGCACCAGCGTTCTTGAGATGGTTTAACCATCCAGACATCTAGGAATTAAAAGATACATCTGTCCACTCCATACAGAAATAGAACCTTGAAAACAATCGGAAGAAGTTCCTTAGTTTCTAATAGATGAGAAACAGGAAGGAGAAGTTTTAGCAGAGAAGCATCCATGCGGATCAGCTTCCTGACGACAATGAGGAACTAAAGGGAACACTGAAACGCGGCTCAATCTCTGACCTTGAAACTTGAATTTAGCGAAGGATTTACAAAACATAGCAATACAATGCTCTTTAATATCAGGAAATCAAATATGTGGAAATACGTGGAAAAAAGTCCTATGCAACTGGTCATAAGGGTTGTGGTGGCAAAATGTATTAAAATTTGGCAGTGAAGAGGGAGGCCGAAGATCCCTGAAAGTGCCATATCAGATTAAATGGCAGCTCTGCAGAAAAAGGAACAAGAATCTGTGACTGTGGGGAATGGCTGTTGCAAAACTCAAGGTTGCAAAAGAAATTTTCTAGAAAATAATTGCAGAAAAACACATAGTTAATGTTCAAGAGAGGATGGTAAAAGAGGACCAGAAATCACTCTCAGTCCAACCAAGGATGTAGAAGGAAAATGGCTTTGTAAAATTATTAAACACAAGAGCTAAAGCTCAAATTGCTTGTTGGTGCTACCAGGATCCCAGTCTTCATTTATGTCTTACAGGCGTCGCTGCAGCCCAAGGCTGTGTGCAACCTATTAGCAGCGCAGAGCAAAACTCAGCGGGGACCCTGCAGTACCGACTGCGTTTTAGCATCCCTCTGTTCTGCTGACTACAGCAGGTTACTTTTTACATTATCAGGCAGCTCAGTTCATTTTTATATATATACATATATATATATGTAAGGGTCTCCAGTGGGAAGCTAAACACTAGTGAGCTCCTGTTATGGCTCATATTTACTCTTTATAAAATTAGTACTAAAAATATTAAATTGAAGTAAGAAATCATTCTTGCTCATTTGATTTTTGTGTCTGTTATCCACGCTACATTAGAATTCTTCAGGTTTTTTAATTTAAGGATCTTATGTCTGTAATTTAAAGTTGTTACTTGTATGCATATGCATTTGTATATATACATAAACGTGTTTATATAGGCTCTAAATCTATATGCACACATGCATATTAATTCTCTGAACATTTTTTAAATTAACTGTAGCACTCAGATAGATTACACTCAAATCTGATTGTATGCTACTTGAACTGAAACAAAAACCCATTTCAGAATTTGCGCTGAGGAGATAATTGTTGTTTACATACGTTATGTCAATGTAATATAGCATTTCATCTGCCCTATTTTCTGTCATTCATTAGTCTCCAAACCAGAAACAATATCTGAATGAAGCAGTGTCTAGAAATGCTATTTTTAATTGGCTAAAGAGATTGCTTGACCTCTGGTAACTGGTTACTGTTGTTGGGGAGACGCTCCATGAGCAGTGGCACATTGTTTAAACATAACGGGACAATAGTCTCATGTCATCTATAGGATATGGAGACACCACAGTTTTGTGTTTCTTTTACTTTATTACTATACATGTGAGGCACAATCCACAAAGACTTCCTGAGGATGAATGTTGTCAGTATATGAAACACTGAATAACTGCTTTTTGTTTTGCTGAATGGTCCCCTTTCTTTCAGATCTAAAGGGGAAAATACAGAAAAAATAGCTCTGGGGAACGGAGTCTTGCATATAGGAATTATTATCTTTTTCACAGAGAGACTTTCAGCTGCATTGAGATCTCACATTTTTTTATATGATTTTTACTCTATTGACATAATCTGCAGTATTCCCGGTCTACAGTTAGGTGAGGAAAGGACTGGGAAAATTAATAGGAGCCTGAATTCCATGTTACTTCCAAGCTCACAGTCACCTGCGTCCTGAATGCTGCTGATGTTGGGATTGATTTTTTTCTCTATTTTCACTTTTGCTCAGCATGACCGTAAAACCCAAGTGGGCCTGATTCAATTCCAGTCTCCCTTTCTCATTGCAGTCCCAAGGCCTATGTGGACAGTAATAGGTGTTTGTGTAGTATAGGTGAGTGCTCCCAAAATAGCCAGCACTAAAAATCGTCTCATTGGTTTACTGTCAGCAAGAGTCTTGCTGGAGACAGCAAGAGAGTCCGAAAAGACTGAGCAGACAAGTTTTACCCCATTTGAGTTTGTTATACATATGTGTAGTTGCTGTTAAAGACCTTTATTAGTTTTTATTAATTTTATTTTTCTTAATTCATTAAAATTTTTAGTTAAATGAAAGGAGAATTTGTCAGACATCAGTCTCACTACTCACTTATGTTGCATCTGTCATTGCTGGTGGGCTGGTGTCTTGGGTGCCAGCTGTGGGCGCAACAGGTGAATGGGAAGCAATAGTGTCATTTGTCCATGTGCAAAAACTTATGCCACATTTTCAGATTCCCTTTATCAGATGCTAAGGGTGGAATTCAACTCACCTAAATTTAGGCCTCTAAAAATATTGGATATCTTATCTAAGCCACTTGTCTGGCCTCCATCTGTGGAGCTAGGTACGTCAACCACCTTGACCTCTTAGATGAGACTATTAACTTCACTCTATTGACTATTAAAAAGCCTGTACAATTAGTTTAGACTAGATGCTTAATTTCTGTACATCTGAAGATAACCTTGGTGAATCTGTCTCCAATCTCTTCCACTTCTCCCCGCTATCACAATGTTTTCCGCTCCGCACACTGCTTAGCTGGAAAGTTAACCATGATTTGTTGCTCAGGGCTGTTTTGCTCCAACCCACCCAGACCTTGGCATTGTTCATGCTCCAGAATGCTGAGATCCAACACCAGGGATGCTGCAAACATTTATGCAGGACCTTCAGCATGAAGATGGTACTGCTGTGGCTGGAGTCAGTGGGCGTAGGCTGGATGAATTACTTAACAGCAAGCAGAACTAGTTACGTACTTAAGCAGGTGCATAAACTTTGGCAGGATCAAGGCTTAAATAATAATCACCTCGAGGTAAGAAAATGTTCTTCTTTTGTTTCCTTTGCAGCACAAAACTTGCTACTGTCACTTAATTAACTCGGTTTTCAAACCGATGAATGATGAAGTAACTTTGGAAGCGTTACAATCATGGCATCGCTTAAAACACCTCAGTGCTCTGCTGGGAGAGGTGAGAAGGTAATGGGCTGGTTGTTCTGCTAAATGAGGCTACTCAGTGATCACAGCGTGTGCTTTGGAGTCTGCAACATCAAGTCCTTAGGGCACAGCCTGGCTGCTATTAAACTATATGGGCAGAGTCCCACTGCCCAGGTGAGAGTTGCATCAGGTCTGAAAACCTTTCATTTTTCCAGAAGGATCCTTATATAGGACACTGAGGACACAGTGAGGGAGCTGATCATTAAAGGCTTGTTGAAAAAGAATGAGAAGAGGATGTGAAAGCTTGGAATAAACATGTCTAGATCTCTTCATAGCTTTAATGTGGCATGTAACATGTATGCTTTCTAGTTCACTCTTGCAGATTTCTCTGTAGATGCAGAAAGAGGTAGCTCTTAAACAGAGACTGGTTACGCAGAATATTACAGAGTATTTTCAAGAGTATTAAAAATGCCACCAAACAAAGATCTTGTTCACTTTCCCTGCCCTTTCTGTGACAAATGACTGCAGTAAAAGTGAACTCCCGCTTTTCCTTATTTATGAAACACCTCTTCCCTTTTGTATGAAAAGCTAATTTTCCTGAGCTTTAGAAAATATATAAGTGGCAGTTGAAAAAGCGGGCAAAAGCTGTAGATTAGAATAGAGGAACAAGGCAAGTACTGAAAAACAAAAAGCTATTCAGTATTTTTTTTCCCCTAAAAGAAAACTGTCATCAGACTGAATTGTTCTATTCCTGATTACTGTGTGTAGCATGATGAAACAAAAAATGCATTTCCATTTTAGCTTTTGCAGGCAATATATGCCCGCAAACCTTTTGATAAAGAACTGATTTTCAAAGCAGCACGTTTCTGTAGGCTGTCAGTGATCCAGCAGAGCTCTCACGCTGCTTTGACTTTTCCAGTTCCCAAGAGTATCAGACCTTTACAATTCTTTCTAGGATCCCAGCAAATTTAATAATATAGGCAAACTTCTCCATAGATTGATTTTGGATTTACAACACTCCTGGCTGCTTGCTTGCATAGATATAACCAACAGGCAGAATCCACACATCAGTCTTGAAAAAAAACCCACCTCATTTAGACAAAATAGATTTTACCCGTCAGCCTCTCCACAACTGAGACTGGCAATGTATCACGATTGGCCATAAACATTTCTTCAGGAAGGAACTGGTCTTAAATAAGTCAGTTTAAATAAGATCAGCAAAACCATCTCCAGTAATACCATCTGGTGACTCTTAATCACATCCGAGCCTACAATGTTGCAAATATGAGTCAGGTTAAAAAAGCCATGAGAAAAACAGTGTGAGCCTGGAAATGGGAGAGTATTAAGTTAGAGCAGCTCACAGACTGTAGGATGGAGAAGAGCAATAAAGAGGAACACATAGCTAAGCAATTCATAAACTCAGGGACTAAAGCAATATATTCTCATTAAAACGCAGCCATTTACAACACTGCCCTGCCCATTCTCGTGTCTGGTTTTCATTTGTTTCTTATGTACTGCCCAGGTACTAATACAGGTACAGAGCTGAAAGATAAAAGTTGAGTGCAGAGTTGAGCCTCATGTATTTGCCATAGTCTCACCAGCACCAAACCGTCACTCTCATGCCTGGTGATCCATGACAGCAGTGTGTGCCCTCCTGAAATTACACAAAAGCCCTTGAGATCACCAATTGCATTTCCTGTATTTTCTAAGCCATTGTCAGTATTTTGTAGAATTTGGATTTTTATGTGCAACGTGGTAAGCTTTTTTCTTTTCCACATTTGTTTTTCCTTTTCTGCGGTTGAGCCCTTCAATAAACAACAGCCTGTAGCAACTTATGTCAAGAGTAACGAGGAGGAAAGATGGGCAACACTGAACACTGTACTGGTTTGAGGAAGCTAATAATTTAAACAGTTTGCTTATAAATTCTATTGCGAAGCAATTTATTTTTTTTTTTTTTTTTTTGCTGCTGACATGCATCGTTAGATTCAGTTTCATTTCACTGACTGCAATGCCATTCCTTCTCGGTAATGAGCATCCGAGTGATGCGTCACAGGATTGCTGTATCAGGGAATGCTGACAAATAAATGGATGTGCTGATTTCTTCGGCATTTAAGCCTTTCATTCAACCCTCTAATCTAAAGACAGGTGATTTCTTAAGATGGATTTACATGCTAGCAAATATAAATAAGCACTTAGAATGATGTTAGAGACAAGATCTCTACAGACTCAGCAATTATTAGAAAAAATGAAAAAGGTGAGAGTGGTTTGCCCATTTCAAAAATATAGTCCAATTAGTTTAACAGAATTTGATGTGATGTTTTACAGGTTTATGAACAACTAGCTGAATAGTTTGGGCAGCATGTGTTTAATCTTGTTCTGAAGATTTTGTTTGCATTAAGCCGCTAGCAGAGTGCGCACCTGTCTCTTCATCACCAGCCTCCATTCTCATACTGTTTCTTTCCTTCTTCTGGCAATTAGCGCATGCTTAATCCCAAGAACATCACTAATCCTGGACTGTTTATATGTGAAAACTAAGCACAGCCTGCAGTATTTTGTTGGCCTGTGCTGAGATTATGCGGGGATCTGTCCTCTCTGGGGAAAGACTATACCATGTGCGCTGTGGCATGGGGCTGACTTCCACTGGCCTAGGGTGAGGAGAAGACATCATCTCCCTGTGGGCATGAGGCAGACCTTGGGTCATGCACACCATGACCTTGGAGATCAGGCTTGAAGCACCTGCTGTGGCAACTGAATGCAGGAGATCAGTGAGCTATTCAGGTGGTCTGGTCTAAATGCCAAGCCAAAGTGGTTGGCGTAGGTCTATCTTAGATGTTTCAGCGTGGTTGCTCCTTGTAAGGTCTGTAGTGTGGCAGGTCTGGGTGCAGCCCTGTTGTTTCTCTCTCATTTCCAGGCCGAGTCCTGGCTTTGCAGCTGTGGAGAATAGGGACTTTGAATCACTCCATGCCTTTTGCTCACACAGTAGGTGACCAGATCTGTCAGAAGTCCCATGGGGGACAGTCCCTTCCCACTTTTGACCTTGGCTTACTGTCATGGAATTTGTGTAAGGTGGAGCAATGATTGATGGATGCTCTTGTCATCTATTGATCAGATAATTCCTCCTGAGAGAGGAACATCGACTTCCTCCTACTGGGCACCAGCAGCTCTTGGAGAAGCCAAAGAAAAGTACTGATCAGATCGGTGAACATAGAAAAATATATATATCAAAATATATATTTGTAGAAGTATATGTGTGTGTAGATGAGTAAAGCCAGTTGTTTCTTTTTCCCCAAATTCCCTGTCGGGAGTGCTGTTACCTAGTTCTTGGCCCTCTGGGCATTTTGGTTTGTTGTAGAAGTAATTGGCAAGTTTGGTGGGGTCTTCTAGTGAAGGGCATTTAGGGTGTTTTAGTTAAAAGTCCAAAGGGCACTCTAGGGCTCTAGGGAAGTTTTATGGGTACTCTTACTCAATGTACAGAATCAGATATACTGTGCAAAATAAAGCAGAGAAGGACACAGTTACTTTTATGATTGGTTCAGCCTGAAAAAGTAAGTGAATAGAGAGTTTCTTTGTCCTTGTGCTGGATGGGTTTGTTGTTCTTCAAGCA
This sequence comes from Charadrius vociferus, assembly GCF_000708025.1. Classification (NCBI taxonomy): domain Eukaryota; kingdom Metazoa; phylum Chordata; class Aves; order Charadriiformes; family Charadriidae; genus Charadrius; species Charadrius vociferus. Next base: position 1,428,197 of record NW_009647838.1, read on the forward strand.
TTTTTGTGAGCAAATGAATGTGTTAAATTAGGTCCTGTAGAGACTTGTTGGCAATTTTAAAGACATGGCATAATGAAGCTTGTTTCCAACTCTGCAGGGATAGCTTCTTTTGTTAATCTACCAAATTAAGTATTGGGTAGGCTTGTTTCATTAGCAAATGGGAGAGGAGGTGCCAAGAGCCCAGTTCTTTTACCTTCCTGCTCTGAGCTCTGTGACCACCCTCTCTTCCCTGAGGAGGAATCATAATTCTGTTTTCTGAGGGGTCACTACAAACCTTCTCTGACATATAAGCATGTCTCAGATCAAATGACTCCCTTGGAAAATACTGATATACAATTGAAAAAAAAACACCCAACCAAGACACAAGAAAACCTCATCTATTAATTTCTTCACAGGCTTGGCATTTATTGCAAGCATGCTGGTCAAAAAAACCCACCCCAACAACATGATCTCATGGAGAAAATATCAGTCCCCCAATTCAGAGAGAATCCTTCTATAGCAGCTTTGAACACGTAGAAGTGGATTCCCCGCAGAGCCATCTGAAAGGTTGGTGTTTACTGTAAGATTCAAGTGAACTACAAAAAAAGGCAAGAGCAGAGGGCAAGTCATCCCATCTATGCTGGCAGATATCTTCAGAGGGATGGACCATATTTTGGCAACCCACCTCTCCCCTGACCAGACAGGCAGCCAACATGGCTCCTGAAAAGCTAAATTTAGGTGATAGGAATCCCAACCTTAAATTTTTAATCTTAAAACAAACTGAGTGATTCTGAGTCCCCCAACAGAGTGTATTGTTCCTTTTCCAGAAAAACAACCACTTCATGTCATGCCAGATTGATTTTAAAAAGTGGTTGCCTCTCAGCTGAGATGTGGTATCACAATATTCCTGTTGCCGGAGCACTCCTGCTCTGCTGATATGCAAAAAAAAAAAAAAAAAGAAAAATATCCCCTGCAGCCTCACGCTGAGCAGTGAGGAGCCTCAGGCTGAGAACAACAGAGTGCTCAAGTGATTTTGGCCAGTACATCTGAATAAAACAACCTTCGTAATATTAGAACAACAAAACACTTTACTGCTCTTAGAACAACAAACCACTTTGTGCACAGTAGCAAAGTGATCCTCGCGAGTGCACAGTGATATCTCAACAAGGGATCCCAGCCTAACCTTTCCAGTGTTAATCACTGGAAATGCCCGCGCTACCAATGTGCTTTTACATGTATATTATGGAAATGATGGTCTCATCTATACGCAGTGAAGTCAGGGGAAAGGCAATAGCACACAACCCTGGGTAGCTTGCGTATCTTGTATAGCAAAAGCTGGCAGTGTCTCCTTATGTGGGAGCTAAAATGCTCTGCTTGAAAATCCAGACAATAAGAAGCATTCAAAAGCCACTTCTGGTACCAGTGTATTTACTGCTTCTCACTTTGAAACCGGAAAATGCTTATGCCTTTTAAAAATCTAAACACACGCAAAGCAGAAAATGTAATCACTTAATTTTGTAATGAGATCCAGGCACAGGAACCCATGAGGATTTTCTCCCCGGTGTTGAACTCCACATTTCACACCCAGAGAAGCCACATGCTGGCTTTGGCTCGCCCAATGCCTTGCGGCTTGGAGAGGAGAAAGCCTGCTCTGGTTACCTTCAGGCTTGTCTTTGGATTGCAGGAGGAGAGGGAAAGGACAAAAATGTGTTGGTGTCAGGAAAAAACCTGGTGCCTGAGCCCCTTGCTAGAAAGTGAGCGCACAGAACTACAGGTGTTGCTGGGGTTTCCACTTGCCAAAACATAAATGCCAGCAAAACCATTTGTCTCTCTGGAGACAGCAGCAGAAGGTCCGTTGCCATTCCTATGCTCCTTCAGGGATGCTCCATAAAACAGAGAAGGCAGCAGTGGTCTAAGTAAGTATTACCAGTTCCACTCACTGCTGCATGCTACTGCTCCTCTCCAGCTTTTAAAGCATAATGAAAATCATCTGGCTCTGCTCATGGATGCAACAAAAGTCATGTATTTGATGGAGAGTGAAGAAAGAGAGTAGCAGTACCCAGATACAGATTCCTGCAGGCACAACGCTTACTAGAGATGGGACCACAAGTAGCTGCTCTCCTCCCTGGTTGTTTCCAGAGCATGTGAAGTTCTCTCATGTGAAAACATCACTGGATTGCTTGATTTGTTGACAGCCAGCTCAAGGCATGGTTATCTATCTGGATGGACTTCACACCTGCAGCCCAGAGTCCAGATACCCTCATCTTTCCCAATATGTCAGTGACAGGGAGGGCAGGAATCACCTCTTTCAGAAGAATTGGGCTAAGGCCAAAGGTGAATGCCGGTCTAATGTGGTTGGTATTTCATAGAGTCAGAAAGAAAATTATCCTAAAGGCCTACAAAATTCCTGGGGCAGTAATCTCAGCTGCTGGAAGCACCTACATGTTTGGAGTGACTCCCTGCCTTTGTCAGAGCTGGTCCTCACTAAGGAAAACAAATGAGTTTTTCACTCCAGGAGCATCCTGCCCCGATACCAACATCTTCATAGAGAAAGAGCCCCCACTTGACTTTTATCTTCGCGTGTGGTACAGCTCATGCACAGAGGCAAAGGATACAGCCACGAGGCAGAAAAACGTCGATGTACCGAGGGGCTGCATGAGAGCACCCAATGTGGGGTTGCTCCATTACCCACAAAAAGGAGGCTCCAGGCTGTCCTGGCTGCCTGAGCTGGGCAGGGTGGCCAGGGCAAGGGGGTGGAGGATATTCAGACTGAAGCAAGGATAATTGTTAGCTTCAGCCATGCAAACACAGGCGAGAAATTCTGGGCTCTTTGCTCAAAGTCGTTCCCCCTTCTTCAGCATCGCTGGCTCCTGTTGTGTCACTGTGTGCCTTGTTTGCGACGCTGAGGAAGGGAAGCTGGTGGAGGTGATTTCCTTATGCTTCTGGAACCTTTCTAGCCAGAACAAAAGACTTATTACTTCTGACACTGGATTCCTGTGTCTGATGAACCCCTGACTTCCCAAACTTGAATAAGTAGTTTAATTCATAGCAGAGCTGATTTCAGCTGGTGGTGTTGAACTGTTGTCATCATGGCATCGTTCAACACAGGATAGGAAGGTGACCGGGAAAAACTGAAATTAATAGTGCTTTCATATGGTCTTCCTAGAAGAGCGTGAACAAAGAAAGCCATAACTGCAGAGGAAATATTGCAATGTCTGTATGGAAAGGATTCATGCTGCCATTTGCTCTCCGGTTCATTATATTTGCTTTCCCTCACCACCCCCTCCTTTACCATAAGATAGTAACTTTTCAGAAACCTCCACTGACATTTCACCTCTGCTTTATTGTCTCAAACAATTAGAAATGACTTGGATAACATTTAGTCAAAGAAAACAGCCTGAACAAGATAAAACATTCTTTTCTTTGACAGAACACTTAAAAGCAAACCAACAAACATATATATGAAATATGTGGTTAGTATCATCATATGTTCTTCATTTTGTTGGGCTACTAATTGATAGGGATTGTAAAAGGAGACATTATATAAATCCTGTGTGAACATATGGCTTTTTTTCCCCCCCTTCTGAGATTGCAGGCTGAGTCTATGCAATCCTGTTAACGAAATAAGCCTTGTCGTTTGAGGAGCAGCGCTTAATGACAGTTGTCAGTCATCACTAGGTACCACACTCAAGGGACATCTTGATACATCTGTGACAGACAGATTAGATACTGTCTGGAGAGGGCTACACAGCAGCTGTAAGAAAGCCCTAGCTGAGAGGAAATGAGGATTAAAAAAACAGAGCGAGGAAATCAGATACAGCTTTTTCAGCCCCTGTTCTCCAGAGCAGATGATCCTTCTGCTCAGGTATGAGCTGTGTGTGTCTGAAGCTAATGCCTGAATAGGAGATGGCTGCTGCCGTGATTTAACTTCAGTCACCCAGAATTGCAGCTTTGTTGTGCTCAGACCTGGGCAGATGGAAACCTCTTCTCCCCAAATAGTTCGTGATTTAATAGGTTTTCCTTCCCATTCTTCGTACTCTTTTACACTGAGGGCAAATGTAATCAGCACAGCTATGCCAGAGGCAGAAAGAGACTGAAATCATTTAGCAATTGCAACTTCCATCACCAGCAGTGGAAGGTAGTGGAGGGATGCTGCTGTCCTGTCCTCGTGCCCCAGCAGGAACCTGTTCAGTGCCGGCAGAGACCAGGGGCCGGCAGAGACCAGACCCTGATCCCACTGCTGGGCTCCTGCTGCTGGAGAGCCTGAAGGCAGCCCTGCAGCTCCCGGTGCAGGTGTGTCTGTGGGAAATGCCTCCCAAATAGGTCTTTGACTCTCTCATCCTTGTAAATTGGCCATGTGGAAACCAAAGAGATGCAGGGGTCAGCTCGGGAGTCTACGCACACGCTGCTCTCACAAAGATGTGCTCTATATCCATGCATGACCAGAGGCTGAGCCTCTCAACCAGAGAAAAGGCTTTTCATGCATTTCTAGTAATAGCCACAAGGTCATTCAACGTGGGTACAGGCAGCAGGGGATGGGATTTAGAGCCTCTGCTGCAGAAGTCCTTCATCTTTTTTCAGCCAAGGGTCAAACAAGACTGCAGAGAGGGAAAGACAAATGAGACACCAGCCCCAGGAGACCTGATGCAGGAGGCCAGCGGAGGCTTGCTGAGACTGCGGGTCGCAGCACACCTAACGCTGCTCGCGTGAAGTTGAGCAGCGAAACTGCAACGCTGTGGGGCCCCTAAAACCGCTCCCTGCTGCCTCGCTGGGATGGCCATGGTGATGAATGACACTGGATCCACTCTGCAGGATGCCTGGCCTTGGGAACACTGCCTGCTCCCGGATACTGCTGATACCTCCCAGTGAACAGGAGGCCCCAGGAGGCTGCAGCCAGTGTCTCCTGCAGCGAGCTGCTCCCCGAGGACCAGCCCTCTGCTTACAGCAGCTTTCTTCTCCTGGGAACTCAAGATACTCCGGAAGGATTCATAAGGTGCAACACACCCAACTTAATACCTTCAGTCTTGACCTTCATGTCCAGAAAAGCAGGTATGAACAGACACGCTCCAAAACAAGAAAAATCATGTAAAAAGAAAGTAAATAAGTGACCTAGAATTCTGAAGGAAGCAAGAGAAAATGCAAGGTTTGAAGTTAATTAGCCCTTGAACTGTCAGGCCCAATTACTTCCAGCAGGCTCTGACATTTCGAAGATTAATTAGGGAGTTAGCTGTCACGTCTCACAAAGGACCACCATTACGCCAGAGAGGATCTACCTGCTCTCTGCACACAATGTCTTGAAATTTTGCAATGTGAAATTATATCCAAAAGCTAACTGGGCACCTTAGGTAAAAGCTTTGTGGTTATTCTATTCATTTTAAGGAATGCACTGTATTTATATACTGAAATACAACTGGCTGTTTTGAAGGAAAGGTTTAATTCATTGGATGATGATTTTAAATACGTGTGGCTCCTGGGCAAAAGGCCTCTATATTACTCTGCTTCTTTTGCAGCACTCTTGTTACATCCAGTATAGATTATACTATACTGCTGTACCCAGTATATACCAATTACTCAGAACGCATTTGCTCCCAAACAAATACGAGTGTTACTATGTATGTGTCCCTGAAATCAGCCTCCCAAAATGTTTCTGAGCAGCAGAAATGCAGCTTCCCAAATCTGAGTCAGTGGTGTGACGCTGTAGCAGGAAAAGCAAGCCTTCTCCTGGGCTGGACCAGGAAGGGCTTAAGAGCGAGCGGAGGGGGCGGATTTTAGCACTCTTCTCCATAGTTCATGGGCCTGGTTCAGTTTTGGTGCGCCCAGTTCAAGAGACACATTGGAAAACGGGAGAGGGTGCAGAGGATGACTACCGCGGTGCTTAGCGAGTTGGAAAATCCAATCTAAGGCCCTGCTTTCAAGGGAAAGTCACACAAAGGAATCTCCAGAAGCTCCTTCCAACCTGACCTTTTCCAGGTTGATATGATTTTTAACCCTTTGTTCTTCCCCAGGACAGACGAGCTCCCTGCAGAGCTGGAGGGAGAGTTGATGAGCCGAGTTTTCGGCTCCTTGGTGCAGCTCTCTCTGCAGCAGTGAACCAGGACCGTACCTGAGAGTCTGTCTGTATCGTACCATTAAAAAATGTTGTTGTAAGCACCTTAGCAGATAAAAACCCCTCCCTGCCTTAGAACAACTGAAGTGTACAGCCCCAACAGTGAATTGTGGAAAGGGTCCTTCAGAAAAAGTGGAACAAAAACAAAAGAAAGGAAAAGGAAATGAAATCCCTTTTTAGACACAAAATGGTTTCTGTCTTACAGCCATCCAGATATTTTTAACATGTCCATCAATACAGTCTCTGTGCCCAGCCACTGACTGATCTGTGACTCTGTATTCGTGTTTCCGTCTCTTCCTCAATGACCAGAGGGTGTTTGAAAGAATAATTTGGTCAGAGCTAGTTTTATTTTCCTTTATCATCAGGGGATACTTCTTATGTGAAAGCAGAGCTGTGGAGAGGTGGGACCTCTTGGGAGGTGGTTATTTCTGTGCTCCTTTTGATGTCTGTTGGGAGGGGATTTCCACGGCCACAGCAGAGCTGGGTGCAGTAGCCAACCTCCTGCACAGGCACCCTCAGCCCCTGCACAGCGAGCTCCAGGGCTGCTGGTGAACATGCTGCCCAACCCTTGCCACCAAAATGGGAGTCAACGATAAGCTATCTGATCTCATCCAGCTGAGGTACATGCCTACAAGCCAGGGTAGCTGCTCTCCTAGCAGCGATATGACCACCTATTCCCACATTCCTGCAGTGCCTGGAGCAGGGCTGGCCAAACCTTTGCGATCTCACAAGGTACATACCCAAAGGCTTCATGCAGCCAAGAGCTACCAGAGATGTCTGGAGAGCTCTGCGTGTGTGTGCATGAGTGGGCACACAAGTGGGCTGGGGGATCCCTGAGCATGGGTGTCAGGATGTCCCCGGCTCCCTTGGGTCAGGCTGGCCCTCCCTGGCCTGGCATCTGGCTGGGAACAAGGTCCCTGATATTGTACTGTAGGAATCGGTCCTTTCTGTCACCATCTTAACATACAATGGAATAAGACAGCAGAAGGGATAGTTCTTCGCAATTCAAAGGCAGCATCCTGAGGAGGTTAAGGCTAGGAATCATCCTAGCCATCTTCAGCCATCTCAAAATTAGGCAGCTAAGCCAAGGCAAGAACCTCTCTTTTTAAATGTTCTTTTCAGTAGGTTCTTCCAGAGGGGACTTCATCCCATCCCAAAATGGGTGGGACGATTCACCCTCCATCAGATGTAAGGAGAACCTACACAGCAACCTCCAGTGAAGCCTGTGGTATCTGTGGGGCCTGGCCCCAGCGCTTCAGGCGATGACCCTGACTAAGGGTCACTGAGAGTTAGACCTGCATTTGTAAAAGCCTAAAAACAGGAGTGATGGATGCTCCCTTCTCACTTTCCTCTCCAAGTGACCTGTTCAAGGTCACACAGAGTTGGCAACCAGACCAGGAAAAGATGTGCCCCAACCACAAGCCTGTTTTTTTTTTTTTTCTCTCATGCTTTTCTAACCATTTTCAAACGTAGCAGGAACAGATCAGCAAAAAATAATAATAAAAAAAAAAATGCCTGAGATTCCAAATGTCTTCTAATCTTCTGTACCATCAATGCCATCGTCATAAATACCCGCTGGAGCCAACCCAAGGCTGGGTTTCCATTTCATCTTCCAAGGGCTTTTTTTTCAAGTCACGATGAAAACTAGTTCCTCTACAGACAACAGTTAATCATTAATGGTATGTGCAAAACATAACATACTTGACCCTTTGACGTGGTAGGAGTAGCATGTAAGTGGGGATGACAGGATATACTGACTTAACGCTTCTCCCGGACAAATCTGCCTGGCTGTGGGAAGGGAGGAACTGAAATCTGTATCACCTGAGCTTCGTAAGGGTGTTGCATTTGAGAGTAATTGGGTACTTTAAGGCTGCTAGCTTGTAGCCATGTCAGTAATTCTGCCTAATATATGCAGAGTCATTGATGCTGTGTTCTTCATGTCCAGCATTTAATGGGGAAGTGCTTAGTCAGCCTTGTTTTGCTGACTCACTGACTTTGCTTTTGGAGGCACAGTCAGCCTTCCCTGGGCAGCGCTTTGCTCAGGCAGGGCTTGTGCGGTGCAGGGTGAAACGCAGGAGCTGGCAGGCAAGCGGCCTGCTGCGTGGTCCTCTGTCACCCCACAGGCGCTCGGAGATGCTGCACAAGAGATGGATCCTCCTGGAGCATGAGCCAAGGCACCGCGTACCCTCAGCTCGGGTTAGGAGGATGTAAGGATGCTTGGCATATTGCACACCCAGCCCTTTATTTTCCAGGAATAAACAGGGCAGCATACCTTCATTAGGTTTTGCAAGAGCAGACCTTTCACAGAAAATCACCTTTTATAAATATCTTTTATAAATTTACCCATCAAGCGCTTTCAGCTCTGTGCTCACCTGCACTTAAAAAAAAAAAAAAAGTAAAAAAAAAAAAAAAGGCAATTTTTCTTCATTTCCCTGGGCAGGGCGGTGAGGGTGGCGATGCCACCTGCTGGCGACAGAAAGCCCGGTCCCCTCCCAGCACATCCTTTGCTTTCACTGATACGATTTTTGCCGTGGCAGTGGGTGGGGGTCCCGGTGCCGGTCTGAGCGAAAGGGGGTGCGCGGGTGGCAGCCGAAGCGCAGCGGGCTGTGTCCCGGCTCATCCCGCTGGGAATGACGAAGCCCTCGGGGAGCAGTGGTCCTTACGCACGCTGTCGCAAGGCGTGAGAGGGTGTACCGTGTGGGTGGGTTTGGGGTGGAAAGGGGGAATGCTGGGCAGGAGGAGGGTCTCTCTGCTCAGACAGCTCCACGGGCACTGTGGGGATCTGTCTCACGTTTCTCCTTCTGCCACGGGCTGTCTGGGGGTCCTTAACTTACGGCTTTACGTTCGTAGCAGCTGAGTTCCCAGTTGGTAACGCAGGAGCATGCAAGGAATGATAGGAAGAGAAGCTCAGAAACAAGCCCAGAAGCAGTGACTGGAAGTCACGATCCTCCTGCCCCACCGGGTCTGCTGCCCACTCAGCACTGTGGTCAGGTTCCTCTTCTCCCTCCTGTGTCTGGATATCTTAACGGGGTGGGCAACTTCAACAGCCATACAGTCCCTTCCAGGTTCACTCACACCTCACAGGACATGTCTGAACAGACGGGGATCGTGTTTGAAATACCACCAAGAGCTGTAAACCTTCTTATTCCCACGCAGCTGCACCAGCTGCGCAAGGAAGGGAAGGTGGGCAGCACATCCGTGCCAGGGCCCCTCACGTCCCATGGGCGTGATGGGCACACCTTCTCCTCCAGACCCCCAAAGACCACAGGAACCACACAATGTACCTTCTGGCCACCAGATCATTTTGGCCAGAGGCAACCAGTGCTGCCTAGGACTTCCATCTGAATCTGCCTGTGCATGATTTGCCCAAACCCACAGGTGAAGTCAGGGTCAGAGATGGGACTGAGCGTACACCTGCCTGATCCTTCATCTTGCCCTTGGGATGCTTGATTGCACCTCTCTCCCAAATGCTTTTGTCAGACTATGTTGCTAAACATAGTCCCCCCCACAAGGGAGAGGTGGAAGAGGTGGGCTTGGGGAGGCAAATACAGTAATGCCAGAGTTTGGGAAGGTTTGACCCTCTTCCATTTGCAATGCACCTTAGCACCTACAGTCTTCCTGAAGACTCTGCGATGCACTGTGAGCTGTAGCTGGTGGGTGAGGCACACTGGCACAACAAACACTTTGCAGCTTCTTATTCAGAGCAAACAGTTCTGAAAGAAATATTAGACGGTAAAGTGCATACAGAAAATCTGTAGCCAAGCTGCTGGCCCTGCGGCAAGAATAGGGACTCTCAAGAGGGTTATACAGGGGCCCCCGTCTATGGGGGGTGCCGACAAAATCCTGGATCATTCTTCCAGACTTCCTGGAAACGATCTTAGAATCATAGAATGGCTTAGGTTGGAAAGGACCTTGAAGATCATCGAGTTCCACCCCCCCTGCCATAGGTAGGGACACCTCCCACTAGATCAGATTGCCCAAGGCCACGTCCAGCCTGGCCTTGAACACCTCCAGGGATGGGGCCTCAACAACCTCTCTGGGCAACCTGGGCCAGACCCTCACCACCCTCAAAGTGAAAAATTTCTTCCTAATGTTTAATCTAAACCTGCCCTCTTCCAGTTTAAATCCATTCTCCCTCGTCCTATTGCTACATGCCCTAGTAAAAAGTCCTTCCTCACACACCTTGAAGGAGTGCTTTGTGTCGAACCCCACAGAGCTGAATGAGAGGGAGGGAGAGAGGGGGACAGCAGACCCTGTGGAGGACATGGCCCCGTGCAGCTGGTGGCCACGGTGCCACCATGCTCTCTCTCTGGGTTGTAAATCACCTGTGTGTAATAGCCGGGGTCTGGAGCACAAGGCACCACCATGGGACTGCAGCATGGGATGGAGGGCAGGCACCCACCGAGTGACTCCCACATGCTGTGCTGGGTGCCTGAACCCTCGCAGCACGGTAGTGGGTGCCCCTGCCCACCGCTCTGCTGCTTTTCAAAGGGTGTTTGTTGGGACAACTGAGTATCCTGAGCTCCTGGAGCCCCGGGAGCTGAGTGCCTGGCTTTGCCCTTACCAGTACCCTGCTGGGACAGGTGGCACAGGGGAGAGGGAAGAGAAAGGAGATGCTTCGTGCCTGGGCAGAGACCAGCTGATCTCAAGAGGAAGCATGAAAAATAGTTCCTGCTTTAAAATACCCTCAAACAATTTCTTACTGCCCTTTCTCATGGTTATGGCTTTGATTAATGGCAACGGGCTCCTGCCTGGCAGCTGGAATAGATGCTCAAAACAGGGAGAGGGATGCATCTGGCAGAGACAGCTTCCTCCAGGACAGCTGGGCCATGGCCTGGACACTAAGTGAAGGCACCCACTTCAGCTTTCCATGAAACATTGGCATCTCGGCTCTGATTTCTGCAAAGAGCTGTGTTGAGGACTGACAGGTGGTGACAGCCAGGCTGCCCCAGCGCAGTATATGCAGCATTGGAGCTAGGAGGGCAGGTCAGCAGCTCCGGAGACCACTATCAGTATCGCTGGCAGTTAATTTTGATGGAAAGATACCCTGCATAAAGTCACAAGAGAGAAAATGGGGGCAGGAGGGGGGCCATAAACCGTTTAATTGCTTGCATAACTCAGCTGAGGAAGCTGCAAAGAAGAACTTGCCATTCTTGGCCGTTTGCCCCAGGGCTGTGTGCAGCTGGGGAAGGGAGAAGTGAAACGAAGAATCTGCCGCTTGGGTACCGGAGGGTAGCATGGCACTGCTAGAAGAAGTTGAAGCTTAAGTCTGCAGTAACCAGGCCAAAAATGTATGCGGTATGTAAAAGCCCTAAAGCAGCCCTGCCTAACTGCACACACAACAGGAACATGCGTGCCAAGGGGATCTGAGCTCATTGCCCAAGTTCCCTTCTAACCTGCACTCTGACACTGGGCAAGTCCCTTCACCTCTGTGCTCTGTGTTGGTCTGCTCAGGTTTCAAAACCTCCAGGCTCTTCCCATGCATTTGACACGGTGCCTAGGACTGCTGCAGTCCCCCTAATAATAAGCTGGTGGCCAGGTCTTTTGCAATGTCCATCAGCCCCGACTAAGCAAGGCAAGCCCCTTATAACCTCACTCTCCTTGAAATGTTTTGTTTTGTACAGCTATTTCTGTCAAGTAACTTCTCATGGCAGCGTCAGGGACCTGGAAAATCTGACTCTGGATTCAGGAGCTCCAGAAACGTAATCCCTCAAATCCTGATGACCTACTTCATCGTGTCTTGGAGGCCAGGCCATGTTACTCTGCTAGAGGAAAGCTGGCTGTTGAAAAAAAGTCAGATCTCAGCTATTATTTAGTTTCCACTAATTTAAATCCTCAGTGCTTTCTCAGTTACTCTTTCCTTCATCATCTTCCCCTTAGTTTGTCTAAATGAATGTATGAAAGGACTCTTGCTCCCTTTTGAATAATGTTGGTTCCTTCTGCTGATTAGCTGCCCTCATCTCTCCCATTTTCACAGAATCACAGAATCACAGAATCTTCAGAGTTGGAAGGGACCTCTAGAGATCATCTAGTCCAACTCCCCTGCTAAAGCAGGATTGCCCAGAGCACATTACTCAGGACTACATCCAGGCGGGTTTTGAAAATCTCTGAGTTCATTTGAAAGAAAACAGAGTATTTGAATCAGTTTATAAATATAGCTGGTGGTACTGTATAATCACTATGGATGCAAATAATGACTTTTACATCACTGGTTTTAACATGTGTTCAATGCCTGTTCAGGACTCTGACTGTGACTGAAGAAACAATCCTGCCTCCATCACTCTTGGGCTCTACATGGACAAAAAATGCATCGGACACTTCGTGGACTGGTGAAATATCTCTGCTGGTGCCCTGTACAAGGTGTTACCCAGCCTAACCCAGGCCCTGGGGTACAAATGCACTGTGCGTGGAGGAAGCACTGGCTGTCCTGGGACCTGGAAGCTCCTTTCACCTGGGCAGAGCCTAGTGGACTCCAGCAGATGAGCTGCCACAGCTCTGGTGGGTTCTTTCCCAGCCAGGCCTTGACTACCTCCCTGCAGGTGCTGCCGTGCTCCCTGCAGGATAGAGCAGCCCTCAAAGGCCCGAGCAAACCCCAGCACTGCCATACTGTCAGAAAAAAAAACCCAAATCCCATCATGCAAGCCAGGTGGAGGATGTGGAAAACCCTGGCATGGCCAACCCCCCTGGGACTCCTTTCTTTCTAACCCAGCAATTGCTCCACGGATGTCAGTGAGACTATCCCAGCGCTGAGCAACCCCTTGTGAGTGGGAAGGGGAAATGAATATTTAGATTCCTCCAGAGAGAAAAAATTATCAGCAGAGATGGATATAGCTGAATTGATGTGGACATACCGTTCTTGCTGCTGCTAACCAGGGAATAAATGGGGTCACTGCAATCTCCTCCAACAGCTGTATCTGGGGCACCAGAAATCCTAGGGCCAGGATTTGACTGCAGGCTACCAGACCTGTTTATACCAGTTGTCAGTATAAAAACAGATTTAAATTGAGGAAAGTTAGAGGAAAGATCCCGTGGGTGGGCAGGAGGCTCCTCTCCCCTGGAGGCTGTGGGTCAGGAGGTGGCCACCAGCCCCAGCCAGGGCTTCAGGCTGCCCCGGGCGCAGGGTGGTCTCTGGGGGTAACCCTTGCTGCATCACCTGCTGCGGTTTCTCTACCTGCTCTCTCGGTACCTTCAGGGATGGCATGACTCACTGGGGTTTGCCAGACGCAACGTCTCTGGTCGCTACTTCTTCTGAGCTTTGTCCCCACTTGCTCCTCCTCGTTAATAAGACCAGCATGGCTTCCAGTGTCACAAACTGGCCAGCCCTGGCTGCGCTACATTATTTTCACCCACCAGACTCATTTCTGTCTTGGAGTAGAGATGTGACTGGGGTGCAATTCCCAGGCCTAATCCTTCTGAGTTTTTTCCCCTCCAGGATAAGGACATCAATTGATTTTATTGTCTGATGGACGTTGCAGGCATCATCAGTGTCCAGGATCTGGTTTCAGCCAGCAGCTTATCTTGGGGATCCCTGCAGGCTGCCAACCCCAGGACAATGGCTGGTTGTTCAGTGCTGTAAGCAAACGTTGCTCTGCTCCACAGTTCCCTCATTGGAGGGAACACTGCGATAACACACCAGTCCCTGCCCAGCAGTGACCACCACATACCAGCAGCTCCATCAAAGGGTTCCCAGCCTCCACGACTGCCCTGGGGAGCTCAGGGGCTTCACAGGACATCACACTCTGACGGCGAGAGATCTTCCATCTGCAGCCTGAGTTGTGGAGACAGGTTATAATTTTTTATTTTTTTTTTCTGATGGCAGTGTTTACCTTAAATAGCTTTTCCTCCTCTCTCAGGAATTTGCAGAGGGCAGTGACAGCTCCTCTTGGCTTTTCTTTGGGTACACCACAAACTTCAAGTTTCTCCTTACAACAGTCTCCATTTCCTTGGTCAACAGGTTCGTCCAGTACGGGTTCTTTGTGGGGCACTTTGCTTTTGTAACTAACAACAGTGTTTGTGTAGTACTAGAGCACTGCCTGGATCTGTGCAGACATACAGAGAGATGCTGTACAGTATTGCCTTCCTTGCTTGCTTTTCTCATGGGCAGGGACTCGTAATCCCATAACTCGATCATTATTACTGGCAAATGGGCCCCTGTGCAGTCTTTCAGGTGGTGTGCTGACAACCAGAGCACCTAACCCTAAGATATTTATCTTTCCAGGACAAGCAAATAGATCCTTCCTCATTTCCAAAGTCTCCCCCTACACTTCTCCTAAAAATATGTGAAGATGGATTTTGTTGGCCTGATTTGTCTCCTCTCGGAAATTTACCCAGCAAATTGTTCTATGTCTTCTCCAGGATAAGCTCTGTTAAATTATTCCAAGTATTTATTTTGGTATAAATATAGGCTTATCTCTAGGTCTGGGGCCCTTTTCTGCCCCTAGTTTAGTTCAATCTGCCTTGTATATTGTGATCATTCGGAGAAAGTGTTGAGGCACAACTTAGGTTTCTGGCAAGTCTCTAAAATTGCTGCATCCCTGATGTCCCACGACGAAACAGATCAACCTTGGACTGAAGGAGGAGGTCTCTGACACCTGCAACTCAGACTGCTGGGAAGAAGCCAAGGGACCAACAAAAGCTGGGTATGGCACATCTAATGGAAACCCACTTCAACAACCTCATTTACTGAGAAGGAGGCAAAATAACCTCCATTTTGTACTGCAGGGATATTTTTTTTTTGATTACTAGAAAAAAAAGTGATTGCAGGTGAGAAGTGTCTTGGGCTGAGTGGAAGAGCATCGGATGGAGATGGGAAAACCTGATTGTTTGAGAGAATTATCCCAGAATAGGCTCATGAGAAGAGAGGAAAGGGAGGTTAGACAGAATCACTGGCTCACTGGCTGTGTTTTCTTTTCTTCTTTCTGTTTCCTTTTTTCTTTTTTTTTTTTTTTTTTTCCACAGATAAGATCTGTGTCTCATCCCCGGTAGCTAAATTCAGAGGGAATTGTGTAAGACCGTCTCCATACCTTTCATGGTGGGAGCTGTTGGAAGGGTTTCACTTAGTGCCAAGTGAGTCCAGGACCATTAGTGATCACTGGGCCCAGGGCAGGGGGTCTTCTGGGGATGAAGGTGGAACAGAGAGAAACCCTTCCCAGGACGCATTCAGCAGGCCAAAGAAAGCAGCTTTGCTGTCATCTTTGCAGACCAAGGCGGGTGTGGGGCTGTGGATCTGATGCCTGGGGACCCAAATTCAGTAAGGTAAGGAGACATTTCTTTTTCCTTTTTTTTTTTTTTTTTTTTTTTTTTCCACAGATAAGATCTGTGTCTCATCCCCGGTAGCTAAATTCAGAGGGAATTGTGTAAGACCGTCTCCATACCTTTCATGGTGGGAGCTGTTGGAAGGGTTTCACTTAGTGCCAAGTGAGTCCAGGACCATTAGTGATCACTGGGCCCAGGGCAGGGGGTCTTCTGGGGATGAAGGTGGAACAGAGAGAAACCCTTCCCAGGACGCATTCAGCAGGCCAAAGAAAGCAGCTTTGCTGTCATCTTTGCAGACCAAGGCGGGTGTGGGGCTGTGGATCTGATGCCTGGGGACCCAAATTCAGTAAGGTAAGGAGACAGCTTCTTACATTCAGCCACAGTATCTCTTTCTGGACATTATGGAGGAATGTGGTTTTGGAGTAATAGTCAAGAACTGCTTTTGGTGTAATTCTTCTGGAATAGCTGCATCTGTAAATGTTCACATTTGGGCAAGCCTTGCACTGCTGTAAATCTGTATTACCCCATTGAGCTGAAGAGAATAAAACTAGATTTCCACTATAAATTTAATCAGGATGAGGGTCTGGCCTGATGACGGGTGTCTTTGCTCAACTCAACACGCTTTAAGGGCTCCAGATTTGGTGCTGAGCTCTTCCACAACGGCTGGGCACCTTGACCCCTCTCAACTTGAGCATCTGAAAACAGAGCAACCTCAGGTGGGATTCACCTCATGCAGCATAATCCCTCCTCTGTAAGTCATCCCGTATCTGTCCACAGTCAGCAAAGAAAAACGAGCATGGGGAGAGCATTGGCTCACCAACCAGGCACTGATCCTGGCTGCATGAGAAACCCAGATGTTCGGCTGAGGCTGAAGTCAGCTTTCACATGGTGCAAGCTAAAGGAACCCAGTCCCAACCCAGAAGTCACACTTGAAAATCATGATTGCGGATTTTAACCCAGGTGCCATCGCTGTGGCCTCCGAAGGCTCTATGGGAAGCGTACAGACTACCGGACAATGGACATGAAACCTAAGGAAAAAGAAACATGATAACAAACTGAATGTAACTGGCTTTTTCTCAGTTAAGTAGTGACCCGGATTATTCCAGCGTGGCGCTGTTGGCCCGCCTGTATTTTAATCAGAGGGTCCCATGAGCACGTTGCACTTAATGTATATTAAACACCCTAGCCAGGAATGCAGGCAGTGTAGACAGGAACACTCAAAGATGAAGTGCCTCTTAATATGTTTTCCTGTTTAAACAAAACCATGTACTCGCTAAACGCAGCTAAGGAAAGAGGCAACAGCCCTTGGCAAGCAAGCCTATCTGCAGCGCGCTCTCGGCGCGTGTTTACTCAGTGGGTTTGAAAAGTGTACCGAGTATATTGACACTATAATGCCGTGCTCATCATGTGTTGTGCGACGCGAGAGGGAGGGCAAGTGATTTAATCGCTCGTCCTAGAGTTACTCTAACCCAGGCCGCTGTTATTTCTTTGCAAATAGCTGGCGCTCAGAGGAACTGGATTAATTTCCAGGCGAACTTAGAATGACATTAAGTTCTGCCACCAATCAAAGGTCCAATCACAAAGGAAACCCAGGCAGAAGTACTC
>NW_009647838.1:1445180-1458153 GCF_000708025.1 Charadrius vociferus
CATGACAAGTCCTGCCTGGATTTGGAGAGACATCACTACCCAGGAGAGACACTATTGTTGTTATGCAGACCCCAGAACAGCATCTGGATGTCAGTGGAGATGCAAAGGTCTGCCTGAGGCAGGACAGACACCCTACTGCCTCCCTTGCTGCACAGAGGCAAAACTATATCCCCAGGCTTAAGAGTACATTTGTGTCATCCTGCTTTTGGGACAAATCTAGGTAAAGGCAAGATTGCCAACTGCCACCATCCGGCCATTTCCTTCCCACAATGAAGTTGACATAAAATCCTGCTATTTGAAAAAAAAAAGCCACGTACATGGCACCCTCTTTATTTTGCTTTTTAGTTACAGTGTATGATCTTACTCTTTTCCTGAAACTGTGGAGCCAAAAGTTGGAGTGAAACTGAGATGCTCAGCTGGCCTCTGGGCAAGGGATCTGTGTGGAGGCACAGCAAAACTCAGAGCCGGCCCAGGCTCACCAAGAGGCACAGGAACCTTTTGAGCTCCAACACTCTGTGACAACCTGCTGTCCTGGTTTGAGCAACACAGGACTAATTTCTCTTCTAATACTTGGGAAGTCTACACTTTTAGAAGACTCCAGGGTCTGAATTTGTAAAAATATTTACTTTACAGCCAGCTATGCTGTGTGGGTTTCAAGATCTCAGTGTTTTTGAGCTTGCCAGGTGTGGGGATGAGGAGGAGCAAGACCCAGGCACTTGACCCAAGCTGGCCAACAGGATTATTTCATACCATCAGCATCACATTCACTATGAATTAGAAGGTTTACTGCAAAGTTCTCTCTCTCTCTCCCTTGATGGCTGCCGTTCTGAGAACTTCGTGCCCTGGTGCCGGACTCCTGAGCCCTTCCCTTCCTCCTGAAGCTGCCGCGCTCGCAGTGTACGACATTTGCTGTCCACTGCTGGGAGTGCGCAGCGTCCTCCTGGTGGAATTGGCTGAGTATAATCTTTGCATATGCTGTATTGGTGTCGGGATCCATATTGGTTCTTTGGTGCTGTTAATGTTAATTATATAATCTTAGTCTACGAAATTTGTTTATACTTCAGCTCCTGGGTTTCCTTGCTTTTCCCAATTCCCTTGCCCAGATGGGGAGGGGTCATCGGGTGATAGAATAATTGACTAAATGACAACAAATTGTTATGGGTCTCTCAAACCATAACACCTGCTTTTCTAATGAGCCAATGGAAAAACTGATGAATGAAGATGCTTCACCTCCCCTGGATGCTGCTTCCTGTCTCGTGCTGGCCAGCCCCAGATGCTCGCCTGGTTGCCCCCAAAATTTTCATCCTGCTTGTAAACACTGAGACTTTAGAACCACAGCAGTTAGACATCTTTCGCAACCTTTTTGGAGCTTGATCTTCAGGACTTGGGGTTTCAAGCTTTCTCCCCCTGCATTTAGGAGAGAAAAAAAAAGGCTGGAATGAGAAGTTGCAAAGCTGCTAAAGCTGCATGACTGCAGCATCTCGGTCCTTAACAAAAGCTCCAGACACTGGAATTCAAGATGAAATAATTCAGATTGACAACATTGTATTAAAAGCTCTAAATACATTTTCACTCTTATTATTCTATTACTCTCTGTGTGACTGTACTTGTGATGACAAATCCTGCCGCTTAGATAAGGAACCAGGCTTTGAAGCCTGGGCTTGAATTAGGTTTTGGGGTTTTTTCCTTTGGAGGAAACTCCGCCTGTTTGGTTTGCCTGTTCCCACATTAAAAAGAAATATTCTCAAACTAGGAAAGCTCTGCTTTTCCCTCAGTCCTCTTTCAATTCCAGATCATTTTGGCTCTGTGCCTCTTTATGCCATCCAAAGCATCACCCGCAATTCAAAGAACAGAAAAAGAGAAATTCATTCAATTAAAAAATGACATAAAATAAAAAGCACTTTGGAGGGCAGATGTCAGAGCTAGGCAGCATTCTAACCCTCTGGCTATTAGGAGTTTCTAAACTTCAAGGATTATTAACAGAAAATTCATTTCCTGTTCTTACATAGATTTCATCTGCAATTTGCTGAGGGTTGGTTTGTTGTTTTTTTTTTTTCTGTTCTGAAAACGTTTTCTCTTGTCTCTGTACACGGAGAAAATTCCCATTATATCTCTCAAGAAAAAGTAATATCTCTATTAAAAGATAAGCTGTGGTGCTTATGGAGTCCCCACCATGCACCAGGGTGGAGGGACCCCTTCTCAGGATGCTGCTCTCCAACCAGCATGAGGACTCCCTGGCTGCTCTGGAGCACATAATCTTTGCTAAACCTGGTAAAAGGTCTATTTGAGGGATCAGTATGCATATGGGCATTTCTCCAAATCTGCCTCCTTCGGCACAGAGCAAATTAAATTCAGTGTCAGCCCCAGGTCTGCTTCCCTCAGGGTTCTTTGAAAATCCCAGCTTTTATGTCATGCCTCAGACTTGCAGCGGTTTACTGTAAAACTTAACAAGCTTAATTTGGTTGGTTTTCTTTCTTTTTTTTTTTTTCCCAGACTTAATTTGTCTCAGAGCACACAGTCTTTGCCATATCCCAGAAGATTCTGTTTTGAGCAAAAATGTGGCAATATAATATAGACACACACAACTCCCTAAAGTTGTTTTTTCATAAGATCTCCTAAAAAATCGTGCATGTTTAACAACGGGAGGTAGGGAAAGTTTCGTCACGAGTGGAGATTTCAGTGGGATTTGGGCAGGGCTTGGTGGATAATAAAAGTTCAGGTGTGGGTTCATGATTTTGGTGGCATTAGGGTAACCATGGAGAGGTGGGGGAAGAGGAACCTGCACATCTCCAGCCAAAAAGGTGAGCAGCATCATCTGGTGAGCAAAGGGGGGACAAACAGGAGTAAACCCCAGGCACCGACGTGGCCACCTCAGCAGAGGTGGGAGCAGAGAGGGGCTCAGGGATGAGCATCGCCTCACACTGAGCTTGCAGCTCGATTTGTAATGTGGCGCGTGAGCAGTTTATGAATATAATTCCAGGGAGGATCTGTCTGAAGTGTCGTCGCAGGCAATTTCTCTAATTAGGGGAAGTTCATTTAAACATGGAGATGTGCCAGAGCTAATCTCTGCGTCCGGTTACCACTCTGCCTGGGAAATGCCGGTGTCTCTGGGCTTGAACGTTGATGCAAACTGAGCAGCCATCTGTCGCAGGCCCGCACCAGCCGGACACAGAGGGTCAGAGAGGAGGGGAGAAGGTGCGAGGAGTGGGGTAACACTTTCCCCTCTTTTGGCTCTGAGCACACAGATACTGATACAGACACACACACGCACTTCCCCAGAAAAATGAAAATATAAGAGGGGAGGGGGCTGAGATGTTTTCCTGGCTCTAAAGCACCATTGAAATGAGGGAAAGGCAGGGCTGCAGCATCGCTCTACCTCCTCATGGGGGAGGAGGATGTGGGGAATTGAAGCAGTCTCACGTGTGCTGGGCAAGAGGCAGGAGGGCTGGGGCTGAAGGAAGAGGTGGGTGGCCCCACCACCCATGGCTTTTTCCAGCTGAAACATCCAACCTCTTATGGAAATACTGAATTATTTTGGGATGCTGAGAAAAATGCTGGTTAGTGATGGAAGTGAGGAGCTCAGGTGAGGTGCTGATGAAGAAGAACCTTTAATTTCAGACAGCTGAAAGGTCTCCTGGAGAAAGCCCAAGAGGCAGTACAGAGGAAGCCAGAAACAATTACAGAGACAGGGGCTGAAGATAAAGGTGCGAGATACCACCAGCTCTCAGATGTCATAGCCACAGAACTCTCTCCTCTCTCAGATCAATAAAAAAGATGCAGAGAAAAAGAAAAGAAGAGAGGAAAAACCCCACGTTCCCTGGTGAATACTCCCTGAAGTGTCAGCTCTTGACTGTATTACCTGATACCAGCCCTCTCTGAACTCGCTCCCCTTCCATTCGGTTCCAATCAGGAGCTATTGACCCAAGCTTCATTTTCTGTTATTTCATGTTATTTGTATTGCAATAGTGTGAGGCGGCAGGATTGCTGCTGTGCTGTGTGCCAAGGGGCAGCCCGAAAGCAGAGGACATTAGGGACTGCAGCGACAAAGATGCTGAGTGCCCCCATTTCACAGACACTGACCGTGATTTGTGTGCAGACAAAAAGTCTGGGAAAGGACAGGAAGCTGACACCAGGCTTCCCCATGCCAGCTCTGTTGCTATTTCTGTTCCCCAGGCAGGGCAAACCTTTATTTTCTCTCTTCTATCACATCAGCCTCACTCCTAGTAGGAGTCTTTAAATCCTTTAAAGCTTTTAAAAGCCTTTGCACTTCAACTTTGGATTTGAGATCCATATAAGCATGTGTATACATAAGTATGTGTGGGTGTAGGCAAGTATCTTAAGGAATTCCTGAAAGAAAAGGCCCATCAAGGTTACGTGCTGAGTAAGCACTTCCATCCATCGCGTGGCCTGCAGGGTCCCTCTTCGGGGGCTGACCCTGTGCCTGGCACAGCAATGCACAGAGCCTTGTGAAGGCTCCTGGCCCCTGGGGCTTAGCTCAGGACTGATGGCACGTTTCCACTGTCCATGCCTTGCAGCTAGGGCAGGGTTACTTCAGACATGCTGGTATCCTTTTGATGCTTGGGGGAAAAAAGAGAGGCCACAGGGTCACAAGTCTGCATGGGCCAGAGAGGCCGTGAGGGACATCTGTGTGACCCGGAGCAGCCCGTTACAGAAGCAAGCTGCAATGTCCACCACCTCACTGATCCACCAGCTCTGGGACTCTTCAACACCTCACTCCCAGGCATCGTGCGTCCTGCCCTGCTGCAGCTAGTCTAAGGGAAACCCTCACCCCAAAAGTTCTGGCTGTACACTGCAGGCACAGATACCCTCTATGGCTTCACCAAGCGCAAATCGTGCCTGACTGATCTAGCGGCCTTCTACAATGGAGTGACTGCATCAACAGTCAAGGGAAGAGCTACTGATGCCACCTACCTGGACTTCTGTAAGGCCTTTGCTAGGGTCCCCCACAACATTCTTGCTGCTAAATTGTTGAGATATGGATTTGATGGATGGACTGTTAGATGGATAACAAATTGGATGCATGGCCACATCCAGTGAGTTATAGTCAATGGCTGAATGTCCAAATGGAAACCAATTACAAGTGGTGTCCCTCAAGGGTGTGTACTGGGACCAGTACTATTTGATATATTCATCAATGACATAGGCAGTGGGATCAAGTGCACCCTCAGTGAGTTTGCAGATGACAACAAGCTGAGCGGTGCAGTTGATACTCAAGAAGGAAGGCATGCCATCCAGAGGGACCTGGACAAGCTCAAGAAGTGGGCCCGTGCAAACCTCGTGAAGTTCAACAAGACCAAGTGCAAGGTCCTGTGCCTGGGTCGGGGCAAGTCCTGGTATCAATACAGGCTGGGGGATGAAGGCCTTGAGAGCAGCCCTGCTGAGAAGGATTTGGGGATACTGATGGAATTAAAACTGGGCATGAGTCAACAATGTGTTCTTGCAGCCCAGAAGGCAAACAGCATCCTGGGCGGCATCAAAAGAAGCATGGCCAGCAGGTCCAGGGAGGTGATTCTGCCCCTCTGCTCTGCTCTGATGAGACCCCATCTGGAATATTGCATCCAGCTCTGGAGCCCTCAGCCCAGGAAAAACATAGACTTGTTGGAGTGGGTCCAGAGGAGGGCCACAAAAATGACCAGAGGGATGAAACACCTCTCCTATGAAGAAAGGTTGTGAGAGCTGGGATTGTTCAGCCTGGAGAAGAGAAGGCTCCAGGGAGACCTTATTGAGGCCTTCCAGTACTTGAAGAGGGCTTATAAGAAAGATGGACAGAGACTTTTTAGCAGGGCCTGCAGTGACAGGACAAGGGGCAATGATTTTAAACTGAAAGAGGGTAGATTGATATTGGACATAAGGAAGAAATTCTTTACTGTGAGGGTGGTGAAACACTGGAACAAGTTGCCCAGAGAAGGTGTGGATGCGGACACCCGGTAAGAGCAAGGGCTGCGGCACAAGGACCTGGAGGGGCTCTCCTGTGGCACGAAGGGCCCTCCCCACAGCACTGGGGAGCCTGAGCTGTGCCGCACACCCAGGGCTGCACTGGCCCCTGTGGCTTCAGAAAGTGGCTCCTGCTTTTAGCTTTATTAGGGGGATTTTGCTAATTTTATGGACTGTCAAGACCGACGTTTCTCTGACCATTTGTCAGAATCACCACAGCAAAAATAGTACTGCTAAAAATGGATCATACATGTGACCTGGAACTTGAAGCCATTATGTGGGCTGCCTCTAAAATTCATACCTTAATATTGTGAGATGGGTTTATAAAGGACCTCCTTTTTAGACTCCCATTTTCATCTCTTCAAGCAGCCAGAGCTGCATGATTACAAGCACTTTTCTGACAGGCTCGTTGTTGACACCCTCTCTCACTCATCCCTAAAAATCACCAACAGAGTTTTCCAATGTCCCATTAGTCACCTAAGAACACAATTCATACCGAAATTCATTATTTTTAGTTTAAGAAAGATCTGTGGCACATTTTAATTAAAGCTCGATTAAAAGAACGTTTGTTTCCCAAGAATCATTTCATCCCCCTAATAATATTTATTAAAAATCTTTAACCATCACCCAAAAAATGCCTTTCATCAGCTGGGCATGCTGAGCATCCTCAGGGTCAGGTCACACACCTGCACAAAGTGCATGGCAGCGGGCCATGGTTGATGCACTCATGACTTTCCAAAGGCTCTGCATACACACCCAGCAAAAATCAGAGGTTTTTATTCCCAGAGATGTGCTCACCCGTACACATCATGCTTCCAGGCCCTGCGGAGAAGGAGGACCATCCGTCGGCTTCCTCGGCGAGCAGGCAGGGAAAGCCAGGCAGCGACAGCCCTTCACCCTGCACGGGTGCCCGGCTCCTGCCTTGGGCAGTACTCACCTCGAAAGCCCCGTGACTGCTTCAGCACCCGCATTTGACTGTTCTTACATTTGACTGTTTCTACATTATTAACGTGCCTAGCGCCCGGTGCTGTGGCTTTGTCTAAAGCATTTTCCTTTGATCTCCGTTGCCTTTGAAACTCTGCCTGGATGTGCAGGCAAGCCACGATGCTTTTCCTGCAAACCACCGCCCAGCAGGGTGATCTTTTCTCACTGAAACCGGTGCAAAGGTCCTATATATCCTATGAAACTCAGGCCACAAACTGATGTGTTGTTTTAATGTTTGGGATTTTTTTTTCAAAGAGCCTGGCTGACTGTCTGTGTCTCACAGGGTGCGGAGCATCTCCTGGAGTCACCAGCAGCAGGTGAGAGCATCAGTGCGTCCTTAGAGGCCCACAGCATCTCATGGGACTAGATCCATCTGTTAACTCCCATAGGTTTATACCCTTCAAGTGCCATGGAAGAAACCTCAAGCATCATCATTGCAGACATTTCAGTGTATTGCAAAAATGGCCACACTGTGACAGATCAGCAGCTGGGTTGCCCAAAAATCTGTCTGGGAAGCAATGTCTCCTACCGGAGTGTCCTGCATTGGGAAAAGGATGTGCCAGAGCAATCTTACCCATGGTGTGTACTTGAACCCTCCAACCCAACGTCATTTCAAGATATTATGAGGCTGGAGCTTGAAAGTACGCTTTGGCATGCAGGATGGAGGATGGACTGATCATTGCTCCCTGCCTTCACCTTAAATTCTGGAACGTGCCAAAGAACAAAACACAGGAAAGCATCAGCTATGACTCTTAGCAAATGAAGTGGACCGGCTGATTACCTGTTGATGAGCAATTTAATTTGAGCTCAATTATACGCTCTGGAAGTCTGGCTCTCAGGGAGGTAATTACCCGAGTTTCCGCCCTGTGATGAGGCCCCACCTCCCCAGCACGCTGGGCATACGTGATGCGGGTGCAAGCTCTGGTGCCCATGGGCATCCCACCAGCTGGCAGACACCCATCTGGCCAGCGCAGTGGGATGCTGCAATCAAAGTCCTGACCGCTATGTAGGGAGAAACACAGCCCTGGCTGCAAAGTGCAAGGATGAACCATGATGGTCATCATCTAACGCCGTGGCACTTTTGAAACACCAATTAACAGGGGCTATCTTAAGAATGCTTTTAATTCAGAAAAAAATACTCATTTTCACCCATGGGCTGAATTTCAAGGGTGATGCTGCTTGATTCAAGGGGAAGCCAGGAGATGGCCAGGGAACCAACACCCCCTGACACTAACATGAGCTGGCTGGTCCCCTGAGCTATCACAATTATATTTACTGGAGACTTCACCTTCCATGTCCAGTTTATATTTAGGCCTGGTTGTGCAAGGCTTTCCCAGGCTGCCGGGCAGGCACTCCGTTCCTCCGACACTGATGGCAGCACCCACATGAGGGAGGACTCACTGAGGTGAGCGGAGGGTGGCTTCTGGGCTCGTGCGAGAAAAAGCAAAGTTTTCAGAAAGGCAAAGGCCTTCCTCTTCTTGGATGCCGTGGCTCACATTGCAACAACCACCAGGCTTGGCCAGGGGCTCCGTTTTGGGGGGGGGCATCATGCAACCAAAGGGGGACGTAATTCTGGCTGTGGCAGGAGGCCTCCTTTCTTTGAACTCTTAGTTTTTAAACGCTTTCTTAAATGCTTCAGTTAATGGTCTTTGGTAAAACGTTTGAACGGTTGTTTCTTTGCTGTATAATCACTTGTGCCCTGATCTCGCTCTTTCAAAGCAGAAGGAGCAGGCACGTTATAAGCACAACTGCAGTGAGAGTAATACCAGCATGATTGCTTAAAAATCAGTAGCACTGGGGCATGTTCCATGAGCCGAGCAGTTGGTATTTCTGAAGGTGAATGAGGTCTTGTATTGCTTTTATCCAGGATCTACAGGAGGAAATCAAATCTATATACTTAAAGATCATATCATAGCGTGCTGTAAAGTGCAAACACTATTTGTTGTGAAATATCCGGCAGAGCTTCATGGACAGAAAGATGGATCATTAATAGGAAAGAATACTTCTGCTGTCGCGAGATCATGTATTTTGGGGTAGGAGAGATGGTGCATAGCAAAACCGGGGTCTGATCTCGCTTCCACCTCGTGTCACCAGCAGCAGTGTAAGGTCCCAGCTAAGCGGAAGGCTTCTCCAGCTTCTGTCCATCACCCATTCCAGAGAAGGTCTGTTCCCTGAGCGCTGCCCTCATTTGTCAGCACACACATGGCTACTTGCAGCATCAACATCTGAAACCACCTCCTGACAGCCAAGATTTCCCAGCCCAGCTCCTCAGAGAAGCAGGTCTAGCTCCGCAGTTGCCTTTACTTAATGCAAAAAGAAAGAAAGGGTGGGGAAAAGATGATTATCAGTCAGATTTACTTGTGGGAAAAAGACGATTATCAGTCAGATTTATGCGTCCTAGATTTCTATGGTAACCGTACGCAGTTCAGCAATGACACCAGTACACCCAGGCACCCTCTTGACAGCATCCACCTCAAACCAGCAGCCTGCAAACAGTGCTGGAAATCTGTCCGGCCAACCAGAGAGCGAGGCACGGGAATTAGAGGGTCAGGAGAGAGTCTACCCCTTCCCCCCCCGAGGTATTTTGATGCCTTTACTATAGGGCAGTCAGGCTTGAGTCACGATGTGCAGTGCACAGCACATGACAGCCAAGCAGCCGCATCCCCCCATTAGGTGAACGAGCACATGTTGTCAGAAGGGTTTCAAGTGACCTAACGAGCAGCGCCGGGGAGCACGCACCAGCTTTGGGGTGATGTGAGGGATCCAGTGAGGAAGGGAAGGTGGCGAGATGAGGTGCGGGCTTTGCCATACTTGTGCTTTCATGTAACCAAGCAGCGCCTGAACTTCCCTGCTTCGCTCTCTGCAGCTGTGATGGGAGAGGAGCATGCGTGGGAGATCAGCCACCAGCAAGAAGCCATGTCAGTGGGCATGGGTTTGTTGTAGACTGAGAAAGAGGTGAAGGACAAAAAGGGGTTGTGTTTGTGAACTATCTGGTCAGGATGTCCACCAACTGCTGGTGAAGGCTCTGTCCCCCCGAGCCAGCACAAGCCATGGCTACTCTAGCCCAGCCAAGTTTCTAGCAGTGTCACAGCAGTGAAGGTGATGGCAACAGAGTAGCTTGAAGGAAGAGGAGGGAGTGCTTCAAAGGTGCTCTGCGCGATGGGGCTTTTAGCTCCCAAAATGAGGGGTTAAGCATGGAGGAAGCTCTCCAAGAGACTACTGTTCCCAGGACCACCATGTCTCCCTGGGAAGGGGGTGCCCCCCCATGTCCTCCACATCTGCCCTCAGAATGCCGGGGGGCCCAGGACAGACTCCGCTGCGTGCCACGAACTTTATGTGACAGCCCTACCACCACCAGCTAGCCCCAGTGTCATACGTGGGCTGAAAGAGCAGTTGGTAAAATATATTTGGGGCACAGACTAAAACTAAGAGGCAGCACAAGAAAGAGAGATGTTTTTGCAGGGACGAGTTGTTGGGAAGACCGATGCAGCCCAAGGCTTTGTGCCACAAGCACTCGTAGGCAGTGATGGGAATGCAATGAGCCCAGGAGTCAAGTAGGTCTCTGCATGTGCTGAGATGTTTGGGGGTTTGGAGAGCCTGCAGAACTGGAGGCTGACCCTGCTTTCTGTGGGTTGGTAAAGCTTTGAGGGGCAGGAGGGGAAAAGAAGGCATGTGAGCTTCACCACCTCCCAGGCTGGGTCCTCTGGTGCCCCAGGGGCAACAGCCTGGACTTTGGGGCAGAAACATATGGGTCTCACACTGCCCCTCCTGATGGCTGGACTAGCTTTTTCCACTTAAGCCTTTGGAGATCCTTGACTTGAATGGGAACTCAACTTGTTTAATACCTCCAATAAATATTTGCCCATACCTTTCACCAAGGCTGAATATCTCTGCTAGATTATGTCCCCTTCCTTCTTTCTCATTTCTCAAGTCATCCTCTTAGTCTTATTCTAAGCAAATACAGATTTTAGGCTTCTTGAGAAGTCAAATATTTAAGGAACTCTATCAGTGATGGCATTTTTCCTCCAAACTCTGACTAACACATCATTGCTTGTTTAGAGCTCTGCTAAGGGGAGGGTGAGGGCTGCCCACCCATGGGGCCACATCAGCAAGAGCGTACCCAGCACTTACCCATGAGGCATGTGGGAATGGTCTCCTGTTCCTGGGGTGCTGTGTCCAGTCTTGGACTCCCCAGTATGAGAAAGACATGAACATACTGGGAGGGGGGCATCTGAGGTAGGGGTCCTAATGCTGTCTACTGGAGGACCTAGTGCTATTGTCCATTGCCTAAAGGAGGTTACAAGGAAGACAGAGTCAAGGTCTTCCCAGAGATGACCAGGGCAGTGGTCACAAGTTGCAACAAGGGAAATTCTGGTTTGATATAAGGAAAATATTTCACCATGAGGGTGGTCAAACACTGGCACACGTTGCCCAGAGAGGAGGTGGGATCTCCATCCCAGGAGAAACTCAGAACTGAAGGTCTGAGGACCTGGTCTAGCTTTGGAGCTGGCCCTGCCTTGAGTTCCTTCCCACTGAAATTATTCTGTGACTTTGCAATTCTGTTATTCACATAAAAAAATACGAGAAAGTAAAAAGAAGATTAAATGTGTTGCTTCCGTTTAAATTCAGACGACAATAAAAAATAAAGCGGCAGTCTTGAGCACAGCTCTGAAATGATTCGGTTTGATGAGTCTGCTGCTGGTTGTGTCTGAGAATAACACAAACTGCAAAATATAGCTAAACATTGTTTATTCTAAACCTAACACAAGATTTTCCTTTCTTTTTTATCCTTATGAGTTTTCAAATTCACACAGAACCCTTCTGCCCCCCCCCCCCCCCCCCCCACACACGTATCAAACATGGGTTTTGCTTTGACAGCAGAGTTGGAGCTACCTGGTTTAAGGCTGTTAGTTCTTGCTAATTATGGCAGGGGGGCATTTTATTTGCTTCTGCCCTGGAAATGAAATAAAGCTTTTTTTTTTGGATTTTCACACTTGATCTTGGGTATTCTCAAGAACCATAGCCTTATCACTACAAACATACGTGCAGATAAAAGGCCCGGCACCCACCCGCTGTGAGGTCTTTTTGCCGAGCGAGCCAAGGGCACCGCTCCCTGCAAAGAAGCTGTTTTATTCCCGCTGCTTTGCTACAAACTCCCCTCATGCTTTTTACACGCCCCAGGTCCTCAGGCTGCCTTTGCAGGGTGGAAACTCCACTCACAGCAGCCTTTATACTCCTTTTCTTTCTTGAAATCTCCCAGTGATGAGATTCAGATTCAAGTCTCCTTCTCTCCCAAAAGCTGACTGACCCCTAATTTTTCTCCCTCAAGGTGTGCAATACCAGCCTGCGGCTCCATCATCATTAAATTCAGCAAAATCACCCAGTTGGGCACGTCTGACCCAGGTTAGACACCGGCACATCGTGGGTGTGTTTCTGTCAAACTAGCCAAGGAGATGGCATGGGCATTGCACCAGCTGCAGCAGGACAGATGGTCCCTGATGTCACACAGAGGCCACCCATGAGCTTTCACAGAATCAATCACACAATTTTTGGAGTTGGAAGGGACCTCTAGAGATCATCTAGTCCAACTCCCCTGCTAAAGCAGGATTGCCCAGAGCACATTACTCAGGACTGCATCCAGGTGGGTTTTGAAAATCTCCAGAGAAGGGGACTCCACAACCTCCCTGGGCAGCCTGTGCCAGTGCTCTGTCACCCGAACTGTAAGGAAGTTTTTCCGTGTGTTGGAACGGAACTTCCTATGTTCCAACTTGTGCCCATTGCCCCTCGTCCTGTCACTGGGAACCACCGAGAAGAGTCTGGCTCCATCCTCCTTCAACCCACCCTTTAGATATTTGTAAGCAATAATAAGGTCTCCCCTCAGCCTTCTCTTCTCCAGGCTAAAGAGTCCCAGCTCTCTCAGCCTTTCCTCATAAGGGAGATGCTCCAATCCCTCAATCATCTTGGTTGCCCTTCACTGGACTCTCTCCAGCAGTTCCCTGTCCCTCTTGAACTGAGGAGCCCAAAACTGGACACA
>NW_009647838.1:1458249-1464271 GCF_000708025.1 Charadrius vociferus
TAGCATTCTTCCTCCCCAGGTGCATGACTTTGCACTTGCTTTTGTTGAACCTCATTAGGTTCCTCTCTGCCCAGCTCCGCAGCCTGTCCAGGTCACGCTGGATGGCAGCGCGGCCCTCTGGAGAGTCAGCCACCCCTCCCAGTTTGGCATTATCAGCAAACTTGCTGAGGATACACTCTGTCCCCTCATCCAGGTCATCAATGAATATATTAAACAAAATTGGACCAAGTATCGGCCCCTGGGGGACACCACTGGTTACAGGCCTCCAACTAGATTTCGTGCCACTGATCACAACCCTCTGAGTCCTGTCACACAGCCAGCTCTCAATCCACCTCACTGTCACCTCATCTAACCCGCACTTCCTCAGCTTCCTAATGAGGATGTTATGGGAGACAGTGTCAAAAGCCTTGCTAAAATCAAGGTAGATGACATCTACGGCTCTCCCCTCATCCAGCCAACCAGTTACATCATCGTAGAAGGCCATCAAATTGGTCAAACATGATTTACCCTTGGTAAATCCGTGTTGACCACTTCCAATAACTCCCCGTTCCTCAATGTGTTTGGAGAGGACATCCAGAACTTGTTTCAAAAAACAAGTTCCCACCAGTGTTTATCCTAGATAAGCTTTTTGTATCAGGGGGCTGTGGCATTTCTGGTGTGTTGGAAGAAGTCCCAGAGCTCCACTCAGCTTCCTGCCAGGCGCAAAGCCAGGGAGTCCTTTCTGTCCCACTGATCAGTAGTTCTTTTAACACCAGGCGCCCCAGCAGCCACACCAAAGATGTAGGCACAGGCATGGTGTGAACACCTGTAGCGCGCTACTGCCCTGTGAAGGAGGCAGGCCTGGGAGTAATCAGCTCTTTGAGGTGGTGAGGAGTCTGGGGTGACTGAACACCCGCACCGTCTCCCAACAGATCCCACAGTGTGGATCCCTCAAATATTGTATACAATGAGATGGCATGGTGAGCTTGGCTGCCCCACACCATGGGTGCTTGGCACAAAGCCTCCAGGACGGTGGTCACAGCCAAACAGACCAGAGACCACCTGAGGTAGCAACTGAAGCCATGGACACTCAGATATGCTCCTCTTGGCTCCTGCAGCTCCTGCAAAAGCCTGAGCAGCTCTTGTGGTTGTTCCCCTTGGCTGATCCCCACTGCCAGCAGCTTTCCCCTGCTTCTCCAAAGCAGTGCTCAGCTTCTGTAAACTCTTGTGTGATTTCAGGCACCAAACCTCCTGAAGGGTAACAGAGAAAGCTAAAGAGGAGCCTGGAAGTCTCTTCTGAGTGACACTGGAGATTCAAAACAGTGGGTTTAGGGCTGGAGTGTAAAAGGGGGTAACTCACAGCTGCCAGGATGAATCTCCTGTGGGTTGCCTGAAACTAATCCTGTAGGTACAGCACTCTCCATCACAGGAAAGGAGTCACTCTCCTGTGTGTGACTGTCAACAGCGATGAGAGATTAGGAAGGAAGCAAGCTATCACGGTGACAAGCCGTGTTCCTATGATGTACTGCAGCACAGATCCAGATAAGGATGCTGTCTCAACAAGGCAAAAAATAGCTTCGTGATTGTCTGGACAGGTCAGAGGATGATCATGAATTTGGAGGGGTAGTTTTAAGAGCAATTAGAAAGGTATCTCTGCAATGCCCGTGCCCTGTTCCTGTGCCATACAGGTGGTGTGTGCTCCCATAGCTGGTCACAGAGCATTCCCATGGAGCTCAGGGGCAGGGGCTGGCGCAGGGTGTTAGGTTGGCATGGTCCATGAACCGCTGTCCCATGCCAGGCAGGGCACTCTGCAAGGGGTGCTGGAGCACCAGGGACCTGCTGAGGGGACACCTATCTGAGGAATGGGTCAGACTACAGCACATGTGGAAACGGTTGCGGCAGCTCAGTCAGAGCAGGCACCCCATGACTCATGGTGGGGCGGGGAGCAAAGGGCTTCTGCTCCTCACCCAACAGCCCCAGCTGGGCATGGGCGGGTGGGAGGCACGCAGGATGCTGCCACCTCCAGCTCCGAGGCTCTGGCAGCTCCTCTGTGCCGGCATCTCATTGCAAAGGGGTCACCTCTGAGGTGACCCACTGGTGCTGGGCTCTTTGGACTGGTGGGGTTTTGCCTCCAGCCTCTGCGCCAAGGGGGATGCACCATGAACAGGAGACCATTCCCACATGCTGCTTTTCTTTCTCTTTTGCTATTTTTACCCCTGTCAAATCAGAACAAAGCCAGCACCAAGGGAACGCAACCCACATCTCTCCGAAGTGATGCGCCAGGGAGAAACCCAAGAGGGTTCCACGCATAGCATGGGATATATATAGAGAGAGACCCAGCCTACAGGCAGCTAGCAGCCCCCAGGACAAGGTGACCATCTCTGGTGGTCCTGCTCCCACCAGCCACAGCCTGGGCTGCTGGCACAGCCCCTGGCGCGCCTGCTGGGGCAGAACCAGGAGAGCTGGTTTCACAAGGCACGGGTTGTGCCTTCGCTCCAGGCTCAGCCCTGCCATCATCAGGCCTTCACCCAAATCCTCTGGGATGCTGTGTCCTTTACAATCAAGAGGCCGGAGCAAGCCCTCAGCCCTGGGTCTCACCTGTGTGTTACAGAAGGGCTATTGAGCCCAGATGGCCAGCTGCTCTCCAAAATCCTATTGCACAGAAAAGCCATTCAGCCCATCTGCTTGGGATGTTTGAGCACTGCCTCAGCATCTTAGGAGACTTTATTGATCATTAGGCAGGTAATGAGGAGTGAATCTGCCCACCTTTCCCCTCCCACGCGCCTGCCTTGCACACAATATGCTCAGGGAACCAACATTATATTTCCATTTTTTACCTGCTTGTCTCAGACACGTACACCGAGCAATTATGGCACACAGCAATACAGCAATAAGAAGTATATATAGCAAACCTGCCATCTACTTTTTTTAACTGCAGCGTTGTCTTTTAAGCTGGGTATTACAAGGCTTACTCACCGCCTTATTTTAAAAGGTAAAGAGAGTGGAAGAACCCAAATGACTCATCTCCTCGGCCAGCAGAAAGCTGTGCCACGCTCCGCTCCTCCTTCCTCGGCTCCAGCTGCTGGCTTCAGGTCCCTTCTGGCACGATGCTGCAACAGGTCCCTCTGCCAGGGCCACTGGACCTCAGCAAAATCCCAGCGTGTAAGGAAAAATCCTCAGCGCCACCAGAGATGGAGTGCACACGAGAGGGTGTGTTTGTGTGCCACAGGCACATGTGTACAATGATCAGGGACTTGTTTCTGCGGCAAAATAGGCAATGACCTGAGTATCTGGGTCTGGTCCAGAGACCGTCTTCCCGAGTGTGTGGCTTTCACAGAATCAGTCTCTTCCCACTCAGCAAAAGCCAGAGACTGGGAAGAAGGCAAACCCCTATTTGCAGGGCCACACCTGCCCTTGTCCCCATACTCTGAAGTGATGTGGGGCAAAGGGCTTGCTTGGGCTCACGTGGGGGCCAGCGGCAGGAACAATTCAGATTTACAGAGTCCGGCGTTGTGCTTTGCCCTAGGAAGGGTTTAAACTGAAATCTTCTTTCGCCAGCTCTCATATACACATCAAAGGGCAGGATACCATGCGGGCTTTTTTGGATCAAAGGTGGTTTAAAAGGGAGAGAAGTGTCTATTTCAGACCCCTTCCCTCTCCGCTCTGAGATGAAGGATCACGCTGGGCTGGGAAGGCGGCTTCCCCCGGAGGGAGTTTTTACCACATGACATTTGTCTGCGGGCATGGGAGGAACAAGCGATAGCATCAGCTGAGATAAGAGGAGAGGAACCGTTATCCTGCCAGCCTGGAGGTCAGAATAAGAGGCGGCTGAGCAAACCCTAGCTCCAAGGCCCCACAAACACCACAACCATGGATTATTTTGGAATAAACAGCTGTGTGCCGCTCCCAGCGCTGAACTGCTTTCCAACTTCCTTTCCCGAGCAGTGCCAGGGCGGCTCTGGTCCTCCACTGCAGCGGGGCTGTGCCAGGGCTGCTCCATGTGCATCCATCGGCTAAATGCACGCTGTAAATCCCTGGAGGAGACGAGCATGGCCCGGCCTCCACGGCACTCAGAGTGGC
Source organism: Charadrius vociferus (assembly GCF_000708025.1). Classification (NCBI taxonomy): domain Eukaryota; kingdom Metazoa; phylum Chordata; class Aves; order Charadriiformes; family Charadriidae; genus Charadrius; species Charadrius vociferus. The sequence goes on from NW_009647838.1 coordinate 1,462,309, forward strand.
CTCCTCTAATAAATAAACCAGCACAGCCTCCTGCAGGAAGAGTTGCTTTATCTCTGCCTCTTCCCCAACTAGCGGGAGTAAATATGACCCAAGGCAGCCATGGTTTAGCATCCTGAAAAGGCTCTGCGCTCAGATAACTGGGCTGGGAGCAGTGTTAGGGGTGGCTGCTGCGCAGCTGAGAGGGTTGCAGAGAGGAAGGTAAATTTAGGTCCGCACCAAGTACTTCCATCTGCAAGATTTATTGCTCTGCCTGGCAGTTATGCCCGCAGAGAGAAATGAGACACTGTCACCGCAGAGATGACTGCCCACTTTAAGCAGAAATTGTGCCCAGCTCATCCTTTGTGGGTTGTTCCAGATTCGCCGGAGGAACTTGTCAGAGAAACAAAAAAAAAAACAACAACAACAACAAAAAAGATTTTGCTGTCAAATGCACCTGCTGAGGTAATTTTTTCCCACCTGATTTGGCTGCACAGTCCTGGATGCAAAACCAGGTGGGATGATGGGATGAGGTCTCTGCCCATGCCCTCAGTGGCCACTGCTGCCGGGTCCCTCTGGCCTGGTGACCCCCCTGCACCAGCAGATGCACCGTGGCACCGTGCTCTGCACTTCCAGCCTGCTCTTCTGCAGGCATGCACATCTGTGGGCGTCTGTTCCTGCCTCTCTGCTCCTCTCCGGAATGATTTTTGACCTTACTAACCAATTTCAGACGAATGTGGCAGCAGGGCAAAGGCAACCCTGGTAGCCAGGTTTGTATAAATTCAGTAAAAAAAGGTCCCCAGATGAAGCAGGATGCCGTCTGGGCCTGAAAAGCTGGTGTCAATGGGACATCAGGAAACCTGGGTGAGCATGATCCTTGACCCAGGCATAATATGATGGGGGAGGCTGTGTGATGGCCCAAATGTTTACGGAAAAGGCCTGGTTTTCCCCAACAAATGTGCTGAGAACTGCAAATCCCTGTGCGCGCCGTGCTCCCAGCCCGTTTCAAGGCCAGGAATTAAGCCAGCTTTGCCTCAAAGCTATGAGAACACCAGAGAGCTGTCAGCCCCGTCGACGGTTTAATAAACCAGTAACACCACAAGAAGGGCCAGGTCTGGGCTGGGACAGTCTGGCCGCTCTTGTGGCAGCGTGGCATCCTCCCAGCTTCGTGCTAACCCTGGACCACCGTGGCTTGCAGGCAGCCATATGCCTGAACCACAGCAGCAGACGGAGCATCTGCCACCGTGCTGGCTGGCTTGTCGGGGGCTGAGGGGCACGGGTCCAATGGGAGCAGTTTTATTTCCCAGTCTGGAGAGGTTTTTCTCCATTTGGAAGAGGACTATCAGCCTTTTCTGACCTTCTTCCAAGGGACAGATGTTTTTGCTCTATCGCTCATTCACTGCTAAGGCTTCAGGCAATAGCTACCACTATTTCTTTTATGTTTTGGATTCAGTTCCACAGCAGCGGTCCCTGGCTGAGTTAGCCTATTTAATTAGTTATTAAAATGGAAGCCCTTTTTTTTTCATCACATCTCCTACCATTCTGGAACAGGTCCACTAATAGTAGACACAACTCAGACAAGCATCTATTACTCTGCCTTGAATAGATGGAATAGTTTTGGCAAGTCAATCTTTCTTTCTCCTTTGGATTTGCCAAGCATCTGACTCCTGCTTGCCTTCACTTTCGGGAGGGTACGGCTGCCAAAGACAGAGCAGCTGGGCTGGGCACAGCCCTCCGTCACCCCGACGGCAGCATTCCCGCCCAGCATGGCAAGCGGATACAGGGCTGCTCCATCATCTCCTTGGGGTGATGGTTGGCTCTGTAAGCCTGATTAAGTGCCAGAGGTATCTCATGGCAGGATTTCCTGTTTATGCCACCCTATGCCTCGTTAGTCACATCACACCTCTGCTAAACATGCATTCTTGCGCTGCAGCTCTGCGGGAGCGGGGTGGGAGGGGGTGGTTTGGGATGGTGAGTCAGGAAAGCA
>NW_009647838.1:1464313-1469308 GCF_000708025.1 Charadrius vociferus
GGAAAGAGGAGGAACCTGCATGGAAGCAGCCGCACCAGGCCGTGTGGGGACAGCCCCTGGTGTGCCTCCTCCCCTGGCAAGAAACCCACCATTCCCCTTCCAGAAGCATCCCAGGTGGAGGCGGGAGCCCACCACGCATTCATGGAGGGTTTGTTTTGGCACACAGTGCCCGGGAGCCAGGCGTCAGCCAGGCAGGACAGGGGAGACCGCATCCGAGCTCCAGCTCTGCCATCAGCTCTGTCATCTTGCTCTGCTTGCTAAGAATAATTTTGACTCTTGCTATCTTACCAGAGCAATGCCAGTGGCATGGACAGACACTGAAGGGTCCCAGGTTGCTTTCCTTGGCTGCTTTTTGTCCTTTCATGCGTTTAACCCTTCCAGCGTGCTCCTCTCCCCAGGAGGAAGGTGCTGCAGGCTCTGCCTCATGTGCGCAGCCTCAGCGGGGCCAGGTCGCCCTAGTCCCACCACACACCACTCTGCTGTGTCCCACACCAAATTAAACAGTGACTTATGAGTCAGCTTGGCACCAAGGAACCAGGTCCTGGTGCCTGACAGAAACAAATCAGCATTCCAGCTGGGGATGCAAGTGTTGCAGATGCTCCAAGGCAGTGTGAGGGAAGCCAAAACAGACAACAGGGCAAATATTTTGGTTTCTTGGCTTCATGAGAGGCTGATAATTAGCCTGGTCTTTGTGTTGGACTAGTGAAACATCTCTGTGTGAAGTGATCCACACTCCCATGTCCTCCTCTCAGGATGCGCAGGGCAGTGCATTGCCCAGGCACAGCTTTAAGCCCTCCTCCTTTAAAGGAAGAGTGATGATTTCTGAGTCCTCAGAACTATCTAAAACTGTTCCCTTCCCTGGCATGAGGTGTTTCCTGGGTCTGGGCTTTTCTCCTGGCAGACAAAAAGTGGAAGGACGAGGGTATGCGCCACCCCCAACTATCCAGCGTTCCCACCACTGACACGCATGGTGGGCGGTAGCTGAAACCTGGGATGTTAGCATTAGCTTTTCAGGGGCCCTTGGGAAAAGCTGAAGGTTTGCTGCTGAAAAAAGGGAAAACTATCAAAAGAGAGATTTTCTTGTCAGACACGAGTGTTCGCTACCACAAAGCAAATCAGAAATGCCTCGGGGCTACACCAAGCACTCACGATCGCCCCGTTTTAAGTATTTGCGTGTGCAGCTGAGGGGAGGGTGATCGCAACAGCTCTGCCTCTGCGCGCAGCCTGCCACACCTACCTGGAAGCCAAATTTGCCATTTATCTGATCTTTAGTAAGACTGCATCCCCACTACATGACTTAATTAGTGCCTCCGTGAGAGGGGCAGAAGGCAGGGCATGTCGCCCCACCATTGCCACAACCCATTGGAGGTGGCATAATTTCACCAGGTGACAGAGCTGTGGACTATGTTGAAGGGGTTTCAGGGCTCAGTACCTGCAGAAATTAAAGTTTTGGGGCTGACTGTCATGCACACCCCCGCAACTGCACAGGCAGCTTGGGAAAAGGGGGCATCTGGTCCCTCGCTCGTTAAAATGCTCGTGGCCATGGTGCTGGTGGATGTGCACCTCTCTGGGTGCTGGGATGACCCCTCTGCCCAGCATGGAGCCAGGATGTGGCTGGGAGAGGCAACTGATCCTGGGAGGTGGGAAGTTTTACTGGGTCCAGCACCAGCCCACACCAATGCCAGTACTGCTGCCACATCCTGGGCTGAGTGCTACCTCTGGCCTTGTTGGGGTTGAAGGTGTCTAACCCTGACATGCTTGGGTTGTGCCTCCCCTGGGGACTGCTTTTGGCCCCCAAGTCCCCTCCTTGGGCTGTGCCAGCAAAAAGTCACCCCCAGCCCAAGCTCTGGGGCTGCAGTTGCTATCACAGGCGTGCGGGACATGTGGGGGACACCCTCATGAACACCAACATGTTGGGGTGGTCAGGGTGAGGATGTCCACCCCCAGCCCTGAGCAAGGGGCCGTTACATCTCAGATTTACTACTGCACATAGGGTAGGTGCTTTCTCAACTGCTTTGGCAGCGCTGTAGGGATGGGATCTGAGCTGGGACCCTTGTGTAGGGCTGCACACCCTGGCATGCAGCATGTGTCCAGGCAGGGCAAGTCACAAAAGCCATGATAGGAGGAAGATGATTCCTCATCCCCCATGTGCTTCCAGCTTGGACAGGACCTCTGCTCCTCCCCATCACCTGCGAGGAGGGCTGGAGCCCCACCAGTCCAGCCAAGCTGTGGCAGCACATGCTGGAGGTGGCTTCAGGCAGCTCTGTGAATGGACGGATGGACAGATGGCTGCTGCGCTCTGGAGCCAACCCTGGGGTACTCCCCACCCACAGCCCCGAATAACAGCCATTTTATCTGCATTGCACAGCACAGTGCAACGTAGTCATACCCTGCCAAAAAAAAAAAAAAAAAAAAGGAAAAAAAAGAGATGCTCATGTTTTAGCACTTACCCTTTGGTTGTGTTATCAGAAATGAGGAGTTTGGGGTGATGGTGGGGTTGGAGGGCAGCTCGGTGCTGCGCGGGGAGCTGCAGGCTAAGCACACCCCCACTGCTTCCAGGCTAGATGGAGTCTGGGGAGGATGGGACACACCGAGCATCCCACTGCAAGAGTCTGTCTGGCTCCCTTGAGAAGGGACTAAAGGGCTGCAGTGGTGGGAAGAGAGGCTGCAGAGACCCGTGGCCATGCTGTATGAGGCCCCAGGCTCTGGTCTCCCTGCTCTCTGCAACCCCAGAGCTGCCCCACAGCTCCCTGCTGAGGAGGGCTCTGCTGAATCCAGTGACCAGCCGTGGTGCCCCTGGTCCCTGCTCCTCATGGGTGGCCTCAGCTTGTCTGCAGTGCTGATCCCTGCCCTAGAGAGCTGTAAGGAAAGCTGCTTTGTGGAGGCGATGTTCGGGTGACTCTGGAGCTGGGCCCCGGCACTGGTCCTGGCTGACCTCACATGGTGGGATGGCAGCAGCAGGGCAAGCAGAGGCAGTGCCAGCCCCTCTCTTTGCTTTGAGAGTTCTGCGTCGCTCTGCCTCTGGGCACACCACCGCACTGTTTTGAATGGATTACACCCATCTCCTTTAACCGAAGCCCCAGCAGGACAAAGTGGGCTCCCCTTCACATGCTTCGCCACTGAGAAAGGGGAGCCATGTTCACGACGAGTGGTGGACCACTGGGTCATCACAGTCCAGGCATGGCCATGCACCTGTGGGGCCACTAGGGCTTTCCACCACAGCAGCAAAAGCTGTTTTTAAGCTTTTAATTTCAAGAAAGAAAGTGCACATGGGGAGGATACCATGTCTCCATGTTACACCCTTGCCATGGTTTTTGCTGCATGGCAAAGGGCTGCCACGGCAGGGAACCACTGCCTCGCTCTTCTGCACACCTCTGCCCTCTCCTTCCTCTCCAGGGAAGGGTTTCCAGCAGCCAGGAGGAGGGTCAGGCTGCTCCTGCTGTTGGGAGCAGGTTTCAGGGGTGCTTGGTGGGGGGATCGCTCACAGCTGCTTCCCGGAGAGCGGTGGCACCAGCAGCACCAGTGAGCCTTGGCTGCTTCCCCTTTCAGCCACTGCTCAGATCTGGGGCAGGAAAATCCCCCCAAATTTCATTTCTCATTTTGATCCTTTATATTAAAATGTTTAAGATGTGCCAGCGCAGATCAACGACAAAAAAAAATCAATGCGCCAGGTGAACAGACCCCAGGCGGGGGCTGCTGCCGGGGGGGACGCGCAGGTACAGGGTACCCACCATGGTCGTGGGTGTGCAGCCAGCCGGGCCACTTTGCACGCTCATTGCACACTTGTGTGCCCAAAGCAGGGCTGGCAGTGACCTGGGATCGCCTCCCACCATTACCGCCCCAGTGTCTCTCCGCCATGCGGCCTCACAGATTAGCCAAAGCAAAGATGGTGGGAGATAAATTTATAAAACATTACAGCTGCCGACATGCCTGGCACAGGACATTCAGAGCTGCTTATAACACCTGAATGCATCTTTTGTACATCTCAGGCTAGGTGAGGTGGATTCCCACAGCTCCTGCTTCCAGTTAGGTGTGTTGGCATCCCTCAAACCCCAGGGTTAGAGGTCGGTCCCCCCAATACCTCTGTCACCCTAACGAGGGCTCAGTCATGAGCCATTACCGTCATGGCTGGGCTCAGTCCAGCCCCAGCAGTGTCTCAGTGTTTTCAAATAAAGAACAGCTGCCAGTTTACTCGTTCATCCAGAAGCTGAATTTATGGAAAGGCTCCGCAGTCCATTGCTGTTGATGCCAGGTCAGTGCGGTGCATTGTCACTCGGAGGGACAAGCTGGCACTGGAGCAGATGAGGACGCCCATCCATCTCTCTGCCTGCACCGTGCAGAGCCCCATCAGTGAGTCTATCCTGAATATTTTGTGTCACGGTGGCCACAGGATTTGACTCATCGTGAGGATCCCTCACACTGGATTGAGGTATCGTTGCACTGAAGCTTTAAAGGAAGTATTTATTCCTTATTTAAGCGCTGCAGGAGTTGCTAACGGTACTGCTTACTGTCAGGTCAGGGGGTGACTGCGCCCAGCCTCCCTCCCTCAGGGACATCAGTGTTGCCAAAAAGGTGTTGCAGAAATATCAAAAACTGCTCCCTGCATAAGCTGAGAATCAATAATGCTTGGAGAAAGGAAGGAGATGGGATATTTCTCCTAAGAAAAAGGGGTGGGTTTGTTTCTAGGGGCAGCATGAAGCCCCAAGCAGCCTTTCATCTGTGACTGCAGGGTCAGGTACGAAGAAGAGGTTGGCTGGACCACCAGACGATGGTCAGATGGAGCACCCTCAGTGACAGGGCTCCTTGGGTCTCATTCAAGGGTAGGCAGATATCAACAGGATTTTCTTTACATTCTACTCACCTGTCCCCACTACGAAGTAATTTCATATTTATCCTATATATATTTATACCCATGCAGTGCCCATCTCCACCCAGGCTCATACCAGGGTCCCCATCCAGGCACCCACTAACAGTGTGGCCTAAGGCTCTGTTAGA
>NW_009647838.1:1469359-1490960 GCF_000708025.1 Charadrius vociferus
AATGACCTGTCTGTGGCTTTTATACCACCACAACAAAGTGCAGAAGGACTCCTGTCACCAGGCTGGAAGGTGTCATTACACAGCGGATAATTCTCCTGCTAAGCTGATGTTTTGCTGAGGTGTACCATGAAATCACTGCCATGGAAGAGCTGGAGATGGGGAAGATGCCGCAGTGTTTCTCCTTGCATTGGGAGGATTGATGAAGGTCAGCATCGTTGTTTTGACAGTGAGGGTCACCTGTAGTCTTTCCCCCATAGCAGCTATGCTTTTGAAGAACATTTTGAAGGGTTGGGTCTCCTTATAATTGGGACTTGTTTGCAGTTTTTGCAGTTTAAGACCTGAGGGAAAGCTGGATTTAGATGGTGCTGTGCAAACAGAAAATAAAAAGTAATCAAAGTACTCAGAAAAACTGATAAGTCAGCACTTTAAACCACTAGTTTCATCCTTCAGAACATGTTTCTACCAGCAAGGCATATGATACAACAAACAGCTGGTCTAAGGTACACAAATGAAATATATTATTGCTCTTGCTTAGCTGTACTTCAGTGACATCCAAGTAAAGTTTCTTGTGCAGCTTTCACTTAATCTGCGTGTTAGGAAAATTATTTACATGGTCACATACTGGAGATCAGCTGGGACCCTTGCTCCCATCCGTGACAGGAGAGACCATGCTCGGGGAATTCGTTGGGGCTGTGCACAAGAAAGGCTCCTGCCTGCAGGATCCCTGCCTGCGTGATGCAGCTGGGAAGGAAAGGAGGGGATTGAAAGAGGAAAAGGGACTTGTTAAAGTGACCGGTTAAAGGAGTTGATGGCCCTGCCAAAGAACAGCGCTCTGCCCCTGCTGAAGTTTCTAAGTGATGCCACCAGTCCATCAACCCAAAGATGACTTGACCTCCCCATTTCCCAGACACCCAGTGAGTAGCGAGGGGGACATATGATTTTGAGGAGGGCTAGGCATGTGCAGCTGCAGTAAAACATGCTCGGCACACCAAAAAAGTCATGTCCTGTGCATCCCAGGTAAGACGGGCAGACTGACCATGGGCCCCCCGCTGCAAAACTGAGAGGGGAGGCTTGCCCGTGCCTGCAAGGGGACAGAGGAGACAGTGTCATTAGTGGCTGCAGATTGCTCCCACGATGACAGCATTGCAGAAGCACCTGGGAGGAAATTAATCATTATAAAGCCTGTGCAGGGGTTACTTGGGTGCACACAACCAAGTTACATACTGGATGTGGTTGGTAAAGGCAGAAAAGGGGGTAAGTGAAGGAGGTGATGGTCCCAGACACAGACCTATGGCTGGTGCGGGAGAGGACACAGGGCTGGAGCTGAGACCTGGGGTGACCATCACCACTGGCCATGCTCAGCAGTGCCACACCAGGAAGCTTGTTTTTCCTCTCCTGCATCCTTCCTCGTCCCAGAAACCTTCACCCCAGCCCTGCGAACAAACTGGATTGCAGAAGCACCTGGGAGGAAATTAATCATTATAAAGCCTGTGCAGGGGTTACTTGGGTGCACACAACCAAGTTATATACTGGATGTGGTTGGTAAAGGGAGAAAAGGGGGTAAGTGAAGGACACAGACACAGACCTATGGCTGGTGCGGGAGAGGACACAGGGCTGGAGCTGAGACCTGGGGTGACCATCACCACTGGCCATGCTCAGCAGTGCCACACCAGGAAGCTTGTTTTTCCTCTCCTGCATCCTTCCTCGTCCCAGAAACCTTCACCCCAGCCCTGCGAACAAACTGGTGCGTCACGGTGCAATTACAGACTGTCAACCCATGTCAGCCCGAGGTGGGTGGGAATTAAGGCTCCACTGACATCTAGCATTTTTCTCATTTTTGACAGTCTGACTAGTTTCAGACTAATTTGATGTCTTCTTCTGTTCTGTCGTTTGGGTTTGGTTTTTATCATTATTACTATAATTTATGCATGTTTCTGTTTGATTAAACATCAAATAGTAAATACTCACATGCAGTAGTCACAGCAAGAAGAAATCCAGGAATTTTGTCTCCTGTCTCTAGCTGGCCCCGGAGCAAACAGCACCTGGCTCAGGACCTTCACCTTAGAGGAACGCATGAAACCTGGAAATGAAAATCAGGGAATTGCCTCTGGGCAAAGCCAGAAAAAACAGTTTGCTCCCTGGCTCTCCTGTCCTTTGGGTCGCTACAGCAATCAGGCATCTTCTCTTTACTCACCTGCTGTTTGTTGCTTAACAGTTGTGTTAACATGTGAGGCATGAATATTGCCTGGAATATTTATGTATGCAACCTCTTAGGCATTTTAGGATGCTTAAAATCATCTTTGGATGCAGTAAGATATGTGAGCATCACCATCAGCAATGTTTACTAAAGCACCTACAGCATCACTTGACCATGGCCAAGATTTCTCTTTTGGGGTAAGTTATAATTCTTCATCTTGGGTAACAGATCCAGTGCATTTCAGATAGTGGGAACCTCAATTCGGGAAGTTATTTATACCTGTTGGCTGTGCTGCAACAACTCACTGTGGTCACCATCGCCAGATCAATTTAAATGGAAATATTTTCTGGCGCAAGCAGCAAGGCGAGGGCACACATGTAGATTAGTGTTACCGGGTTTAAGGTGGTGGTGATGGCACAACTTTTGGTGGTGAGTGCCCACATCTGGGTTATGCGTCAGCGGGGAGAGGAGGAGGAAGGGCACAAGGGTGGAGATGCCAAAGCCCCCTCCATGCTGCAAGCGGGTGGTTCGAAAGACCCTGGTCCTGGGGAGCATGCCCACCAACCCCTGCAGTCACCCATATGCCAGCGAGCGTCGCGAGCTCAGCCACATGGGCCAGGGGAGCAGGGGTAACGAGGGAAACCACAATGGAAGGAAGTAATTAAAGATGGAGGAGGCATCTCGTCGTGATTGCTGGGGAGGGAGGAAGTAATTCTGCAGAGCAGTGAGCGTGGGAGATGTTGCGTGCCCATGAGCTGTCCCAGCCTGGGGAGCTGGGGCCCTTAGCACTGCTTCATTTTTTTGGTTCGTTCACGTTTCTTCAAACCATTGGGGTAGCAGAACCAGATCTGAAGATCTCAGCTCACCTCTTTAGGCACCCACAAGTGGGTTCTCCCACACGGGGCACCCCAGACCAGGGCAGGGGGTGGCTGTCAACATCAGGAGACACCACAAGAGAAGGAAGGTTTGGGGCGACCTGGCTGCTTGTGAAAGGATGGGGCAGGTCTGAGGTCTGACTGATGAGGGCAAACTGGCTTTGCCAGGTGGGAACAGCTCTGGTTTGGCACAATTTCAGATCTTCCAGAACCACCCCCTGGAAGAGAAATGTCTTGATCTGCTCCATGACCGGAGAGGTAACTTCCCTGCTCCCCCAGAGCAGAGGCTTCCCAAGGGGAGGGTCTCCAGACCTGGGCACCCATGGGAGCTATTTTGGTCGGTTAAACAGGGGCTGCGGTACGCTCTCATCCTGGGTGTGGGTTTTTTCCCTGGTCACTGTGGCAGCACATCCCGTGGCTGTGATGTCTCCCAGGACCGTCAGGCATTTCCTCAGGATTTCACCCAGCCGAGCACTTAACACACATGCTAAATCTGAAGCACATCAACAGGCTTACTCAAACCCTGAAGTGCCTGGATCAGGGCCTGTTTGTATACGACAAGTGCAGCCTTCTTCCGTGACTGTCATAGGAAGGGCACCAATTTGCATCACTTATTATTTGAGCATCAATTTGTAGCATAGCAGGAAGAGCCAAAGCGGGGCACCTCACGCCCCAGCTGCTCCGAGGAGGACTTCGAACCAGATGTGCCCATTTTGGATGGATGCGATGGCTCAGAGGCGCTGTGAAGCTGCTTCGCTCCCTATTGCAGTGTGTAGCCGTCACTTCCCGGGCTCGGAGAGGACCACTTGTGACCATCCCTGCACACGTGCAGGCAGCAAATACAGGAACTCGCCTGCGAGAAAATATGCAGAGACATTAAACCCAGGAGCTTTTCATCACCCCGGTCGGACCAGTCGCAGCCTGACTAACAGGAGGCCAAGCCTATATTTACTGCAATTTATATAAACCAAGAGAGATCCCATGAAAGACAACCAACCAGCCTAATTGCTCTAGGGACAAATTCCTTCTGACACATACATCTGATAACATCAATTACCTCCCAAACACACTGATTCAAATGCTGTGGGTGTTTGAGAGGTGATAAACATTATGGGAGGAGGCTGGGGCTGAGTCTGAAAACACACTGGCAAAGGCATGGGTCTGTAAAGGACAACATTCATCAGAGACCGTACACTCATGGGCAACAGAGAGCCCAGGATGGCCCGTTCACATCTACCCGCACACCACAGGCCAAAAAAAAGCTTCCAGTATCTTATAACAAACTTCAGACCTCTAGTAAAACACAAATCTGAAGCTGGACTGTGCTAAAGTCAGGCATTGGAACGCATTACCCAGGGCAGTGGTGGAGTCCCCATCCCTGGAGGTATTTAAGGGTCATGTGGATATAGCGCTCAGGGACATGGTTTAGTGATGGGCTTGTCAGTGTTAGGTTAATGATTGGACTAGATGATCTTACAGGTCTTTTCCAATCTAGGAGATTCTGTGAATCTCTAAAGCCGTGTCAAAACCTCCTGCAATAGCAGGGAATATATTTAATAAAAACGCTTAAATTGCATGGACCCCTCCCCTTGACAGCCCTCTTCAGCAAATCCATCCTGCTCTCCAGCCGGGTGCTCGGCACTCAAGTGATGGCCAGCTCCCTTCAATTAGCAGGTCATCAGGAGGCCACGCAGTGCCAGAGGAGAAGTGTATGACACTACACCCATTACTGTTCGCTGCCATTTTCAGAGCAAACCTCCCTGCTGCTCCTCAGCCAGACCGGCCCCTCTGCACACCCACTTGCCCCCCAGGAGTGGTGGCTACCTGGGGGGAGCTATGCAAACTTCAGGAGAAGCTCATCCAGGTGACCTCAACCAACTAGAGCAGCACGTCCTGGTACCCGATGGTCTCAGGACACTTTGTACTCTTGCCTCTCAAGCCTGTATTGCTGGTGTTGCTTGGTGGGATGAAGCCCTCCTGGCTGTGCACTGCAAGCATGTCTCCATCTGATGGCAGCCACTTCAACCTCCTCCCTGTGCCAGAGAGACCATCCTCATCCCCATGGGCATGGGGTGGCTTGTCCGCAGCCCGTGGGGAGGTGGCCTAGCCTCTCATATCTGGCCTGGGCTTGAGGCCCCGCACTGTGTCCCCACAGCCATTAGGTGTAATTGTTCGTTTTCTGTGGTTTTCCAGTTCAAAGGGTCTGAAATAACAAGAGGGCCAAGTCATGGCCTGCCAGAGTGGTGCCTTCTCACAGCAATGGGTGCCAAGGGTGTGTTTTGCATGCCTTGGGGTGCAGCAAAAGGGCTTTGGGGGCATCTGAGGGCAGAAGGGCTGTAGAAATATAGCACTGGAGGACCATCAGGCTTGACATGGCATAGCTACGTGTGCGCTGTTAGGAGCAGGCTTAGGAAGCAAAAATCCCGTTGGCTGGGTGAAACTGGAGCACTGGGATGTTAGCCTTCATTTAGGGTTGAATTTTAGGGCTCAGAGTAACTTCCAGTCTCTGTGGACCTTTGCAGCAGCTGCCCGACCCCAGTGAGCATCTCACTCTTGGGAGGAAAAAGGAAGTGTGAAAGGGGAGGAGGAGGAGCTGGGCAGGAGTTCAGACAAGTTAATCGCAAAGTAAGAAAGAACGAGGCAGGACAAAAGTGAAAAGTAAATAAAAGTCCCTGGAAAGCAGTAAATGCAGGAGTCTTAAAGGGATCTTGCAAATCTTGGAAAGAAAGAGGACAGAGTTGCTCTTACAGCAGAAAGGAAGCTGTACAAAAGCTCTTCCGTGTCTGTGAGAATTTGATGCCAAAGTGAATGCATCACCGCCCCTACTCCTACACTGGGGAACACTGCAGAAAACCGCCTCACCGTGAGGGAGAGCTGTAACTGAGGATGGACAGGCTTGAGCTGGGAAGGACTTACGGTCTCCAGTTTTTCCTAGGAGCTGAAGATCCTGTGTCCAGCCGCAGGGAAGAGAGGGAGAGGCATGCGGAGCTAATTGGTCCTGATTCAAAAGAACTAAAAATAAATCCTGGGGGAAGACCTCAGCAAGCAGCACATCTCCAGGGGACGCTGACTCAGGCAGAAGCTGCATGATGCAGACAGACGGGGAGGCACAACCATTCTGCGCAGAAATCTCATTACAGCTACTTAGCTATTCCTGCTAACTTGCCTCCTATTTACTGCCCCGAGGGCTTAAGCAGAGAACATTAAGAATGAAATTAAGAAAGTAGAAATGTAGGCTGAATGTCTGAAAAAATGTCCCTGACACAGCAGGATGAGCCAAGCATGCCCGCAGAGATCTTTGCTGGCACCATCGGTCGGCTGAGACGGAGCAGGAGCAGGCGCAGTCCTGCAGCAGCGGCTCCTCCAACCCCAACCCAAACAGAGGGATGACTCCCTCCCTGCCAGCACCTCTGGGCTCCTGGTCCCCAGCAGATGAGGGGCAGGGATGCACGATGCCCCCAGAGCATCCTGTGGGCAGAGATCCTCCCGCCAGCTGGATTTCCCCCCCTGGCTGGACCAGTTCACCACTTACCGCTCGCTAAGGGTGGGGAGCACCCCGCACATCTCGGGGCTCGGGGTGGGGTGTCCCTGGGAAGGGGGGAACACCTCTCTGCCCTGCATCCCACTGCCTGGCAGAGGATGTGAGACACTCACAAGTCCCTGAGCGAAGGGGTGAGCCTGAAGCACTTTTATGTACTGCTGTAGCCCTCCAGTTGCTCCCACAGCCCCCAAAAGCATTGAGGCTCGCACAGGAGCAACCGTGTCGTAGCAGTGAAACTTGAGCGTGTGCTTACCCAGACTGCGGTTTACCATCTCTCACCCAACTCTTCTCCTAACCCTCTTCAAAACCAAACTAATTAGAAAATGAATAAAACACCGGCGACCAAACCCCACTAACGGACAGCAAAGCCCTCCTGTCCCCACAGCCGTCGTCTCCAGCAGTGATACCTGCACCGAGTGCAAGAAACCCTCAGCGCTGGCGCCCAGGTTGGCGGTGCGATTAGAGGCTGTCATGTGCTATCTGTCCTGTAATTTGCTACATTGGCACAGACATCTGTGTTGGTAATTATGCACGTAGTGGGATCCACAGCATTACACATAGCCGCTAGCACGAGCAAAGAGCCAAAAGAGCGAGGCTGTGCAGGAGCACAGCTGAGTGAGAAATTTGGCACGCGCAGGAAACTTTACAGAATGTGTATCGGTGCCTCCCTATGGAGGGCTGGTGGGAAATGCCTATAAATATCCACTTCAATAAACAAGAGTTGGGTAACAAATGCATAAATAATAGCATCTTTGTTCAGTTTTCCATCACTTCTGCTATGGCAGTGTTGCCGTCCAGGCAAAAATGGTGTCAGAGAGTTACAGTTGTCTCTGGGATGGGAAACGCAGATAGGACGAGGATTCTTTTCTGAAATCCACACTAACAAAGCAGCAGCCGCTGCCAGGCTTAGGTGGATATACAGTCCCGTGCAGTGTTAATTTCTGGGTATCTTTAGGCCAGAGAAGGCTGAGTGTCTGCGAGGTCTGAAAAGGGGAGTAAATCTCCAGCTCTCGCGCAGACAGCCCTGTGTTCAAGCTTTTAGGCAGACGCTCAGCTTCAGTCAGGGGCTCAGGTTCCAGCAACAGTAAAAACACAGGACCTGTGATTCATGACCATGGCAAGACCCCATGCAGGCTGCCACCGGCCACCAGCCCCAGAGGCTATCAGAAGTTGATGGAGGTTCACCAGGCAGGAGATGGCAGTAATTTTTCCTTTTCAAAAGGATTTTGTTCTGAAGACCTGTTTTCAGCAGTGAAGGATGTTGATACATGTTTCTTCTTCTGGCTTTGGGGGCCAGGTCTCCTCTGCCAGGGATCTCCCGTAGCTGCTACCTCTAACACACAAAAAGGGCAAAATGGTTGCAAAGCGCTGGGGCCATGGAGATCCTGGTGCTGCAACATGTCACAAAATTGCCAGAGTGGGACACCCTGGCCTCAAAGACCAGGAGCTGTGCAGGGAGACATTATTCTCTTCCAGGCTCTGTGCACATTTGCTGTCTGATCTCGGGCAAAACAATAATCCCATCTATATCTCTTTGCCATTGTAGACCCAGAATTATACTTAAATTCTCCAGAAAAAAAGACCATGCCTTAACAGTGTCCCGCTAACCCAGTGTAGTACAGTGATTTACAAAAGGGTGAGAACCTCATTTTTATCTGCTGCTTGAATTGTTAAAATAATTAATTACTTCTGGGCACTTTTAATTAAAACACTGCTGTATTGCTAGTTATGTCTAAAACACTTAACATTGAATCACTCCATCTACAATTTCCTGAAAGCAGCAACCACTGCCGCCTTTCATATTCCAATCCCAAACTGTCCTGGAAGTGGTATTTTTATTTGTACACTTCAATAGCCATGGGTAATTGTGCAGCTCAAATCAACATAACGTTTTTTCCGTTCCCCGAAATGAGAGCAAGGTATTTGTGAGAACTGCAGCTGTCCAACCAAATTATCATCAATCCCATTAAATTAGAAAGCATGAGGGGGCGATTCAGTTTTAAGTCATCATTTTTGTTCCAAGTTGAGCAAGATAAATAAGCACCCCCAGCACCCCCAGGCTGCTTGATGCTCTGAAGGTACCCCCAAGGTGTGGTGGCTTTCCTTTGAGGATGACAAGAGTTTGGAGGAGAAGCTGTTGCGTTGCCCACCCAGTGGGACAGGCTGGGGTACCTGGGAAGCTTCAGCGGGAGCTGAGCCTGCTGGGGACCACAATGGAGAGAAAACAGAAGGAAACCGAAGCTCAGCAGAAGAAAGCTGTGTGCACAGAGATGCCATGGTGGACCTGTGTCATGGTTTCAGCCAGGATAGAGTTGACTTTCTTACTAGCAGCCGGTACAGTGCTAGGTTTTGGATTTGGGATGAGAATGGTGTTGGTAAAACACTAGTGGCTTTGGTTGTTGCTGAGCAACCAAGGCCTTTTCTGCTCCTCACACCATCCCACCAGCTTGCAGGCTGGGAGAGCACAAGAAGCTGGAAGGGGACACAGCCGGGACAGCTGACCCCAACTGACCAAAGGGATGTTCCATGCCATATAATGTTATGCTCAGCAATATAAAGCTGGGGGGAGAAGAAGGAAGAGGGGGATGTTCAGAGTTAAGGTGTTCGTCTTCTCAAGCAATCACTACATGTGATGGAGCCCTGCTTCCCTGGAGGTGGCTGAACACCTGCCTGCTGATGGGAAGTAGTGAATGAATTCCTTGTTTTGCTTCGCTTGCATGTATGGCTTCTGCTTTACCTATTAAACTGTCTTTATCTCAACCCAAGAGTGTTGTTCTCATTTTTACTCTTCTGATTCTCTCCCCCATCCCAACTGGGGGGAGTGAGTGAGCAGCTGCATGGTCCTAGTTGCTGGCTGGAGTTAAACCATGACAGCCTGAGATCTCCATGGGATGCTGTGGTTGAACACCTCACCCAGGCATCCCTGAGCTCCCTGGCTCAGCGGTGCTCCTGTCCCTCTTCTCCTCCACAGCCTGCAGGCACCAATGGCAGGTGCTGCCTTTTTCTGTGCCTGGCCTTCCTGGTTTGATTCATCATTTTATCATCAGTGAAAACTGCATTTCCAGAGCTCTCCCTGCATAGCCATCACCTGGCATTGTGCACAGTTGGTGATCACACCCACCTGGGCATTAAAGAGCCAGATATTTTTTCACCTGGTATCTCATTCCAGCCTCTCTCTGACATTTGTACAGAAAGAGGCTTTACAGAAAATCTGGGGTAACACTGCATCCTTGTGTCAGGTGAAGCTAAATAGCGATGTAACTTCAAAACTCAGCTTATAGTCACAGCTGGCCTCTCTGTTCCCCATCTGTGTCCACACCTTGGCATGGATGGATAGAGCATCTCTCACAGCATCTTTGAGAAATGCCTTGAGAAGACCTAGTGGTCTTCAGGAATCTGGGAAGAAACAGATGGAGCTGGGATTTTGTCCTGCTGCTTCTTGGTCATGCGGAATAAATAAACCCAGATTCCCGCAAGCCACTGCCACCACCCAAGCAATGTGTGTGAGCTATCAGGACCAGCTCTGCCAACTCATCCAGCTGTTTAGAATGTAGACCACAGGAGTCACCAGCATTGTCATCTGTGTGGTGGCACCAGGGCTGGATGCCGCGGTGACCACATGCCCATAGCTGGTGTTGTTCTGCTGCACTGAGCCTCCAGACCCCAAAATGCTAACAGTGGTGCAGGGTAAGTGTAAGGGAATTCATCCCTTCTGCTTTCTCTGGTGTTCGGCTGCAATGTAACACTGACTGCTGAACGCACCAGCATGACACCAACAATTCTCTTCTGCGACAAAAGAGGAGATTTGTTTTAAAAACTAGTACGTAAATGTGATTTTTAAATTCTGTTCAAGGGACTTTGGATGTATATCCCGCTAAATCACCCTCCATCAGGTCTCCTCTGCTGGGAGCAGAAACGGCTGGGGATGACAACAGAAAACCCAGAAGCATAAGTAGCATCCAGAGACACTGAAGCATCACAGAAGCGGCACTGAGCACCTCTGTCCTCTCACCCTCTCCATGCAATGTAAGTACCCCAGTGCTTAAAGCTCTGATTTTGTTTTCTTGTTCGTCGTACACTGGCTGAGCCTGGGGAGGTTGCCCTGACTGAGCCTGGGGAAGTTGCCAGCCAGCAGAAATAGCATTTCTGAACACTTCTGCCAGCAGATGTGGCATCACAGGCAAGCCTGACCCCTTCCCAAAGAGCCCTGTTCGCTGCAGAGCAGCATATCCCTGCTGGCCCTTTATTTTTTAACTAATAACCAAGCGGGCAGTTGTATGGAAGGGAGACGGTAGAGGGCAGCTCCACCCTGCTTAACGCAGGAAATACTGGCTGCGAGAAGCGGCTGGTTACACGCCGCATGCAAAGGTGGGTTTTGCACACCGGGATCATGAAAGGAACAGGGAAGATGGTGGCAGACACTGTCTTCTGCCCTTGCTGCCCATCCTCAGTGCCTCTGTGCGGTGGGGAGCCCGCCTGCCCTCTGTGCAGGGTGGCTTGTGATCTGAGGGACAGAAATGTTGGGGTCCATCACCTATTCTGGAGCTGCTGGAGACTCGCGGCATGGTCCAGTTACCCAGCAGGGACTCGATTCATCCCTTGGGATGCTCCCACTGAAGCTGCTGCAGAGAAGGATGGGGTGGGCAGATGTCACCCCCGATGCCTGCATGGGGGCCCTGGACCTGAGGGTGGGCAACAGGGATGCTGGCCTCACCCTGGCCCTGGTGGGGGTGAGATGAAGTCTTCCTGGATAAAGTCCATGCAGCCCATGCTAAAAATCAGGTGAACACCTTTCACCTTCCCTCATGTGGTGTGTCCAACCCTTTGGGCAGGGGAGGTTGCCCCGTCCCCACCACCACCCTCCAACCCAAACATCCGCTGCCACGTTGAAGTGAAGTGGTGAGCTGGGGCAGGATCGCCTACTGCATCACAGAGCCGCCAAGAAAGGGTGAGACCTTGTTAGAGATGTATTTTCTGCAAATCATTCTTCAGTAAATAGATGAGAGGAGCACCGGCTCTTACAGGAACATCAGTGAAGAGGGTCAGCGACAGAAGTTTTAGCCCAGAAATGCTTTGTACCCTTTCTTTCCCAATACCTGGGACCTGGACAATTTGTTAGGTGATCAGCACCCATGTGTGGCAAACAAACTCAAACTGGAATCTCCTGCTGGCTTCAGCACGAATTTTGTTATCCTCCCAAAGGCAAAGGCGGGCACGTATCACCAGGGTCTGTCTTCTGCCACAGGTGTTTTCTTTTTCCTGTATCCTCAGGTCTGTTTCAGAATTTAAATCCTGGCTTTCACCGTGCTTTATCTGCATGTGCCATACTTATCAGGAAGGTTTGACTCTAGAAGCAATCAGACAGCGAATAGTGACCACAACTATCATGTTTCCATCTGCAATGTACAGCCTGACTCCCCCAGCACTGGCGAAGGCTGGCGGAGACAGCCCACGTTTCCACTCTGAAAAGTCAGCAGGGAAGAGGTCCCTTGAAGCATGAATAAACTGAGAAAAATAATTAACTATGACTATTAATTTAGCAACCTCTGTTGCTATTTTGCACCTCCAGGATAGAAAAAACACCTGCAGCTCATTGCATTGGTTCTCCACAGTGTTCATGAGAGAACATGGGGGAAGGAGACACTTCTTGTCCCAGAGGTGTCGTGCACACCAGTGTGACCAGAGGCACGTCACACACATGCTCCTGGTCTGGGCTGCGTCAGGGCAGCATGGCCATGAGCAAGCCTGGGTGCAGCACAGCACGAGGAGCTTGCTCAGCTGCAACACCGTTGGGTCACCTCTGGTGACACAGGCACCTGGCAGATGCAAGACAGCTTTTCCTAACAGAGACCAGCACGTTGCTTAAAATCCAGGACATGTATTTCTGCAGCAATACACACCTGATGACATTTGGGAAATGCTGAAAACTGGGGACCCTCATTTTGCTGTTGCAGGAGATCTCTGCAGACCTCTAGTGCACGGTGTTGCCCAGGCTGCTGGTGGGGACCGCTGGCCTTCTGCACCCTGCTGCTGTCTGCCCAGAGGTGACAGCTCACAGAAAAACATGGAGGCTTCTGCTTCAGGAGGAGTAAGCATCAGGTTGCATTCGTCAGCATAAGTTAATGATGGGCTCCTACCTGGTTGACAGCAAGATGGGATGAGGGTGCTGCGGCAGCACAGCTGTGGGCAGCCCTCCATGGTGATGGTGCAGCTGGGTATGGGCAATGCCAGCCCAGTGTCTCCCTGGGACACCCCAGTCTCTGGTAAACTCAAGGTGGCACATCTCAGAGTCACAGAAGGATCGAGGTGGGAAGGGACTTCTGGAGGTCATCTGGTCCAATTCCCCTGCTCAAGCACAGCCACCTACAGCTGGTTGTCCAGGACTGCGTCCAGACAGCTTGTGGGTATCTCCAAGGATGGAGACTCTACAACCTCTCAGGACAATCTATGCCAGTTTTTGGCCACCCTCACAATGCAAAAGTGTTTCCTGATGTTCAGATGGAGCCTCCAGTTTCCATTCATGCCTATCACCTCCTGTTCTGGGACAAGGATCTCTGGGGATGGTAACATGGGCTGGCTTCTGCTGAGCAGTGCTGTCAGGATGTCTCACGCGTGGTATCGCACACATTGTAATTACTCAGAAAGTAAAACAGAAAGGGAAGCAGGAGCCATCCTTGGCACATGGGCCCACTGAAGATGCCCTTTCCCCTTGGCTGGTGAGAAGACATGTCCCATCCCTAAGGGGCTCTGTGCCTGTCTCCATTTCCCACAGTCGCGGCCCCAAGTCCACTGATAGAGCTTTGTGCAGCTCAGGTTTACCCAAGGGCCCACTCAACCCAGGTCACCCCCCTGTTCGTGTGCCTGAGCCAAGGGATCTGCTCATGGATGCTGTGAGGCAGGCATTGCCCAACTGGGGTGACAGCCGTGGGGCAGCTGGGGCAACCAGATATCCCAGACATCAGCATATTTTTGGAGAAGGACCAAAAACCATCACCCGGCACTTACTGAACAGGCCCCAGGGGTATGCAGAGGTTGGCTGAAATGTTATAATCCCATCCCTGAGGTTGGGGGAGCTCTGAAGCCTCGGGGGCTCCTTACACATCCTTGAACCCAAACTAAAGTCCCCACTGATGCCACCCTGGCCACCGCGCACCCACCAACTGCCTCACCTGAGCACCCGCCTGCTGCTGCCATCTGACACACAATTTTATTTCACTGTCCTTGAGCTTTTCTGTCCATGCAGTTGCCGTAAGGCCCCGAGTCAGAAACCTTTGCGGTTTTAGAGGGGCTCTACTCCTGAAGAACCAAGCTACTTCTGCATGGACGTCACATCCCACAGGCTGAGCAAAGAGCAAATCTCCATGAGTCATTAAGCTCCTCTCCCCCGAGAAGCAGCTCACTCTCAGTTACACGCCGGAGGTGCGTGCGTCTCCAACAGAAGGTGGGAAAAGGAAGTTTTTAGCTCTCAAGTGTAAAACAAACGTTCAATAAATAGAATCGTTTTTTCAGCTGCGAAAAAGCCGTGTTCGAGTCACCAGTGCCTCGGGGCTATTTACTTGGCTAACGCAACTGGTGGCGTGTGGAACATAGCAGCTCCCGAGCTTTGTTATGCATGCTGCGGGTCTTTTGCTTGAGCAATTCTGCTGCCTGTCTGGTTTGCTTTTAAATAAGCGCGATTCTGTAGGGACATCTCATCGGGGTAGCCCAAGCTCAGCCCAGCCCAGGCACTCTGAGAAGAAAATCTGTCGGGGAGGTAGAGCAGAGTGATGGGTAAAGTTTGTTGGCACCGTCCTTTGCCCCTTGCAGTCTCCCTCTTTTCCCTGATTAATTTGCCACAAATTAATTAACATGCCTGAAGCCGCAGCCCCTGCCAGTGCCCATCCCTCGCCACCCTCTGAACCGGCGTGGCCACTGTGGAGGCAGCAGTCAGTAGCGCTTTCCAAGAAAAAAATTACATGTGGAATGAAAGTCCCAGGTGATGTCTTTGGATCCAGGCACCTCTCGCTTGACGGCATGGGCTGACTCAGCTGCCTTCAAGGTTACTGGAAGGCTGATGTGCTTCACGGGATGATGAGTGGTTTGCTCAGATGGCCGGTTCCCCATCACGTAATGATGACAGCCTGCTGGGGTCTGATTTTGCACAGTTTGAGGGAAAGTTGAGGTTCTTACCTAGCACACAGCCTCTGCTCCTTCCAGCAGCTCCTCCCAGCGTCTGTGGTGCCAGGGTAAATCCAGCAACCAGCTCTCTCCCTTTGCACCTCTTCTGCAAACACACATTAGCACTCATCATGATTTTTACAAAAACAAGTAAAAATGCAGCTACACTGGACAGAAATTTGGAATATTCCTTCAAATACCCTGTCAGTCAGATACTCGTTAGCTACATCCCTATTAGCATCATGAGCGTGGTAGGCAGCGGTCCCTGGGGCTAGACCTCAGTGCCCCACCATGGCTCATCCATGCTGGCCCTGGTGCTTCCAAACCTTTCCTGGGGATGCTCTGGGAGTTAGCATGGGAAAAGGACCTTTCCCAGTGGGTAGCTTGAGTGCAGCCACCCTGTTTTGGGGGACCAAGAGCTCAATCACACAGGTGTGGGCCACCCCAATCTAGCTGCCACAGAGTCAGAGAACAGCCCAGGGCACCCTCCAGTCACTAATGCAGATATAACCGCCATGTCCTATATCCTGAAGATCCCCAAAACAAAGTCCAGCACATCATATTGCACCCTCGTCTGTGTCAGGGCTGTGGTTCTTCATCTGGACCATTCCTCAGGCAGCAGCCACAACATGGCAAGCATCCGATGAGCAGCTAGCCATGGGTTTCAGCTTTGCACCCCAACACTTCCCCTTGGTGGGTTGATGTCAGCTCCCTGCCCAGAGAAGCAGAGACATGTGTTTGGGTGGCATTTGCCCACAGATCACCCTCCCGTCCCCTTCTGGGGAGTTCCCCACTTGCTTTCAGGTCCCTGTAGGGTCTCTGACCCAAGACAGTGAGGCGTCCACAACCTTTCCCATACAATCATACCAGCGCAGGAGTTTTGGGGCAAACACCATGGGAGGGTCTTGGCACAGACAACTTGGACTTGATTATTTTGCATGTAATTGTGATGTGTTTGTGTAGCTGTTTGGTATGCACTGCTCTCCACCGCTGAGCGTGGCCAATGGGTAACACCTTCTTCTTCCTCCCCTCCGCTCCATGCCATGATAGCCTGTCTAGTTTGAAACCTCGTTAACTTAATTTAAGAGGTTATTTTACGAGGAAGACCAACCCATGCCAAAGCTAACACAGGAAAAGAACTGTCATCTGTTTCCTCTTTATGAAGTGCTATTGCTATGCCAAAAACACACCCCAAACCCCTGATGTTTGATCCAAGACAAAGACACCGTCCAGCAACAATAAAACCACTTATGGTTACACTTGTAGCCCAGTCCAGCCAGAAGACAGTGTCTCCCAAGCATCTAATGTTTGGGAGACCCTCTCTTGGGACCACACTTCTTGGGAGACACTGTCTTGGGAGACCCCATGTATGTGAATAATTTGTCGTGCAAAAATGAACTTTCTGGAGGAGACCATTTCGTGGTGCCAGCATCATTACTCAGTAAACTGCACGCGCATCCGATATCTTCACGGAAAACCAGACCGAAATAACCACCTCCAAAGAAACCGTTCCAGAGCGGCTTGCTGAATAAGTAGTCCAAAACTTATTTATTCAGAATTCAATCCTTTTGCTGCAGAATAGACAGTCTGCGTGGGAGTCACTCGAGAGCAGGTGACTCTGTCACAGGGATGCCCAGCCCTCTGTGGACGGGTGCCAACAAGTTCAGCATGAGATTAAAACGCACATTAAGATGGGAAAAGGAAAAATCAAAATTAAAAATACCCCATCAAAATAAAACAAAAAAATAAAATAAATTAAAAAAAAACCCCAAAAACGCAACCCAAACCCCAAAACTCCAGCAGCAGGTCCAGGAGCTGTGATAACAAACCAGGGTATCACAGCTGAGCCCCCAGCACCTGCTGCAGCAGGGATGCTGCCCAAATTGGTGTGACGACCCAGGGTGGGAAGGGGGAGAGGATGAAGGCTACGTGCCAAGGCACTTGTGGGGTTTTCTGCCATGTGCTTGCAAGGAGGCAGGGTGAGACCTGCAAGGGGGAAAGGTGACACCCATAGTAAATAGTGACTCTGTCAAAGGCAGCCCGTGTATGTGAATAATTCTCACCTGCCTGGGCTGTCCCACCCACAACAGCCCCGCTCGGGTTTACGGTCTTTGACCTTTGGCAAAAAGACGGGACTCGCACACAGTGATGCCACTGTGTTGGCAGGAGGCACCCAGCTGAGCAAGTGGGGCAACTTCTTCAGCCAAATAAATGGCGTTGCTTCATCAGGCAACAGCCTCTGGATCCGTCCCATTCCTGCCTGGCCAGGCTTATTCAGGGCACGGGTAGGTGAACCCAGCTGGGGCAAACAGGAAAACTAAAAGGGATAAACAGGGATGCCATGAGCCCTGCCCCTACTGAGCACAGCCGCAGCCTCCAGACTGCTCTGCAGGCTGTCATCCGTGCGCTGAGCTGTGGCAGTGCTCAGGGATGCTGCCAGCTGGAGAGGAAGTTGTGGAAGCTCCATCCCTGGAGGTGTTCAAGGCCAGGCTGGATGGGGCTTTAAGCAACTTGGTCTGGTGGGAGGTGTCCCTGCCCATGGCAGGGGGGTTGGAACTTGGTGATCTTCAAGGTCCCTTCCAACCCAAATCATTCTATGATTCCATGATCCCAGCCCCCGATGGTCTCCACGTGTCTGAGCTCTGGGCAGTGACTCCTCCAAAAAGCCACAGCGGAGTGGGAAAAGCCAGAGGGAAGTGGTGTCTGGTGCCAGTGGAGCACAGTGGGAAGGTTATTCCTGGAGGCTTTGCCACAGGCACTGGAGCATCGTCCCTGGTTATGAGAAAGATGTGTTGGGAGGAAAGAGATTGGCTCTGACCAGCTTGTGGCATGGGGTTGCAAAATACCGTTGGGAAGATGTCAGGGCTTGTGGATAATATCTGGCTTTTTGAGCTTCACAATTAAATGCTGAGCTCCTCATCTAATTTACTACCACATTAAACATATGAAACAACAACTTATTGTTTTATAATCTCTCCCAGGGGAAGTTAAGCTGTCGCAGCATCCTGCAAGAGCTGCAGTGAATGCTGGAGGTTACTCCAGCACTGCCAGCCATCGCACTGTGAGAGCTCTTCCAGCCAAAAATACAGCGGCACCCACAAACATTAGGCTCATGCCAGCACCATGGCAGCTGCATCTCTGGCCTTCTCCGAGCCATCCTCGGTGTGACAGGCACTGGCTCACACCGTGCTGGTGAGCAGCCTTCCCCGGTGCACAGTCCCCCCCGATCCTCAGAACCCACCATCACGCTAAGGCAACCACCAGTGCTGCGCAGCGTTGACCCTAAAGTCCCTTTAGACTTTGTTCCATCTTCTCCTGCCACCACCACCACCACAACCTCCTTCCCAGCCTGCAGTGCAGCCTGTGGTCACGCCGCTCCCTGCCAGTGCCGCTGTGGTATTCCCGGTGCAGTGACATGATGACCAGGTTGCACATCTCTTTAACACAAGGGTGGTTGGGCACTGACTGGGCTTGAGGATCCCCGTGGCCCTGAGCCACCTCTGCTGATCCCTCTCCTCAAAGCATCCAGCACAAAGGCTGGAAGAAGGGACTGCGATTACCCCTACCTCACTGGTAGGGAATGGTGGCTTGTGGGTGTGTGGCATGTCACCGGTAGACCAGGACACATCCCCACTTCCTGTTGGCCACCACAGAGCTCAACGCCCAGCAGCACATTGGTTTTCACAGTGCTCCTCACCAGCCCACCAGCGCGAGGAAGGTGATGCGACTGTGCAAACACCAGAGGGAGGTGACGTGACACTGCAAACCAAGCACTGCCCATGGGAGCACCTTACCTCTGGTTTTGGTAGCAGCAGCCACAGCTATTTGTCCTCCTTTTGCACCCTCGAGCTGCTCTGAGATAGGAAAAGGCAAGCAGATAACGAGAAAAGACATTGTGTTGGAGCAGCTGCTGCCAGAACACTATTTTTTGATGCCACTTTCTTCTGTCTGGCCCCAAATTTAGTTTGAAGAAGCACATGTAGAGAGGATTGCAGCCTGGTATGGTCAGCAGTGAGTGCAAGATATCAGACAGAGTCTGCAGGCAAGGTCCCTCCTCTGTTGCAGGTGTGTGACCATGCTGCCAGACACCCGTGGCTCTGCTCCTGGCTTCACACCACCAACTGCAGCAGCCTAAGCTGCTGGATTGCAGGAGCTCCTGCCAGAAAGCTGCAGATACCACCACCAGAGCAAAGGAACCAACACCATGCCCAATAAGGTTTGCTTGGGAAGTCATCAGTGGCTCTGTGTCCGTGCACGGGATCTCCTCACTGATAAAACCCAAATGATTGTGACATGCCCCAAGGGGAGCACTGATAACCAGGAGGGATGCTCCTCGCTCATGCTCCATGCCCTTGTAGCTAGCAAGGCCAGCATCAGCAGAGTTTGGATGGAAAAGTTTTGATGCTAGAAATTTCACCTCGTTTCTCTAAAGTGAAGGAAACGTCATATTTGCCAGGATGGTTGACAATAAGGGCATCGAAGTGTCGCTGTTCCTTGGCGACTTCACTTCCCCTCCTCTTCTCTGACTCCTCAACTCCTCCAAATTTACACTGGGCAGTTGGATCATGAAACCACCACAACAACTTTACACCACAGCCGTGAGAGCATGGCACGAAGGATGCACAAGTTCACAGGTTTTCGGGACATGTTCAGCAACCCCCGAGATGCCAACCCCTAGGTGACAGTCACCCCGGGGTATCAGCTGGGGTGGCCTGTGCAGCTGTTTGATGGGAGAAGGGAAATGCTTCGGACACAAGCCTCATCTGATACTTGCTTGGAATTGGCTTATGCTGCATGGTAAAACTCCGGCGTTGCCATGGTTTTCTAGGTTCCACGGAGTGTTTTTACTCCGTACTGTTAGTTTTTCACAATCTTGTCTTTACACAGGTTGATCAAAGCTAGTTAAAATGGGGGACATACTTGTAAAGATGCTCTAAAACTATTACCTGTGACACCCAGAGCGGCGGATGCTCTCAGGGAGATGCCAGGAGCAGTAAAAAGCACCTGAACGGCATCGATAGGGCTGTGTCCTAATGTCACGTTGGGTTATTCTGCACAACGGTTGTATCTTCAAGAATTAAATTGCAGCGTGGCTGCTCTCCCTGCCCGTGGAGCGAAGAGCCTGCCAGAGCCTGTTCCTGCTGCCTGCGTCTCTCTGAATTTATAAACCTTGCTCTAGTCCCTGGCCGGTCTGAGAGCTCTGCAGAGCCTTTGTAGGTCTCAGAGCTTGAAAAGCAAGAGCAGACAGCTTTTGTTGTATAGGGCATTTTGCTAATAGGCAAAAATCTTAAAAAAAAAATAATAATACGTAGATATTTATTTTTTTCCTGAAAGCATAAGCAGCAGGGGGTTGGGCTGAATGACAGAGGACATTTCAGCTCACAAAGCTGCTGACTCACTGCAAAAGCCCTCCCTCTCTGTGGCTGGCCTGATCTTCTCGTGGGTGTTGGGAATGGTGGGGCTGGCTGGACCCAGGGGGAACCAAGGGCCCTCGGTTCCCACAGGCTCTTCATGAGACGGAGCTCCAGCAACAACCGCTGCTCCCTGGGGAATGCAGCTTCACACTGGTGTGGCTATCAGAAAGAAAGAGAGAGCTGGATGGAAAATGCTGTCCAGGAGCAACGCACCCATGAAGCCTGCAGCTCTGCCGGTCCTGCAGCGTGCTTGGTCGCAGCAAAGCAAAGAGCCACCTTGCTGCATTTCTTCCACCTCCATAGTGAACTCCTCTTGGCCAACAATCTCTTCTTGGCCTCTCTGTTCCCTTGCTTCTCATCCCAGAGAAATGCTTCCACTTCTCAGCTTGCTTTCTGGAGCATGATATATGCAGTCCTCTGGTCTTGCATCTCAGTTAGGAGATCGGTATGGAGCAGAAGCCCTAGTGTTGAAGTGCTATTGAGTAACGATTGAGAGGGAGCATGGGGTGGAATAGGAACCCTTGGTGAAGACAGCCGAGCAGCTGAACGAAATGAACTAACATCTGTCCCCCTTCAAGCAATCTTACGGGCAGAGGACACTGGGTCTATCCCTATGACCTAAAAACAAAAGACTGCTTTTTTACAAAGATTTGAGAAACTGAAGAAGAGATGAAATGCTGTCATTCTTCATGGCATTATGCAGGGCTGAAAGTGCATAATCATAAATTTGAAAACCGGGAACAGCTTTGCAGTGGTGGCACCATTTCTGTAGGTAACGTTCCGTTTCATGTACCCTGTGGGCAAGTTCAAGTCTGCTTTTCCATCAATGCCATTTTACAATGAATTAAAGCGTGTTGGGCGTCAGGGTCACCAGCATTGCTGCTTTGCTAGGAGTACTGAGGGAGACAGAGCCTTCCCTGGAAAGAGCTTACTCCTGCACAGTGGTTTGTCTGTAGACTTGTAAGTATCCTCCAAAATGTTGGTTTGAGATTTCCACAGATACAAAATGTATTTGCCAGGTTTGTGCTGACAGAGCAAATCTTTTTTGGATGTGGCCCAATATTCTTGGCTTTTTTCTTAGTCTCATTGAACTGAGAGACTAGGCTAGTTGTTTCCTTGACCAAAACACAGGTTGCCTTTGAGAATCAAGTAGCAATATGCTCTCCTCTCGTCTTTGGAGTGCGTAATGTGGTAGCTGTGCTTGGAGAGGGAGAAGGAAACTCTGCTAGCACAGGCAGTGGGATCAGCAAATGAAATGATGAATACCATTTTGGAGAGATGGGAGGGCATTGGGGAGGTGTCTGGAACAGGGGAATGGAAGAAGGAATGGGGAGAGAATGAGGAACGTGGATGCCTTTGATGCCCTGACCAGTGCAAATAAAGCTGAGGTATTGCTTTTCCACCAAAGGTGACCACT
>NW_009647838.1:1490974-1498270 GCF_000708025.1 Charadrius vociferus
AGGAAGCACAACTCTTCAGCTCCCCAGTACGAAAAAAAGGGATTCTGAAAGAGCAGAAGTTCAGGATAGTGGCACAGTGCATCAGGAATGGGATTTTCCTCCCTAGCTTTAGCCATCTAAAACTCTGATTCCTGATCCCATGAAGGCAAGACATTGGCTTAGTGCTGAGCTTGGCACTCAGAGGGACTTGGTCCCTTCCCAGCAATGTGAAGCCATGTGGCTTCAGAAGATACACCTGTAATCAAACACCAAAATATGTTGTTTCCACTGGCCAAGTCTAAGTCCCAATGATCTCCTGATTAGAGTCCTACTCTGTAGCCAATAAAGACAGACAGTAAACTTCAAATACCCTCATCAAAACTATGAACTCGCCAACCTTAGACACACACCTTAGGATGAGCTGAATCATCCCAGGGGAGTACACTGCCTCCAAGAGCTGAAGTTAGGTAAGATGACTCCCACCTCATATACCCTCTCACATCACCCCAGTCTTGCCTAATGATGCTCACTAGTCTTCTCTTTATCACTGCCAGTGACATGAGCATTAATTAGGATCACAGGCCAGGAGGTCACAAAGACAGAGTGTCAGTGTCCAGGTCTGACTATAGGGCCTTGGTGCAGCTGCTGCCTCTGCCAGAGCTCCCAGCAGTGCTTGTTGGGCACCTGGGGCATCTCTGAACAAAAAGCCATCAACAGCACAGCCGCCTCTCTAGCTCCTTTGTGCATTGACCTTGTCCAAGGTGAAATACTGCTTTCTGGGCTGAGAACACACTGCTTTCTTTAAAGCTGTGGGAGAATGAGATTTTATCCTATTGCTATGCCAATAAGCCATCTTCATATCCTGGATTTCAAGAGATCACGGCTGTTGTCACCTTGCTGCCATTGCCCTACAGGTTACTTCAAGTGTGTCAGAGAGTGACAGAATAACAGGTTGGAAGGGACCTCTGGAGGTCATCAGGTCCTAGCCCAGCTCTAAGCAGGTCCAGTTACAGCAAGCTGATCAAAGCCATGATGAGTTTGAACACCTCCAAGGACAGAGACACTACCACCTCTCTGGGCAGTCTGTGCCAGTGTTTGACCACTCTCATGGTGCCAACCTGATGCCTTATATCTAAACAGAATTTCCTGCGCTGTCCCTCATGTTTCACCATATGCCTCCCAGAAAGGTGTGGCTTCATATT
Organism: Charadrius vociferus; assembly: GCF_000708025.1. NCBI lineage: Eukaryota > Metazoa > Chordata > Aves > Charadriiformes > Charadriidae > Charadrius > Charadrius vociferus. The sequence continues at coordinate 1,492,156 of NW_009647838.1, forward strand.
CCCTATTACCTCCCATAGGGTAGTTGTAGACAAAACTTAGATCTCTCAATTGCCTTCTCCTCCTACGACTGAATAAGCTGAGCTCTTTCACCATCTCCTGGTACTTCACGTGCTCCAGCCATCTTGGTGACCCTTCAGCAGGGTCTCTCCAGTCCATCAGTCCCCCAACACTTGTCTCTCTACACCAGTGCTCCTCTCCCTGGCTTTGATTCCTCCCCTGAGGGAAGGACACCCTTCCACATGGGTCCAAAAAGAAGCACACGCAGCAAGCACAGAACTGAGAGCACCGTTGGTGTCCAGGTTCCTGGGGCGCCCAAGCACCAGGGCGCAAAACCCAGAGTTTCAGGTTAGCAGGGAGGGAGGAGACACCTTGTCACCCTTGCTGTGAGAGCAGAAGCAGCACAACAGGGTTTGCAACAGCACAAACTGCCACTTAGATGAGAAAACTTAGGATGGGATCTGAGTATCTAGGCAGTCCCCAGAACTGTTATGCCTATTTTACAGATACAGAAATGAAGAAGAAGGAGACTAAAGCCTTCACAGAAAGCCTTCAAAGACCAGGACACTTGACTGCTGGGCACGCGGCATGCTGCCCTTGAGCTGCCTTGGGGAATCCTGTGGAGATTTTAGAGCATTCGAGGTCAAGTCACTGTCTCTAATATAGGAAGATGAGGCTTATGCTGAAGGCATGTACTGAAAATGTATCTGCAAATGACACAGTGACTCTGCATTCAAGAAGTGTCACTAGGCATGGAAATTGGGGAATTTAGGAAAAAGTCTCCTGCTCATGAAAGATTTTGCATGCAGAAGACAGAGAGCATAAAGGACTGGGGGTGCCTTCATGTACACGGAGCCCTGATCATCGAATCATAGAATCATAGAAGCATAGAATTGTTGAAGTTGGAAGGGCCCTTTAAGATCATCAAGTCCAACCATTAACCTACCCTGACAAAACCACTTCTAAACCATGTCCCCAAGTACCACATCTACCTTTTTTTTTAAACACCTCCAGGGATGGCGAATCCACCACCTCCCTGGGCAGCCTATTCCAATGTTTGATAACCCTTTCAGTGAAAAAAAATTTCCTAACATCCAATCTAAACATCGCCTGGCATAACTTGAACCCATTTCCTCTCGTCCTGTCACTTGTCACCAGGGAGAAGAGGTCAGCCCCCACCTCTCTACAACCTCCTTTCAGGTAGTTGCACAGAGTGGCAAGGTCTTCCCTCAGCCTCTTCTTCTCCAGGCTGAACAACCCCAGTTCCCTCAGTCGTTCCTGATGGCACCACACAGTTGGCAGGGCTGATCTAACAGCACCCAGCTGTCGGCTGACCCGGGGGAAGAGGAGAGGGTGCCCCACGCCTCCACAGAGCCTGGTGGCACAATTTAGCAAGGGTATCCCAAGCACAGCCACACGAGAGAGGAGTAAGTCCCCCTCCCCGCCACGCTCCCCCTGGCACATGGACACGCGCCCCCGTGCACAGCCTGGCCGCCGCACAGGAGTCATCACAGCAGCATAGGCTTCGCAACAGGCTCTGAAGTGGAAGAAACTGTTTTCTCAGCATTTTATTTCAACTAATGTGTTCAGGCTAGTATCACACTGTGCTATTAATGCTGCCCCGGTTTGTAATTCTGCTTTCAAGTTGGCTCCATTTTTCTCTTTTTAATACCACTATCTAGCCTTCTGGTTCTTAAATGCGGGACCTATTTTTCTGTCTGCTGTAGCAGAAAGAGCTAATTTGGTCCTTCTGTGTATAAGCAACAGGACTGCGAAGTGGAATAGAAGGCGATTTTATCTCTGTGTACGTCCTTGGTCAGATTGACACTAGAATACTGCATCCTGCTGAGGTGCCATATTTTAAAGAGGGCATCAAAAAATTGGAGCGGGTGAAGAAAAGAGCCATAAAAAATGGTTTGAGAGCTGAAGAAAACCACTTACAGGGAGAGACTTCTAGAGGTCAGCCTCTGTAACTTGTCAGAAAGAAAACCGAGAAGTGATTTGATGATGTGTATAAGTACATGTGTGGAGAGAAAATACGGGATGCTAAGGGGCTACTAAAAATTTAGTCTGAGAAAGGCACACAGACAGACAGTGATGGGCACCAGAGAACACGCTGAGCTGAATTAGAAATCAGGCGGACTTTTTAACCATAAGGATGTTAACCTCCAGAAGAAAATTGCAAAGTGAGTGATGGGTACTGCATTTCTTCAAGTGTTTGAGACACGTTTGGGTCCTAATTCTGCATGTCAGGATGGAGGCGGGGATTCCAAGGGGATGGAAATCAAGGGGAGTTTGCCTGAACACAACCTGGGAGGTGACAGAGTCCAGCTTCAGGGAAACAAAATTCCACATCTCGTTTCATATGCCCTTTTTTCCAGTTGCCCATCACATTCTTGGACAAAATCCTTGTGGAAGCAACTCAATCCCCTATTTAATAAACTGTTAGTAAGCAAAGTGATCACTTTTAAGGCTGGGGCGGGAGAACCAGGGCTCTCGGACACACAGGGGTATGAGGATGGATGCTGTGAGACTGCTCCCAGGTGAACACCTTCAGGACCGTGGAGCCAGGGTATGAGTGCTGGTGCCCCAGTCAGACCCAGTATCTCCACTCAGCAATGCTCTGGCCAGCATGGTTGTACCCAGAGATGCTCATCCTGCCTGGTGAGGAAAATGTCATCAGGTTCCTTAAAATGAACTTTTCCCACTGCATCTGCCGGTGGGTTTCCCTCTGCCTTACCCACAGTGGACACTGAGAAGGGTATATCCTCTCCCTCTTTACAAATTTTATATACTTTCCTTTTCAGGTTTTTGATTTTTTTTAAAAATAGATTTTTAAAAAAATAGATTTAAAAAAAAAATCAAGTTAAACCCTCTTAAAGTTTCCTTCTTTAAAATGTAGAAACCCTCATTCTGAGCATTGTCTTCCACAGACCACGTTTCTCCGCACCTCTTCTGCTTCTTGGTCTAGTGGGAGGTGTCCCTGTCTATGGCAGGGGGGCTGGAACTCGATGATCTTCGAGGTCCTTTCCAACATAAACCATTCTATGATTCTATGATTCTTACTGCCTTTCAGCGGAGGCCTTCAGATCCCCCGTGTTCTCTTAACCGCAGTGCCAGCAGTGGGGACAGATGCCCAGGGGATGAGGACAAGAGGCCCTTTCTTCCACCAGGAGAGCAGGACGCTGGTCCCTCACGCTCAGCTGGTGATGCCCTGAGACACCCAAACCCTTTCCTGCACTGCTGCTGCTGCTCAAGTCACTGCCCCATCCTGCACACGTACACTTAATAAATATATCCCCAATTACACAACTCCTCATTAGTAAACATGGGCCTTTTAAACGGCTCCTACAGGTCTGCAACAGAAAAGTAACACATCAGAAAGCCGCAAAGAGAAACTTCCAATTAAGCTCACTTTGTAAATCATCTGCGGTTTCTAAACAAGCCTGGCGCATATGCATTCCTCTTGTTTTTTCTCCTGGTGGATATTTGCTGTCAGCAATTTGCACACCAACTTTTGCAGTTGCTTTAAAGAAAAAGCTGCTCAGAGCGAGAGCCGCATGCCCTGAACCCAGCCCGGAGGTTGGGCACCACGTCCAGCCCCCAGCTAGAGCTGCTACACGCACAAACTGAAAGCTGATGGGCATGTAAAGAAACTATTAAGCTACTTCTAGCTCTTAAAACTTCCTCAGGTGCTTATGAATCTTGAAAGCAGTTTGAACCCTTTCTTTCCCCGATGATTTCTTGCTCTCCTAAGGACGTATTTCTGCAGATGGCCGCATTCGGGATGTTTCTATTAGCTCCAGGAGCCAAGTGGTCTTCAAGAATTCAGACCTCAGCAGGACTTTGAATCCCTTCCAGCTGAGCTCTTGTGCTCTGCAGCCTCTGCGCAGCTTAAAAAATTTCAATATTTACCAGTCTGGTGCAAGCACCACATCCCGAGAAACCCTAAATCGAAGGGGTTATAAGCTCCATGTACATGATGTATAAAACTCCATTTGAGGGATTTGTGCTGGCTGAGCAAGCGGGTTCTGCACACTCAATTGCTGCATATTCCTCTCTGTACAGGAAAATTACATGGAAAACTCTGAGGCTTAAATAAAAAACAAGGCTTAAATGTAAATTCATAATGAGTCCTGAGAGACTGGAGGAGATATTGAAACATTTGTTTCATAGCGAGCTAAACTCATTCTCAAGGAAAAAGGGAATTTGTCTCAAGGTAAAACTGAACGTGAAGAGCAGAGCTTCCCGCAGACACAAGTGGTCCAGCTTTGTGCCGTGTAACAACAGCAGTGGGAAAATCCTGGTGGGAGCAGAAATCTTTTAGGAAGCCGAGGCAGGAGATATGTTGCCATCTCTCTTTGGGAGCAAATGGAAATGGTCTCAGCCTCGTCTTCACAAAGAGCAGGTAAAGCCCCGCTCAGCTGCCCGTGCCCCAGTTGGCTCTGGGAGCTGCCTGGACAAGCAACAACCATGGCAGTGGTCTGGAGAGCTTCCTTCAGCAAAGGCTGTGTTCAGTATCAGCCTCTTGGAGGACACCATCCATAGGTCTGCTAACAAGAATTGGGGACAGCAGCAAACCATCAGTACACCCTGTCCACATCCGTGATAGATGTCCCATCGCTGCCCTTGCCTCTTCCTTTGCCCATCTTGGCTTGTCTCACTGGTGTCCTGGGTTTCTCATTCAGGCTGGGGTGGTGTCCAGCACCTTGCATAACCAGGTCACTCCTCTGCTGTAGGTCTCTGAGGAGATGCTGTGCCCATACGAAGATATTCTTAGCAACACCCCTGTAACAGGACCCTCTTCTCCTTGATAAGAGTGAGGCTGGTGAGTTTGTGCCTTCTCCCACTGTGGGGCAGATTGGTGGGAGCAGGCAGCCTGGCGAGAAGCATGTTGCCCAGGAGGAGAGTCAGAAATATTTTTGCAAGTGACATCCCGCTGCAGCCCCCCACCATGTACAGCTAATTTATCCCCTGGCTTCAGCCTTCCCTTGTATCCGGTGCTTTTGGCACAGGCATTGATCTCATGGGCAACAGCACTGGTGTTCAAGGTTTCATGGTGAGCTAGAAGAGAGCGCCTGGGAAAATGCAAATAATGAGCCTTAAGAAAAGAATCGGTCCGTAGGCCAAGAGGTATTATTTCATTCCCAGCAGCTCACTCGGCGGCTCTAATATCCCTGCTGGTGGCCAGCTTTAATTTCCATCTTGGACTTGCTGAACAGGGTTGGGGGGAAGCCAAAAGGCTGAAAGTCTTCATGCCTTGGGGGATCCCAGTGGGTTTGCTGCAGGACACTTCCCTCCAGTGTTAGCTCAGAAGAGATCACAGCTCCTTACCCCACAGCCACCTCACTCCAGCACAGCACAGGGGCACCCTCGCAGCCTGCTGAGCCAGTGGACTTTGGTGGGAGCTGTATGCATGATTTATGGGTATTCACTGGACAGGACCAGAGGATCACTGGCATAGGAAAGGGAAGGGAAGATACCACATTTCCTTCAGAGATGGGTTTGCATTGCCAGGAGAAGACCGGTGGGAGTGGGCAGCCTGGCAATAATCATGTTTGTTTATCTGGTCTTCAGTAAAGCCTTCGACACTGTTTCCCACAGCGCTCTCCTGGAGAAACTGGCTGCTGATGGCTTGGACGGGCTTTTTGCTGGGTAAAAAACTGGCTGGATGGCCATGCCCAGAGAGTGGTGGTGAATGGATTTAAATCCAGTTGGCAGCTGGTCACAAGTGGTGTTCCCCCAGCGCTCAGTACTGGGGCTGGTTCTCTTTAATATCTTTATCAATGACCTGGACAAGGGGATCAAGTGCACCCTCAGTAAGTTTGCAGATGACACTGTTAGGCAGGAGTGTTGATCTGCTTGAGGGTAGGAAGACTCTACAGAGTGATCTGGACAGGCTGGATCAATGGGCTGAGGCCAATGGTATGAGGTTCAATAAGGCCAAGTGCCGGGTCCTGCACTTGGGTCACAACAACCCCATGCAGCACTACAGGCTTGGGGAAGAATGGCCAAAGATGCCCAGTGGAAAAGGACCTGGGGGTGTTGGTGGACAGCCGGCTGAATATGAGCCAGCAGTGTGCCCAGGTGGCCAAGAAGGCCAACAACATCCTGGCC
>NW_009647838.1:1498368-1507716 GCF_000708025.1 Charadrius vociferus
GCTGGTGAGGGGTCTGGAGCACAAGTCTTACGAGGAGCAGCTGAGGGAACTGGGGTTGTTTAGCCTGGAGAAAAGGAGGCTGAGGGGAGACCTTACCACTGTCTACAACTACCTGAAGGAGGTTGTAGCGAGGTGGGAGTCAGTCTCTTCTCGCAATTAACAAGCAATAGGACAAGAGGAAATGGCCTCAAGTTACACCAAGGGAGGTTTAGACTGGATATTAGGAAAATGTTCTTCACAGAAAGTGTTGTTAAGCATTGGAACAGGGCAGAGGTGGAGTCACCATCCCTGGAGGTATTAAAAAGATGGGTAGATGTGGTGCTGAGGGACATGGTTGAGTGGTGGTTTTGGCAGTGTTAGGTTAATGGTTGGACTTGACAATCTTAAAGGTCCCTTCCAACCTAGACAATTCTATGATTCCATGTTTCGAGCACTCTTCTGAATCAGCTTCAAACCTCTTGTAAGAGACCAAAATCTAATGTGTTGCAAGGAGAGACAAGGGGGCAAACAATTCTCTGCAGCAGCAGGGGGATTTCTGGGTGAATTTCTGGTGAATACCCCAGCTGCAGAGTACAACCATCTATGCGAGCAGGAGAAGGTGAGGGCATCCAAGTCCTTCTGCAACCCAAATCTAGAGATTGGTTTTACCATGTGTTAGCAAAACTCACCAGCTATGAGAAACCATGATTTAACCACCAAAGCCATATAAACTGTGTCTTAGAGCATAGAGACAGTCAGATCACACTCATCATCTCCCTTTTAGTGTATTATGTATAAGTAACAGCATTTCCAATGAACTCCTCCAGGAGCACCCTCATCCCTGTGCAGGGTAGATCTGGCTGGAAATGAGCTTGATCTCACCCTGAAGGATGGGAAGACCTGGCCATTTTCATGCAGCTCCTCAAGTGCTCCACTTGGCACCTCCTCTCCTGAATCTTCATCTGCTTTGCTGGCGTGAATGAGAAGACATGAGAACGCAAGTGATTTTTACGCTGGCTGGAGCACAACTGCAGCCTGCCTATATCCTGCCAAAACTCCACAGCTTGAGAGGAAGGAGCCAAAAGTTATATATCAAAGAGGGAAAAAAGGCTTCCCAGCCTCACAGGCAACCAGAAGAAGCCATGCAAGGCAGATTTATAAAATAAAGCACGGTGCAAAGAAACACTTCTTTCCAACACACCCTTCTCCCTTGTCCTCCCCTCCTGAGGCTCAGTTTTGTTAGTAAGTTTTGTTAAGGAAGGAGCAGACGTGGGCAGCGTCCTTCTCTTACCACCTCTTCTAACCCGGTTGTTGCACCACAGGGTATTGTCAGAAAGCCGCTTGCTGACCCTGGCTGGACCATGCTACACATGAAAGTCAGGCTGTCCACCACCCTTCCCACTGCCCAGCCTATCTGCACAGGACATCCACCAGCAACTGTTGGGCAGGAGTGATCGAAGGGAAGATGACTGTGTTTCGGCATTTGAGGGATGCAGTGGTCCGAGGGAAAGATACTGCAGAAATTATGAGAGAAAACATCTGTACAACAGTCAGAGCTCTGGATGTTCAGCCTTCCTTGGGCTCTTGATAACTCTCAAGTTTCCTATGCCAACATCTCTCCTACTAAAGGAAGAATCCCCTCTGATGTCTCCTGGCAGATCCTGCCTGATTTGTACCAGGATCTACTGATCCACTTGGAAAAAAGTCTCTGTCGCATCCCATTTTCCTCCACTTATGTTTGCTGGAAGGTGGCAGGATGAAGGTGCACAGCCTCGGTGTTTCCGTGCTACAAACTCAGTCTCACTACTACGAGTGTGCTGGCCCCACGTGGCCAGGCTGGGCTAACCTTGGTTCAGAAAAAACTAAAACCAGGAGCCTTGCAGGGAGTGAGGAGGGGCTTTAACCATCCACAAAGGAGAACTGCATTGATACAGAGCTTGGGATCAACTTAGACACCAGGGTGGTCAAGGGTGCGTGTGCTCTGTGTCTGCACCCAAGACACTGAGGGACCACAGGACATCTGAAAGTAGGTAGCCACCAGGCTGCAAAGCTGGTGGAACAGTGACGGGCAAGGGGCACTGAGGACATACCGACCAACACAGAGAGGTTCTTCCCACCCAAAACCCATCATCTAAACTGCTTCTCCTTGTCTACCTCTATAATACATGGCACTCTGAAGCACCCACTCATCTGATCCCAGAGAAGGCTTCTCAGATTCACAAGGTAACTCTCATCCTAAGCTTGCCCATTTCACTCCACAAACTCTTCAGGGACTCCAGGTGACCAGCTCAGACACAAGTATCTGGAATTGAGCAAGTGGACCTCCAAACTCAGCCCTGTAAACGAGCCATGGTTCCTAACTCAGGTGGTTGCATCACCATCCCAAGACTCACTCCAGCAGCCCAAACTCTTACCACCAGTCTCTTGCCCATCCCATCCCATCCCATCCCACAGTCCTTCCCTGATTGTGTTCAACACAGTCTCAAGCAAGCGTGACTCCCCTTTGGGAAGCCATGCAGTGGGCTCTGTCAGGTGGGTCCAGACAAAAGTTTGTTCCTGTCTATAACCAAATCCAGCCAAGCATTTTTTTCTTAAGTGTGACAGAGTTTCTTCTTAAAACTGCTCTGCACTATCAGAGGAAAATTCTGGCCAGGCAGCCTGCAGGTAACTCCTAGCAGAAGGTCTGAGAGCTGAAACAAGTCATAAAATACCTCTAGCTGGATGAAGTCTTTGAGAAACAGAGTTGCTGGGTCTCTAATGAGAGGTGAAGCTGTCACGTCAGCAGGGTCTCCAAACCCTCTGTGGTGAAGCAGTGGATGTCTACATGCAGCCACTGAGGGCTGCTGGCATACCCACGCACAGTCCCAGCAGAGCAACACAACTGAAAAACCACGAAACCGTCCCCATCACCAAGGAGCAGAAACACAATAGCTTTATTCCCACCTTGGCTGTAACAACCACCACCAAACATGAAGGGAATCTGCTGAATAGACTCCATCTAAATGGGTTCCTTTTTCACATAGTAGGGCTTCTGGTGCCAGATGCTTAACAGGTCCCTTTGTGAGGCTGCAGTTTGGTTTTGTTTCTGGACAGCTCAAGAGGAAGGAGCATGCCCTGGAGAACCATGTACCAGCAGGATCCTGCACAGAGCGACTGGGTATTTGTGGCATTGGGGACCTCAATGCGAGCGCCAGGATAACTCAGGCCCAGCAGGACTCTGCATACACAGGAGAACGTCAGAGACAGGGAGACTGCAGAAGGGAGATGTGATCCATCCCATCACCACACACTCACAGTCATCCCTGGTTACTGGTGGCCATGCTATCCCTGGAGCTTGTTAGCTGGTCCCAAATCTCTTCTCCCCCTTTGTCTGGGAAGCATCCAGACATCCTCAGAAACGCCGTGGCCTCAAACCGTGTGGGTGCACCTAGCTGCAGCCCCTGTGAACAGAATTCCCAAATCTTTTCTCGTGCCATCTCCTGGAGAGCTCCTGCGTCTTCCCCCCCTCCTTCTGTATCTCACTGCCTACCATCGTCTCAGTTATCTCATGAGTCCTAGTTGCTGTGCAACAATATAGCTAAGACTTCTGCCCTCCCATAGAGTATGCTACTAAATACTTTGCTTATTCACTTGATTACAGTCACATACCATGGTGGCAATTTCTTTTTTTCCTTGTCTTACTGGGTAACTTGCTATGTGTGGCTTACGGATCCATCATGTACACTTCTGGTGATCTGTGTTAAAAAAACCCAATCAGGCTCGGGTGGAAAGAAAGGTTGCTGAAGAGGATTTGTCTTATAAGAGATCGAAGGAGCTTTTACAGTGTAACAAAGCACAAGGTGTTGCTTTATATGATGACTCTATAAATACATTCAGGGACATAGCACAAATATCAGGCAGTAAGAACTATTTGTTAGAAGACGACATCAGCACAAGATCAGATGAACACAAATCAAGTGTGAACTTATTTAGATTGGAAACTAGTAGAAAGTTTCCAGATCATCTGTGAGAACACAAAACATCTGGATATGCCACAGAGCTGGAAAAGGCCTCCTGGGTCACTGGCTGTGGCAGGCTCCACTCCATCTTAAAAGTGATTAGTTTTTCATTTGTTCTTTTGTATTAAAGTAAGTTTCCAGCTCTTCTCCCATCCACGTCCGTATTGCACCCCCAAGGGAGTGCTTTTCCCTCTCCTCACTGTCGATCTCCCTTACCGGGACAGGGTGGGCACACTGGGATGCAGCCCAGCATGGTGTCCTGCCCCGCGGTGGCCCGGCCTCCTCCTCAAGCATCTCCCCAGGCGAAGCTGTTTGCTCTCACACAATCGCTTGGGGTTGCGTCTTGCAAAAGCACAGCTGCCTTGGCGGGTGAAGGAGGCGAGTGCGGACGGGGCGCCAAGCATTTGCTTACGCTGGGCACGTTCCCAGCTTAAATACATCTACATTCCCAGGATCTAGAGAGGGAGGCTGACCCAGCAGTGCCGCCGGTGTGCTGCTGGCAGCCCCGCCAGCCCCGGGGGCGGCCGCCTGCCCCATTTCCCCCCTAGCTGAGGCATGTGGATCCATCACACGTGAATCACAGCTCTCGGCTCCTCGGCGAGGGGGAAGGAGCCCGGTCCCCCAGCACCGAGGTAGACATGTCTAATTAGGTACAACAGAGGGATAGATATGCATACTCAGGGACCTTTTTAGACAAGCATAAATTAAGAAAAGCCAAATATTTATTTTAAATGGCTGTGCCATATGCTGATGAAATGCTAATCTGCACAGAAAAAAAACACACTGTAAATAAACTCCCCAGAAGCACCTCACATTCACTGAGCTTCGTCTTTCTGAGCAAACTAACAAGAAGAAAATAAGATCAGCAGCATCCATTATAGACTCTCTTCCAACAGAAATTCAGGTAAGCTTAGGATGACATGGGCCAGTGCTTTTCAAACTATCATCTGCAGCCCCAAGAGCACCACAGGCTATTTGTTAAGGGCCTGCAGAAGGTATTTAAGAAAAACAAACTTGCTGTGTTTAATTCGCAATACCGGGATCTCCATCCTCAGCAGAAAAGATGGTAGGGGGCTGCAAATCAAAAGCACCTGAAAAGCACTATTGTATGTTTTGGGATCAGCAACTGGGAGTCAGAGGGACAGTTTTGTCTCCTCCGCTGATCCCAGGACCTTGGGTGAATGACTTCACCTCCAGCTCTCTCCTCATCCTTCTACCACCTCAGCTCCCTGTAAGCATTTGCAGCATCTCTTCTTGTGCACCTGAATGGTACCCAGCACCACACAGCCCCAGGACCCCACAGAACACGTCACTATTAGCATCCCCTTATTCTTCTAGCCCCACAAACCCACTCTGGCCCCAGCATATCCCAAAGTTTGAAGACATTTAAAGATGGAAAGCAAGCTATTAGGAAGTCAAATTTGATTACCTAAAAGGCAGTTTTTCTAGTGGCTGTAACAAACCAGCTCAGGAGATTGGCATGTTTTTAAGCAGCAAGGCTGGGCGACGAAACCTGTCAGCAGCATCTACAGTTGGCTTCCTTTGTTCACAGAGCCACTTCCACCCTCTTACTTACGTTCTCCTCACTGGCAAAGATGCAAAGACCACCGTTTTTCTCAACATGCATATTGCAGTGTTGTCAGCAGCTCCTTAAGGTTATTCCCTTTTTCTTCTTGGTTATATTTATAAACCTGTGCAGAGTTGCTATGGTTTCTGTTACCGCCAGTCCAATTGCTATTCAGCGCAGTTCTTCTCACCTTCACCATTCCAGTGACCTTTACATCACAAGGAAGAGCTCATGCCATCAGCCCGATCAATTAGCTGTCACACAACACGCTGTGCAAGAACACCAACCGCTAAGCAAAAGAGGGCTCTGTGGAACCAATTCATCTGCAAAGGCTGTCTGAGAGATGGATAAACAATGGTAATTATTTCAAAACAAATTGGAACCAGAAAGCGCAACCCAGCAGTGTAACTGCTAGACAAAAAGGAAAGCCACAAAAAGAAGAAATTTCAGCTCTCAACGTCTTGGGTGCTCTGGTATCTTCCTCCAGGCAAATATTTTTCTACCTTTCTTGCTCTCCAAAGTCAAGTTCAAAAAACTCTTACTTCCAAGACAGTTTCTTTTACATCAGTTGAACAACTTATGCAAGGGACTGCTCACAAACGGGAGCAACACAGTTGTAATCTGGTAGTAAGAATTTCCCTCTTTGCCAAACTGATATTCTAAATATTATATTACAATGACTTTGCACAGCCCCAGTAAGCGAGATTACCGTAGAGCCAGCCAGCCAAGCGAGATGCACGATGTTGTCCTCCAAAAGTAACCATGCTGGGAATGGGCTCAGCAACTTCATGTACCAACCAGATCATGGCATCCCCCAAACCCTAACCCAGACGCTGAACAAAAACCCCATGGCTTCCCCCTAACTTGGAGAAAAACGTTTCTTTCACAAGAAAGAAGTCACAAATACACTTTAAACAAGTCACCAATAAACTTCTTTACAGTTCGGGTGACAGAGCACTGGCACAGGCTGCCCAGGGAGGTTGTGGAGTCCCCTTCTCTGGAGATTTTCAAAACCCGCCTGGATGCAGTCCCGAGTAATGTGCTCTGGGCAACCCTGCTTTAGCAGGGGAGTTGGACTAGATGATCTCTAGAGGTCCCTTCCAACTCCAAAAATTCTGTGATTCTGTGATTCTGTAATACACAAAAGCCAGAAAACAGGGCTCGGACACACTGTGACCCTAACTCTGCCCATGCGGTAGGAACGGAAACATCCCCACACTTTTCCTCTTCAAAACAAAGCCAGAACTTTCCTTGTGGTGCTTCCTTGGCTGTTGAAGTAAGTGTTCTCGCATTGGGCAACCAGGCTAGCCAAGACGTCTCATCCATACGCTTTTAATGCTAATTGGGGCCTTCTGAAGAAGAGGAAAATGGCCTGGATCTTTCCAAGACACCAAGGTGCAGACATGTGCAGGAGCATGGCACTTTAGCTAGTCAAAAGACAGCTCCCTATTGCACAAAAGGAGCTCCTCTATTAGAGGTACTTAACAACCGCGTACGTGGTAAGTGGGTCAGAAGAACAGGTGACAATTGGTGTAAAAAACCAGGCTGGCTTAGAAAGCAGAGAAGGTCAAATGACCTCGTGCTGTGGGAGGTGGGAACATCATGTGCTGCTGCAGCTCTGTTAGCTAAGGTTCATGTGGAAGTCAGGCTCCGAAGCACGGGCGATTTAGGCATCCGTGGCCACAACCAAGTTTTTGCACAGCACTCTCATGAGACGCTTACCATGAGCAGGGAAAAAGACTGTGTGCCACGTTCTCTGAATTGAAGCATCTCTCTGCCTTTGCTGTCATCAACACGGGTGGCTTTAAGCAGTCAGCTTTATTCCATCAGAGGGCTACTGAGACTACTGCTGCCCGGCTTGGCTGCGGTCTGCGCCTACAGCATTGTTTGCTGGGTGGCTCACACAGCGCAGGACCCGGCTGCCACCGCGCTGCTGACACCCACGTCACACCAGCGTGTTGCGCTGGCACCCCCAGGCTCCCTGCTTGCTCCCCAGTGGCACTTTCACCTGCATATTCGTCACGTTCTTATCTGTCACTTCAGATCAGAAAAAATCCTCAGGCCATGAACCGATTCAGGGTGGTTTATTCCAAAAAAAAAAAATGTTCACTATTTCCTCTGCTGCTTCCACCTCCTCGTGCCTGGATTGTACAGCTAAGCCTTTGCCTGCGTGACGGAGGGCTTCTTTACAGAACACAAGCTCTTTCATCTTCCCCATGATCAGAACAAGCCAGTGCACCTTTGCGATTTCACAGTCTCTTTTAAACTGGGGTGAGCTGAACTTTCTATGCAAAGATTTGACCTCCCCCGAAATCCCTTGATCAGCAATTTCCCTCGCTCGCTCTTTCATGTTTGAGGCATTATGAAACAGTGGAAACTACGCATTCTTTCATAAGGAAGTCAGTGAGCAAATTCAAATAATCAACTCAGTCCTAAGAGACTCGGGGTCTCTTTCCAAGTTTGAAAGCTCTTTCCTAACAGAAGTTTTGCTCTTGAAAATCTCCTGGTTAGCAGGCAGCTGATGCTATAGCTTCTCTGGAGCCTGATTATACTTCCAGCCCAGGGGCAAGTAATAAAAAAAGCCTGCCCGGCTCTGTGAGGTCTGAATCAGGTGCTAACACTGAACATCTGCTGGGGCCTCTGCTCTCCTCTCCCCCACCCTCCCTCCATGCGTTGGGCATTGGAGCATTCCCCATTTTATAGCTTGTGGCAACCAAAGGCCAATTTAAGAGGGAAAGCATTGCTAACAGCTTTATCCAAAAAAAAACCCCAGACTCCGCTTTAACTGCTCTCCATCCAAGACTTCGGTGAGTCCGACACCACCATGACATGCTGAAAAGCCCTGCGTTGTATGGCAGCCTTTGGAAACGGTGACCAGCAAAGCGCTCACTGCCCAACCCGAGCCAGACAAACAAGATTCTACACGAACATTTATTACTTCATACAACCAGATTGCTTATTGTACAAAAATTAACAGTGCCACCCAAGAGGGCCTTCACAGATGTTTAGAAAGAGACACCTAAGCACAGCTTTAAAACATGTTTTTTACGTAATTTAGGTACAAACTAGTGAAGCACCACACATTGTGCGCGTATATATACACATACACACATGTGCGCGTGGGTCTCCATACACATATGGACACAGACTGAACAAAACGTCGCAGCAGGCAATGATATGCTTGTACGTTGCTCTCTGAGGAATCCAACATCCCTCCACAAGGGTTTCTCCCAGTGGGACACAAACTGGACCTACGCTGAGCCGTAAGCTCATCCTTCGGGCCTGGAGTTGCTGCTGCTGTTGGTCTGGCCTTCCTGCCCTGCTTGCTCCTCGCTGCATCCCCCCGCTGGCTCCCCTCTTGAGATAATAACCCAATCTCCAAGCCCACCTAGGGGAGTGCACCAGAGGGACTTGGTAAAGATGTTAAGGGTCAGCGAACAGGGTCAGATCTCTCTCCTGAAAAATCTCAGCAAGGAAGAGATGGTCTCTGTCTCGCTGGGTGCCTGACCTAGCCGAGCAAGTCATGGGCGTAATGCTTGGGCACAACCAGCGTACATATAAACATCTGCAGCCTGGAAACTTTCACTTTTCTGTTCTGCAGCAGTAAAGGATGAATGGACCCGTACAGGAAAAAACATATTTGGGGTGGAAATCATGACCCTCAGAGAAAAAGAGCGCAGCACCTGAATAATTCCTACTAGAGGGAATGCCCAGTACAGTGAATTTTGCTTAATATTCAGGAGGCAAGTTTAACGCCTTAAGGTGGAAGGTTCATCAAAGAGCTAAGGAACGACATTTTTGCTA
>NW_009647838.1:1507741-1525248 GCF_000708025.1 Charadrius vociferus
ACTTAGACCTTTCTAAGCAGCAACTGCTGAATCCCAGTGCTGCTCCTGAGAAGCTGAACAGGGTAAGTTATCGGCATTCATGTCTATTCCCTTCTAGATCTCACTTACGTAGACTAAGCTCCTCGGGCAGCAATGGCCTCTCTAGTGAGACACCCTGAAGTGCTAATCAGGCACTGGCCACAAAAGATTCACGTAGCTTTACTTCCTTCTACTGCAGTAAAACAAACAAACAAACAAAGAGAGTAATGGCTGCAGCCTACAGCTTTCATAAGGAAGAAATAACAGACTGCAGCAATATTTTCAAAGCTTTCTCTCTATAAAGTCCTGTTATTCCCTGGGAGGAACAGACTAGCTCTAGCAGGAATCTATCCAAAAATTATAAAGAGTCAACATGGCTTCTGCTTGCTCACCTTCCGATGCAGAAAACTGCTCCTTTTAGTCTGACAGCCACAGGTATTATGAATACAAAAGGCTCTACTGTGCAGTTTCTGCAAACTGGTCAGGAAAGCAGCATTTATTCTCCCTGTAGGTGAAGAGGGTAAAAGCTGGTGTTCCTTCTGCACTAACCTTCCTGTCCAGGAGTGTAACAGGGCCTAACGGTAGGCAGCGGAGATGCTCTGTCCTTGGGAAGATATGAACAGCATCTGTGTCTCAACCAGTCTGGGGGCCTCAGAAGACATTTTTCTGGTGTGCCACATGGAAACACACTTCTAAAGCCCCAACTGAGTTTCATGGCAACTGCAAGATTGACAGAATCTCCATGGTGTTTCTCCATGCAATGGAGAAGCCCTTTAAAATGACAGGATCAATCTGAGATGTGGTCTTCACGTAGAAAGAAAAAGGAATAGTGACAGACAAAGCAGCAATGGTAACACAGCTTCCAAAGTCGCTCAGGTAATCAGATAGATGCTGCAGAGCTGTCACGCACGTACCCTGACAGTCTTTGCTATTGAACAGCAGACACACTGGAGCGGCGTTTGTCTTAGTGCTTCACATGTCGTGGCCCAAGGCACCAGTGTGCTAAATTACTGACATTATTGGGAACTTCCAAGGAGTAGCAAAAAGGAGCAAATAAGGATATAGCCCCATTCAAGAGGAGGTGTTATCTGTTTTTTCTCCAGTTTGCCACATCTGGCTATGCCATAGGAGTCTCAGCAGAGAGCCGAAGGGCAGAATACTCACTGAACCACACAGCAGCTCACATCCACTAAGATACTTTGGGCCTAGCTCACAGAATCACCAAAAATTTGAGAGCTTGCATATTCCTTGCTAAATTTGACCCCTCCTTCTCATTCCTATCACGGGAAACCTCCTTCATATGTCAGACTCACTCCCCGAGTCTGTGAAAAGCTCATATAGTCAGCATGACAGTTACACTCTAGAGAGAGGATTTCTCACGCTAGAGTTTATACCCCAACCCTTCTCACCCCTTCACTTGTACATGGGAAGGGAAGAAACAGATAACAACATACATGAGATTGAACAGATTATTTTCCCTTAAATCCATAACATGAATACATTTTTAAGAAAACTTCATTAAAAAAAATTAGGAAGCATGAACAGTTCTACAACATAAACAGGTGCAAATTCCATTGCCTAGTAACGCGAGGAAAGAGTTCATGTCTGATCAGAAGTGGAAGTCCACAGCCACGTGTTTTAAGGACAGCCTTGTGTTTTAAAGACAGCCTTGATATTAGTGTCTTTACTGTATTAAACTCTTGGTACTTAAATAATAATAATATCTAGACATCACAGAAAAATTATAGGATGATACATAAGCATAAAAGTGCAAGATGTAACTTAAATCAAAGTGCCTACTGGTCAAACTTCAAAGTGTCTACTGGTCAAACTGGTACAAACTATGTTCAGAGATCAAGCATAAACCAAACTGAGAGCAATCAAGGCCCTCTTCCTCTCATTTCCATCAGAAATTGTCACAGGTAACATCATCCCAGTCTGAGGTGACATCAGTTCCAAACGGGTGCACGTGAGAGCTGAGCCCATGTCTTGATGGAAAACTGGTCCTCATTTCCTCTGTGTAATGCCAATTAATCCACAGGCTTTGCTCTGAATATCCGAGCAGAGGGAGAGAGAACAGTAACTTCGATGCCACATTCAAGGGAGGCAGAGTCAGCAGCTCAACAGCAATGTAGCACTTAAGAGCAGGGGGTACAGCAAGCCCTTGTTAGCTCCTCTGGAGTCACATCCCCCAGCTGATTTATTGATTCCAGCCATGAAAGATGACTGCGAGGTTAAGTAACACTGCTCTTCATTGGAATAATGAAAAGATTATCCTCACAAGTCTAGTTTTTCCCTTCCTGTTTGTCTTATTTTACTATTTCAGAGATACAATATCTTTTACAGTATCAGCTCATTATTTTGTTCATTCCCTTTAAAGGTAAATGGAGTTTAAAAGATCTTGTCACCAGAAGGAGGTGGGATGGGGGCAGAGGCAGACCTTTTATTAAACCTTTAAAAAGATTTCTAACTCATTTTGCAAGTGAAAACAACAAAAGCCATAAAACTCTAGCAAAGGAGAGCTGTCACTGAGATTAAGCAGATCCAAACTCCGCCATCCATTTTTCGTACTTCTCCAGGTCTGCAGCCGAAACAGATTTGGAGATTTTCTTCAGAGCCAGCTCAAAGTCCCCCTTGGTAACCGGCATCTGAAGCTCCTCTTTAGAAAGTGCACGAATCTCTTCTGGGGTTAAGCCGTTAATACGTCGTCTCATTGCCATTAAAGAGGCATCCCTGGAAATACAGGACAATGTATGGCAGCTAATTGCTAGCAGCATGTGCTGTAAGCCTATGAATTTTGATTGTATTCTCTTGCTAGAAACCACTGGCAGGAACACTTAAGAGAGCATTTATTTACCACAGAAGATGCAGTTCACATCTTTGTTAGCTTCCATGTTCCCAGATCACTACATTAATTCAACATAAAGAATGCATTGGCACCAAAACCCATTTAAGCATATGGTAAATGTGCAGAGATAATTAAAACTATAAAACTGAAAACCTTTTACAATGATTCATAGAGATGAAATTTTACAACTTCAGTGCAGGAAAGGGCAGGGTGGGAGAGGAACTGCACTCAAGGACTTTTTTTTTTTTTTTTTTTTTTAAAGTAGTCCGGATTTTGCAGCCCCATCCCCTTTGATTTCAACCTTCTCCCCACCGCGTACTCCAAAAGGAGAGTCAGCAAGTGCTCAGAGTGCAGCCCAGCTCTGTTGCTTGCTCGCACATAGCACCTGAATCTGTAAAGGGCAGAGCAGGAGGCATCAGACACTAGTGGCACGTGGCCCGGCAGGGCTGAGGCCATCGGTGCCTGTGGCACCTTCACGCTCTACCTGCTCCAACTCCTCCCCAGCTTTGATGCTGCCAGCGTCGCCCACTGGCATGGAGAACACTGCTCATTTCTCACACCATGGCCCACATGCAGTCTGAAATTACATTTTCTCTTTCCCCAGGCATTTCCCAGCAAGGGATAACACAGGCCTCAGGGAGAACAGGTAATTTAACTACTGCACCGCGTGACACACACCAAGTTTTCAAAACCATGAAGTCATTTGACAATTTCAGCAAAGCAGCAGGGGAAGAAAAAAAAAATCCAAGTCACGTTGTTAAAGGATCAGTTTTTCTTGGCAGGGATCCTAATGTTGTAAGAGATGTAGACTTCCTACCGGTAAATTTTTTTAAATACCTTTCCTCCAACAGAAAAGCCTCATTTGTCAAAAAATGAA
The DNA here is from genome assembly GCF_000708025.1 of Charadrius vociferus. Taxonomy (NCBI): domain Eukaryota; kingdom Metazoa; phylum Chordata; class Aves; order Charadriiformes; family Charadriidae; genus Charadrius; species Charadrius vociferus. The sequence goes on from NW_009647838.1 coordinate 1,511,485, forward strand.
ACAAATCGTGGGAACAGGATGGAAATAAATTCAATACTAATGCTATAAACTATCTGTATCACCTTTGCACGTAGAAGATTCAGGCTGCACCAAGACCATGCTGCACTGGGGGCTGTCCAAACAAACAGCGTATAGAAGCCCCGAAGAAGTATTCTGTGAAAGGTTCCTTTGCATCACAACTTCTAGCTCTTAAACTCATGGGGTTTAAAAAAAAAAAAATAAATAAAAATCCAAACCTGTTTTGCACTACATTAAAAAATATTCATTAAATGCAGACAACGGTAAACACGAGATATGCTCAGACGATTTTTTTCTCTTCAGAGCCAGGAAAGATTAACCACATGTCACACAGAGACTCCATGGTCTTTAGACTGCTCCACATGACAGTAACGCATGGTTCCAGTAAATAGATTTGGGCCTCAAATGCAGTCACTGTTAGCGTGGCTTCAGCTGCAGGGGGTATTGCCTTTTATCACATAATGTAAATGATGACTTCCCATGCAGTTTTATTGGCAAACTAAGGTGGATGAGATACCTGCAAACATTAGTGATGTCAGCACCAGAATAGCCTTCAATCTTCTCAGCAATTTCTTCAAGGCTGATATCAGGATCCAGTTCTACTTCCCGAAGATTAATCTTAAGTAGTTCTGCTCTGCCTTTTGCTACAACATAAAAATAATTGTTTGAAGACTTGCAAGAGTAACATTAAAAAAAGACATAAACACAACTTAGATTTTTCAGTGAAAAGTACCAACAAAAGGGCTTAATACAAGAAAAGAGACAGAACGAAACATAGTAAAGTGTGCAATCAAATGCAATAAAGTATATGGTTAAAAGTAGTATATTAAAACAGCATACTCTTGAGACATTTTCCAAAGTCATACATCATTAAAAATGTCTGTTATGTCTCAGGTGACAAAGCATTTGGTCACATACTACCCAAGGGCACAAAAGCACAATCCTACAAATGTCTGCTTCTTCTCATACCCCTTTGGATTCACTCGCTGTTCAAGTGTTTGATTGCATATTATTCACAGTTTCATTAGAACCACAATGAGGATTCTATTAACAGAGCTTCAGACAGCACAAACCCCTTAACAATAGGCTGAACTTTAAGCATATGTTTAAGCACTTTACCCAGTTGGGACCCAAGAAAGCTGCTGAAGCCTGATAGAAAACAGATACATTAATACAGTAAACATATTAATGTATTTACAATACAAATGTCCGGGTATCCCACTTTCAGACCTAGATGCAGCGTGCACACAGTGATAACCAGCTGTGTAAATGAGCACTTATGCAGCCAATTAACCATTCTTCTTGTAGAGAGCATGTGTATGTGTGCATTTGGGTACATATGTTAAGCAGCCTAGGCTTGTAACAGGGAATTCACATTTGACAGCTTAGGTTTCGGTGTTACTCTGCACAAGAGTGGTGAAGAAGAGGACAAATGCTTTCTGGGCTTTTACTGCACAGAAAAAATATACCAGCTGTCATGGTTTCAGCTGGGATACGCTTGACTTTCTTACTAGCAGCCAGTATAGTGCTAGGTTTTGGATTTGGGATGAGAATGGTGTTGACAGCACGCTGGTGTTTTCGGTTGTTGCTGAGCAGTCAAGGGCATTGCTGCTCCTCATACCATCCTGCCAGCAACTGGGCTGGGAGTGCACAAAAAGCTGAGAGGGGACACAGCTGGGACAGCTGACCCCAAATGACCACAGGGATATTCCATGCCATATGATGCCATGCTCAGTATATAAAGCTGGCGGAAGAAGAAGGAAAGGGGGGGACGTTCGGAGTTAAGGCATTCATCTTCCCAAGTAACCACTACACGTGATGGAGCCCTGCTTTCCTGGAGATGGCTCAACACCTGCCTGCCAATGGAAAGTAGTGAATGAATAGTAGTCTTGCTTTGCTTTCATGCGTCGCTTCTGCTTTACTTATTAAACTTTCTTTATCTCAGCCCATGAGTTTTCTCACTTTTACTCTTCTGATTGTTTCCCCCATCCCACTGGGGGGAAGTGAGTGAGCAGCTGCGTGGTGCTTAGTTGCCAGCTGGGGTTAAACCACGACACCAGCTCAGCATCTTTATTTCCACAGTGACCAATTTTTATGACCTAGAAAAGAGGACAACCACAACAGAAGAAGTAGCAGTAGGAAAGGCTAAAAGTCTTAAGGAAATGGGCACAAGTTGGAACATAGGAAGTTCCGTTCCAACACACGGAAAAACTTCTTTACGGTTCGGGTGACAGAGCACTGGCACAGGCTGCCCAGGGAGGTTGTGGAGTCCCCTTCTCTGGAGATTTTCAAGACCTGCCTGGATGCAGTCCTGAATAATGTGCTCTGGGCAATCCTGCTTTAGCAGGGGAGTTGGACTAGATGATCTCTAGAGGTCCCTTCCAACTCCGAAAATTCTGTGATTCAGTGAAATGTCCACACATATTTTATTTATTGATGTCCCTAATGAAAAAAAGGAGGGAAGGGAAATATAAAAATATTAGAAAGCTTGTCTAAAGCTGCTGGCTTTGTGGGCTTTGCACAACTGTCAAGAATACAGAGTTATCAATCATACACAACTGGCACTGGCTATAAAATGGGGATTTATTATTTACAGAGCACAATGTACATGTGGCATACCTGCAGAGAGCATCCTGTATCAGAGAACATTCTTCTAATCTTTGCTATGAAGATAAGCAAGTCCTTGCAGTATTTTGAAAATGAAACATGGCAGAATATATACATGCATCAACTTCCACAATATACAGGTGTATATATGACATATAACTTTTTCAATTAAAATGCCTGACCACATCAAATCAAACAGCACACTTATAAATGCATCATTTAGACTCGCCCAGAACAGTTCAACATTCTTATTTACAGAATAGATGCAACAGAATATAAGATTGGAAATAAAACTGGAGCACATCTTGTATGTTGTCCAGGGTGTAATACACCGTGTCAAAAAACAATCTGGTTTAATTAGAAACAGGAGCAAGAGCTGATAGGATTTTAAACTAATTGGTCATAAAGACAGGCATCCTGTTAGAAGCTGTTATTGCCTGTAAGCTGCAAAGACAAGCTGTAGAACTATTAAGTGTCCTTATACCAGCTAAACTCAATCACAATTGCTGTCACCATGAACACGCATCTTGTTATCTTGAGTGCTCATGCAGGGAGATGAGGCATCCACTGTACCAAGAAGAAACGAAGCTATGCAAACTTCAAGTGATAGGAATCTCAAAATTAATAGGACAGGTGAATGACAGCTAGGGAAGACAATACAAGCCGAGACGTCTTAGGGCAGGAAAGCAATCAGCCTGCTGCATTCTGAGTGACTCGAAGCACAGTCATAAAGGCGAGCAAGCGGTGATTTACTATGAACTAAGCCTGTAAGTGAAAATTCATGGATCCACTTCTTTGCATTTGTCTGCAAGGGCACGGAGTGCATTTGCAGTATTTCTGAACATGTCCAAAGGCTGCCTTTGATGATCACTCAAGGATTGACTGTTAAACATTTAAAATAATTCCAGGCTCATTAAAACTAACTCTCTTTCAAAATGCAAGAACCCATCAATGGGCTTGCAATGAAATGCCGCAGCTCTTTGTTTTTAAGCCCCCAAGCAAATAGCATTTTTTTTTTCTTTCTCTCACTCTCTTTAAAAATAAAGCGACCCAGCCGAATGATTAACCCCTGAATCTCACTGCGCATCACAAAAACATTAAGATTCCTTCCAAACCCAACAGTCCTGAAGTAGTCCTAAGCTCGTCTTACAAAGGCCGTTTTAAAGGAAAATGCTCATAGCAAACATACCTGTGGGCAAAGGTATATAAATCCTCTTCTCCAGTCTCCGTCGGAGAGCTTCATCGATATCCCAGGGAAAATTTGTAGCTGCTAATACCATAACCATCTTGGAAGGGTCATCATTTTCCAGGGCACCACCTACCCCTGCAAGCACAACAGTTTACAGCAATTTCGCTCCACAGCTCTTATTGATCTAGATGCTTGCTAACAAACACTACACAGACACACATTGTAAAAGCCTGGACAAGCTAAGCAACAGCTCTATATAGTCCTAGTGCCCCCTGCCAAAATTCCTATAGCTTAGGTTCAAGAAGACCATCATTGTCACAAAGAGAGGGACAGTTTGTTCTTTTGCTGAGTAAGGGGAGGGCTTCCTTTGACAGTGCTAATAACAGTCATATGTGAGTGTGGCCCTACTAGTCCCACCGAAAGTGCTATCTCTGTCAAATCAGGCCATAGATGAAATAGAATCACTCCTTGGCCGCCCAAATAAGGACTACAAAGAAATTATCACCTTGGGGCAAAAAGTTGCCTACCCCGAGTTTACCACAATGAACCTGCGCATTTGAGGACATTATAAATAGTAGTATAAACAGCAACTGCAATACAGAGGCAATTATCGAACCACTATGCCATACAGTATTCCTTTGATGATCATCCTTGTTATGTGCACCTGCACAGAACAGGTACTAAATTTGACTAAAAGGTTAATATTAGCTGCCACCACAGAATACAGCAAAATCAGATCGATGTCACAATGAGGTCCCCAAGCTGCAGACTCTAGCAAAGGGGAGAAATTTGTTTAAGTTGCATCTAAATTAAAGACCTGCACAATCTCCATTATCTGCTTCTCCTAGAGTCTGTACCTCTTAAATATGAGTTTTCAATTTACCATCAAAATGGCCATTTTAGAAAAAAATAAAGAACACCCTTTTCAGTCACCTGCCTTCAAACACACCAAAAATACCCTGCTCTCAAGTTCTGCCTTATCCTTCCCCAACCCATGAAGCCAGGTTTTCCAAACTGCTCAAGTTCTTACATTCCCACCTGCAAAGAAACAGCACCCCAGCCCCAAACTCGGATCTAAACACTTGTTACCGTCCATTTGCACAAGCAGCTCTGACTTGACTCTGCGACTCGCCTCGTGTTCGTCAGACGTGCCTCTGCGGCTACAGATGGAATCTATCTCATCAATGAAGATTGTTGTTGGAGCATAAAACCTCGCCTTTATTCAAATGAAAACATTAAGGATTCAGCAGCAAGCACGGGCCCTCATCAGACCCCGACCCAGTCCCACTAGACATGCTACATACATATCTCCCCTGCCTGTCATGAGAAAATAATTCAAGATCTTGATTTACAAACTGTCTGGCATATGCTGAAGTTTATACACTTTAAATTTTACTCCTTGACTCAGGGGTCTTTCAGTGCCAGTTGGTTTTCCTCAGTAACTAGTCTTGCAAAGGGGAAAAGGAACACAATCAAAACACAGGCAGCTTTCATGTCCAGGTTTTTGTGCTGGTGGGGGATAAGCATAGGGGACAGAAAGGAGCTCAGCCTATCTCAAGAGAGACAGGTTTTAACTGAGAGTATGGTAGAAGTGCAATAAGGGTCCCAAAGAGGTGAATGAGTCTTCTGTATAGGTCCACATGGGCACGTCCTTCACGTACCCCATATGATGGACCGCACCCACAACTTCACTGAAAGGCTTGCATCCATCATTCAGAACAGAAACAGAACTAAAACACGTATTGCTTCTAGAATAACAGTTCCAAATCCCTTCCAATTTCAAATCTACTTCCTTTGGGCTTCTTAGCCCATAACCAAATAAGAACTGAATTTCTGTCAAGGTCACGACTCTGCGTTTAGTATGGAAAATGCTATCCTAAACATGGGCGATGAACCATTTACTTCTTAATCCTCAAAAACATACCAGAAAAGGATGGAAACACAGAGATTGTGGTTTTTCTAACTGGTTGAGGGGGTGTCAGTTCAATGAACTCCATGCTTCCAACATACTACTGGAGGGGCAGGAAACCAAGAGGGATGTCCTTTCTCACCTTAGTGATCCCCAGATCACGTCATTGAGGACGTACCATTTCAAACAAGAGGCGGACCAGCTTCTCAGACTCGCCCCTGTATTTAGATGTCAGGGTAGAGGAAGACACATTGAAGAATGTTGTTCCACATTCTGTAGCTACAGCTTTTGCAAGCATTGTTTTGCCAGTGCCAGGAGGACCAACCATCAGCACACCCTGAAAGGTGAAAACAAAGGTATTGAACAACAAATAAAGAAACTTTGCAATTGATACTCCGTACTACATCTCAACATGATCCAAGATCTGTATTTCAATTATTTAATAACATAATCGTCATCAGAATCTTGCTTTCGAGAACAGCGTGGAAGTGTTCTGCAATTTCTTCTTACCACTCCACTGGAGTCTGAATCACAAAAGCCATTAACTGTTGCTGCACCTATCGCCTGGGAAGCGGACAACAGATTTACAGTCTTGCTGTGAATCAGACAGAGCCTGGACTTGAACTTAGGCCTTTCCCAACTCACGAGGGGCTGCACAGGCAGATGAAGACAGTGAATTCTTCTTTTTGGAACAAAGGCCCGTTCATGAAGAAAGCTTCACGGAAACCAAAATACTTTTGCAGAAAGTTGTGTTCCCTCAGTAGAGCATTTTTCTGTAGAAGAACATTTTGCCAAAAAATCCTGATGATGTGTATGTATGAATCTGGTTGATTTTCACATTCAAGTATGCATGAGAGCATTCACTAGATACAACGGTTTGCCATACTGTTTAATTTCTCCATCTCAGTACTTCTGTGGCCATACTGCTGCATCTTAGCAATTCCTGGATGAAACACCATCCTCACCATACTGTTGGATGGCACAAGAGCACTGCTATTTCTATTTTACAGATAAGCAACTGTGGCTTATGTGGATTATCGCTCAGTCCCACAAAAGCCTAATATGAACCTCAGTGATTATTCAGAAAGCTTTAAACTAGAAAACTGAAAGAAAATTGTGAAGTCCCACATTGGCATCTACATCATCAGACTGTCTTTCCATCTGTGGTTTATCTGAAAGATCGAGTAAGGAGCACACATCTCTGCAGCTCAGCACATTTACCCATCATTACGCAAGCAGGTTTTTAGCTAGACACACAGCGCTCTCAGGACCCATATTAAGACTGTAGCACTGAGACTGGTTAATCACTCTTGATAATATTTTTAAATACAGTTATCTTTATGGATAGTCTTTCCAACCCTTTCAGCAGCAGTGCTGGAGAGGGACAACACTGTTCCAGGCCTGCAAAGCACTAGAATAGAACACTGTGATTTTAAGCATGGCACTACAAAAATATAGTGCTCAAGCAGCTTGGGTTTTTTTTTTCCCTCCCAACTGCAAGATCTTATTACATGCTAACATGAGTTTCCTAAAGTTAAGCTGTACTGTGTTGCAAGGGTAATCAAATTAGCTAGAATTAGAATTGCACGTCATAATGTGCTTTGCAATTAATAACTTACATAAAATGCCACAGCAATAAAGTATCTGTTAAATGCAAGCCACATAGTAAATTAGATTTCATCTGTTCCTCACAGAAATTTACTTCAAAAAGCCCAAAGAATGACATGGAAGAGATCTATAAAAACAAATCAACCGGGAATGCAATTATTCAAAAATGTACTATTCAAAAGCAATAGCCTCTCTGTACTCCATTTTCCATTAACTCTTAATACCTTTATTGCCATTTAACACTTAGCTAATGCAAGCTCAACATACATTCATCGGTAAATTAAGTTAGAAACACTCACACACCATCCATAGAGCTAACAGTCCAATGTCACTCCTCAGGCTGCCCAAGGTCTCCTAAGCTCCAGAGCAGCAAGCATAAAAAGTAAATAGACTCTTTTTCTCCCCATGAACGTTCAGATATACACTGTGATTTGAATTGCCGCATAGTCATACTGATACTATAATAACATTGTGAGTACAACCCTGGAGTAACTGGGTGAAAATTACTCCGCCTGTGATATGGAGGTCAGAGATGACTTACTGTTCTCTCTGAGTTACAAATGTGTTTATTTAGTATTTTAAAACAAGCTTCACCTCAATTCAAACCACGCTTGACCCCTACATTTGACAAACAGTGTTTACTGCAGGACCTGGTGATACAAGGGACTAACGTCAGTTTTTGGATATCGCTTTGGTCCTCCATTATTACGGAAGGCCAAATTCTGACTTCAGCTACACATACCACTCACTGCCAAAACTGAAGTCCATTGCTTTGCACTTCCTCTGTAACTATTACAGTGAGCATTATCTAGCACATGATACTGGTGGCATTACGTATGTGCGTAACACAGGTGCAAAGCAGCGATATCAGGTGTAAACCCAGGGGAAAACCAAGCTCTCCGGGGATAAAGACGATAGAAATATCAGTAAAAAAAAAAAAAAAAAAAGAACTTGAGTTCTCAGCAAAACAAGATGTGCATGGTTTCAAACAGAAACACATAGGATCAAATTGCTCTTTCTCTCTGCCAACTAGAAGGCTGCCACTTACTCACTAGTTAAAATCCTTGACAAACACAAAGACTTCTCTATTCTTCCTCTAAGGCTCTGTTAATCCAAAGTATTCCAATAAGAAGCTGAAATGCACCGCAGGGAGTAAGTGTTTTGATGAAATCACTGCAGGGTTACTTCTTGTTGTTGTAACAATCACTAGAAGAGCAGTGGGAAGCACAGCGAGCAACTGGGCCTTCTTGGCACAAAACAATTCAGAGAAAAAGAAAGAGCAAGCCTGTGGACACTCAGAAACCCGTGTCTGCAACCACACAGCACCTGTGTTGAATCAGGGAAGACAGCTGGCTCCCTCATACGAGGCACTGTCCTCTGAATGCAGGCACAAACTGTGAGGGCTGTCTTGGGAATTGTTCTCAGGAGAGTCTGAACATCCAAAAACAGATTTGGCTGCCTCTTCCCTGAATTATTGTCCTGAATGCCTAGGCTCAACAAATGCCTGCTGCTACAACTGATTACTGCAAGAAACAGTCTTCCCTTCAAAACTTCTCATCCTTGTAGCACAGTCAGAGGTCAACAGTAGGGAAAATACATGCTGTTTTGTGTGAAAAATAAATTCAGAAGAGTTACAGCTTCACAAGTCACCAGGGAAAAGGCTAACAATGAAGACTCTTCATGGACTCGTCAGAAATCAATTTGCATTTCAGACTGAAGAGAGGAAATAATCTTAGCATTTTTTTCCATGTCTACAACCACCTAGTTTTCAGAGGTGACACTGCTCAGTAGGAAAAGATAATCTCATGCAAAGAGATGGAGACTGTAACTCTTTAAAAAAAGACCGGGTTGTTGTTTCTTTATCCACTGCCACTATACTTGGAGACAGGGCCAGTGGCACGCTTCATCTTCCCTGCAGTCTGCTGAGATACCTGCCTTAAAGACAGATGGCCACTACATCCTCTAGGCATGTTAATAGCTGAAAAAAAGCATAGCAGCTCTTCACTCCCTTATAAGTTTTTGAAAGTGGACAGATGGGGCCCCTGTAGTCTATAATATGGGTATGGATCAACTTGCTCTATGCCAAGAGGAAAAGAGAGAGATTCAGCTGTTCAAAAGACACTAAAATCTCACCCTACACTTGTAATGCATGATATCTAGGCCCTGTCCAAACTGATAGCTTGGTTAACCTTAAGGTTAACCTCAAGCCCAATGGTACTGACCACAAGTACGCTAAACTCCAAAGGCCATATAGCCTGGGGCTAGGTTTGGGCTGACTATAGGTTTGTGCCGACCCCCCTGCAACTCACTAAAACCTCCATGAACAGCCCTCAAGCAGCGATCTCCCAGCTCCTGCCATCAGCTCCCACTCTTTCTGACTTCCCTTCTTTACTGTCTGTAGACAAAAGCCCCAAGAATGACAAGTCTTCCACTCATTAGTTCCCTCAGGGCTTTGTTTCATAAATAAGCAGAACAACGGGGATCTAGGACTGGCTCAGGCTGGAGGCGGACAGCTCTGAGGGTCAGACCTAAATATAAGCCAGAGAAGTACAAGGACCAAGCAGGAAAAGAGAGGGCCAGCGTTAGTAACACAAGATCTGACATATGCTGCTGCACCAGTGTACCAAACCACAGAAACTAATCATGTACACAGCATCCCCTACACATGCCATTGCCGTGCAGACTCAGAATAACAGACAATTTGCAACAGTCTCTTTTCCCCAGTAATCCTTCTCAGTAAGCAGAAAACCCTTGTGTTGTGACTAGTTATTCCCAAAACAAGTGTCAATCCATCCCACAACAAAAGAAAGATAATTTTATTTTCTGTTTGCAGAAACACACAGCAACCTCCCCCATCCTTTTCCTTTTTAGCTCTAAGCAAAGCCCACACTGGGCTCGCCTCTGGTCCATCAGCCAGGCCAGCTCAGTCCTGTATCCTTCCTGCTACCCCACTTGCAGCTTGTTCTCCCACTTTGAATTTCTCCCACTCCATCCGTAACTATGCCTGGTTGCAAGCGTAAGAAGCTAAATCATCACAAAGCAAAATCACCACTCAGATTAGCCCCCTCTCTCCTTACTTCCTTGCACTATCCAGTCTGCAGGTTGCAGTCTGAGTGAGAGATAGTTGGCACATGCAGAAGAAAAGTCCAAGGACTGCTTTCCTCCGTGAAGTGTTGAAGGGTGGCCACCATAACCACAAGCAGAGCTGTCTGTTAAGCATTTCTGCTTCTGTCAATATACCCTATATGCTTGCTCACATCTACAGGCTGACATATAGAAAGTACTATAAAGTGAACAAGCTATGACTGAGTAAATACAAAACAATTATTATTTACTGTAAAGTCTGCATACATGTCCAGCTCTATCTTTCACTGCATTTTACGTAAATCATTATGAGAGCATTTCATGAGCAAATTCCTGATCTTTGCCTTTTTAGCTTTCTGCTACGGGCATCCACATACATTACAGCAGCAGACATACATAACTACAGCTTGTGATTTACTCAAACACCAAATAAATTCCCACCTTCCAAGGTCTTCTGATCCCTTTGAAAAAATCAGGCATCCACATCGGAAGAACGACAGCTTCTCTTAACAATTTCTTGGCTTCTTCCAAATCCGCTATGTCATCCCTGTGCAAGATGAAGAAACCTGTATAAGATTCCCATACAACAATATTTCTTCTATTTTTATATAAGAAAAATGAAAAAGCTTTTCACTTAGTACCATCCCTTTTAGCATGCCAGTATATGCCTCAAGAGACCACTCCTATAATCCTGTGACCTAAAATTGAATCTACTTTTGGAAGGTAGGGAAAAAATTATTTTCAACTGAAGCTACACAGAGCTGCTTAATTAAAAATTGTTTTGGACAATGTGAACACCAAAGCAGTATCTTTAAAGTTCTCTGGAGTGTACTTTCATTTCAGCAGTACCTATAATGGATGTACTGCATGTAATATCAGTTAGCAACAAAAGCTTAACTGTAATCAAATTAATAAACTGTTAAAATTAAAAGATCTTCTTTTGCTTATCTGTAGAAGATTATCATGGCTCCTTGTTTTAAGAGTTAGAAGAAGGATAATTTCTTTCCTTCTCCACACTAGCAAAAACACTTGGATTGAGAAAGTCCTCATACCAATGAATGCTTGGATTCCTTGATACAATGTCCCTTTCAAGAGCTTCAACCAAGTCTTTGTCGTAACCCGCTCCATCAAATTTTGGAATTTCCCCATCACCAACTTCCTGGGTTATTTTCTTCCCCTAGAAGTAAAAGTTATACAGGCTCATAAGGACATTACCTTTTCAACATATCCTTTACTAGCAATATAGAGCAATATTGTTTGGTTCACCTCTGTAGAAGCCACAAGAAGGTATCAAGCTTTAACACAGCTATCTCAGCACCACAATGGCCAGCAAAACCAATGTGTTCACACCCTACACTCCACAGAGTCCCCAAACACCTGTGGTTGCTTCCACCACAACAGCACCATCCTTCCTTCATAGATGCAGAGCACAGTGATAAAACCCCAACGGAGCTCATTACATATCACAGCTGGTTGGTTGGTTGGTTTTAAAGCAAACCAGATTCTCTTAATAGTGCTAAAGCATGCTTTAGACAACTGACACTACAAAGATGGGCTACAAAGATGATCAAGGGAATGGAGCACCCCTCTTATGAGGAAAGGCTGAGACCTGGGTCTGTCTAGCCTGGAGAAGAGAGACAGAGGGGATCTCATCAATGTGTATAAATATCTAAAGGGCGGGTGTCAAGGGGATGGGACCAGACTCTTTCAGTGATGCCCAGCGACAGGACAAGGGGCAACAGGCATAAATTGGAACACAGAAAATGGAACATGAGGAAAAACTTCTTTACTTGGAGGGCGGCAGAGCACTGGCACAGGCTCCCCAGAGAGGTTGTGGAGTCTCCTTCTCTGGAGATATTCAAAACCCGCCTGGATGCATTCCTGTCCAACCTGCTGTAGGTGAACCTGCTTTGGCAGCGGGGGTGGACTAGATGATCTCTGAAGGTCCCTTCCAACCCCTACCAGTCTGTGATTCTGTGACACACTTCCTGGCCAGCCAAAGGCACAAATGCAGAAACAGCCTCACAAAGCAGGCTGTGTCATGACTTAATGCTACATTAACTCCCGGCTGAAGACCAGAGCATCCAAAGAGTATGTTGGTGATGCTACACCTGCCACACTACCTACCAGAGCTAAACAGCTGGCACCCCATCATCACTGAAAAGGAACACAAAAGCTGTTACACACACTGTCTTTGACGGAGGAAAATCAGGAAGGTTCTCTCCCCTTGTTTAATTAAAGCCTTCCTGCCCATCAATTTCTCCTTTCCTCAACTGCAAACAATCTATTTCCTTCCTACCACTCACAGGCCAGCTCCATAAACAGTTAAAATGCTTTTAAAAGGTCATATTTATTTAAGGGCTGTACTGAAAGCTCCCAAGTCACCCTGGCTTCTTTGAACAGTAATTTCTGCAGCATGCCGATGCTCATTCAGCGACCAAGCCACACACTGCCTCTGCCCTAAATGGCCCAAAGTTTCTGGTTAATGCTTCCACAGTACTGTTAAGCTTACGGGGGTGAAGTAACATTTTCCCTTTGAAGGATCAGCGCTCACGCTCCTCCTCTCCCACTTCAGAAGGAAACCGCTTCCCCTCCCAGCTCAACAGCAGCTTTCGGCGGTGCCTGAAAAGCAGCTGCGCTGTTTTAACGAAGGAGGCTGTGTAGGGAGCTACTTGAGGACTCTTAACTCAGCTTCTAAACACTATCAGCAGCAAGTTAGAGAATCCCAGCTGGCTGGACAAAAGCAGCCTAGGCAAAGTTGGGCTGAGAGGCAGCTGAAGACACACAAATAACCTCGCAGTGGAAAAAGAAAAAGGTAGCGATTCCACCCCTCCCAGTTGCCGTTTGCCCACGAGGCCTGTGAGGGAGCAGTTTATCTTCCCACTATTTTTATTGCTTGCTTCCAAGTGAACTCTGCGTTGTTTAGTACTCCCAGATCAGGTTTTTTTTGCAATGGAAATAAAGCTGAAAGTTGTGTTTAGACAAAAGGCTGGTGTCAAAAATGTAAGAGTCTGGCGTAAAAGGGAAATGGAGAAAAAAAAGCCCTGTAGAGATTGGAAGATACCAGAAGAGAGAAAACAGAATCGAAATGTAACTAAAAAACCAAAGAAGGTTAAAAAAAATGACAATGAAATGAAAGGTATTTGCAGTCTTTGTTACACACTTCTCTCCTATCCCTCTGCAATGGACTGGTTTGCCTCGTGGAAGAATTCTGCACATCTCAAAACAAATGGGATGTTTTGGGTTTATTTTTGGGGGGGGTGAAAGCGAGTGAAGGCAGGCTTTACCGAGCAGAAGCCGAAGCGGATGGCTGCAGCGCACGGCGGCGGAGGCTGAAGCGGCGGCTGAA
>NW_009647838.1:1525528-1526228 GCF_000708025.1 Charadrius vociferus
AGAAGGAGAAGGGCGGCCTGCTGGCAGACGGGGGAGTCCTGCGTCCAGCTCTGGAGCCCCCAACGTCAGAAGGACGTGGACCTGTTGGAGCGGGTCCAGAGAGGGGCCATGGAGATGATGAGAGGGCTGGAGCACCTCTCCTCCTATGAGGAGAGGCTGAGAGAGTTGGGGATGTTTAGCCTGGCAAGAGAAGGCTCTGGGGAGACCTTATAGCAGCTTTCCAGTATGTCTTGGTTTGAGGTAAAACAGGACCAGTTTTGTTCAGTAACTTTACTTTTTAGCTGGACCTCTTCTAACTGCCGAAATTAACAGCATATTGTGCAGACAGTGTTCACTCTCAGAGTGATAAGACCTATGTCTACAGTTGATGCCCAGGCATGGTATGCAGAGATTCTGATGATTGCTATAACATCCAAGGGCAGCGAACTCTGGTATGTGCCCTGTTGGAGGGTTGGATGCAGAAAAGCATATCACAGAATCACAGAATCTTCAGAGTTGGAAGGGACCTCTAGAGATCATCTAGTCCAACTCCCCCGCTAAAGCAGGATTGCCCAGAGCACATTACTCAGGACTGCATCCAGGCGGGTCTTGAAAATCTCCAGAGAAGGAGACTCCACAACCTTGATGACACAAAACTGGGAGGAGTGGCTGACACGCCAGAAGGCTGTGCCGCCTTACAGCGTGACCTCGCCAGGCTGGG
>NW_009647838.1:1526395-1546871 GCF_000708025.1 Charadrius vociferus
ACATCTCCAGTGCCAGCCAGTGACGTGACTGTCATCGTGGAAGCTTGATACGGTTTTGTATATACTTCATTATTTCCTTTTTATTTTATTATTAATATTTCATTAAAGTAGTTTAGTTCCTTCTAAACTCATATGTGTCTCTCTCTCCTGCCACTCTCTTTGAAGAGACTTGAGGGGGGGAAGGGGGCATCTCTCGGTCACCCAAGTGGCTGCTTTGGCCCAAACCATGTCACAGTACCTAAAGGCGGCCTAAAGGAAAGATGGGAGGGACTCTTTATCAGGGACTGTAGTGATAGGACCAGGGATAATGGTTTTAAAAAGAAAGAGGGTAGATTTAGATTAGATATTAGGAAGAAATTCTTTATGATGAGGGTGCTGAGACACTGGAACAGGTTGCCCAGAGAAGCTGTGGAGGCCCCATCCCTGGGGGTGTTCAAGGCCAAGTTGGATGGGGCTTTGAACAACCTGGTCTGGTGGAAGGTTTCCCTGCCCATGGCAGGGGGGGTGGAACCAAGTGGTCTTTAAGGTCCCTTCCAACCCAAACTATTCTATGTGCTTTCAGCATCACCTTGGCTATCATTTTAGTGACACTGAATGTTTCAGGGTTGGTTTTTTTTTAGTTCCAGAATTAACCTAAAATGTTAAGTATTTACAGTTTTCATATATAATAAAATTATTAATGTTGATCCCAAATTGGTCCAACATGCAATCCTCAGTCAGCAGGTGAGTGCAGACTAGAACAAAAAAAAATTAAATTGTCACCTGAATCCAGGCAGCAAGAGTACGCATAATTCTTCCAGTCATATCCTCATCTCTTCTTGTGGAATTACTTTCCCAAAAGAGCTTTAAATAAAACCGCTGCTATGGCTTCTCTCTAAGAACATATATGCCAACATCCAGGGCTGCAAGAGCCTGCTCACACCAATTCCCCTTGGCAGTCCCATCATGTAACCTTCTCCTCAGCCAACCAAGTTCTGACTTACACACATTCAGAAATTTTCTGGGCTTTCCATCAAGAAGAGCTGTCAGACCTGTACTAAGTTCCTGCATTAGTTTCAGCAGTTGTCTCGTTGATGTGTCCACCACCCTGATGTACTTATAGCCTGTGTGTGCTCTGCCTTCATTTACCAAACCAAGGAAGTCTCCTCTTGGAACACCAGCTGAATACATTACCCGTTCATTTTGGCAACCCTTTTTTTTTTCTGCCTTACTCTAATATAAACACATCTTTCTTGAGCACCCTTGTAGAATGGTACATAAAATACTCCAGCTGCAGTGTCAACAGGGCTTCCCTAATGGCATGGGTATCTCTTCTCTCTGCTGGTAGCACCTCAACAGACTGGGCCTAGGATTTCATTTACATTCATTTCCATGGCTATATCATACTGCCACCTCACACTCAACCTCAAACAGATCAGTCATGTAGGATAAGCTTGGTGGCTGCAATGACCAGAGCTGGGTCCTGAAGACATCTTGCTTTCCTGCAGGCTCTTCCCACTACACGTAAACACCAAACAACAACTTCTAGATGCACTCTCCACCCCTTGCTGCCAAAGCCAAAGGTGGCACCTGGCTGCACCTCACTTTGGCAGCCAGCCTTCTCTATCACTGCTAGGAAAAGGTGATGTACCAAATAAAAGTTCAGCCTGATCCAATTTCTGCTGATACGTCCAAATCTTTCTTCTCCTCCACTGCTGAGCTCCCAGCTTCTAGCAGAAATCATAGAATCATAGAATGGTGTAGGTTGGAAAGGACCTTGAAGATCATCGAATTTCAACCCCCCTGCCATAGGCAGGGACACCTCCCACTAGACCAGGTTGCCCAAGGCCGCGTCCAGCCTGGCCTTGAACACCTCCAGGGATGGAGGAAATGCTTGTTATAGTCTCCAAGAACACAGCCTGCTGCTCTGCACCACTGAACGTTATCCCATTTCCATGACTCCAGCACAGAGTCATCCAATTCCTCCTGTACAACATTCTTTCTCCTCTTACGGTGATGGTGGTTCCCAAATCGGTGTCATCAGCAAATTTAATTAGAAAATGCCTCTTTTTTATGCCAGGGTCATTAATTTAAATATAAAACAAAACTCAGTCTCTACTCTTGAGGAAATCCATAAATGATTTTCAAGTTGACTAATACTTTTTCTTTCAGTACCGCTTGTTTACATTCCCCTTGCTGCCTAATTCCTCCCCATCTTACAATTCTTCTACACCACACACTTGCTAGATTAACTAATTACTTCCCATGTGGCATCCAGGTAGATGAATTTCTTTCTCTAAGAGTTTAAATAGAACTCTAAAGAAAGTGCTGGCAAAGGCAACACCTTTGCTAAGAAATCATATTTTACTTCATTCCACTTTCCAGTGAGTCCCAAGTCTTTCACTTTTCTTCCATTCTAAATTTGTTGTAAAACTGCACACTGTTTAGGTAAAATTAACAACTCCGATTGCCTGGATCACTTTTCCTTTCCCCTTGTAAATACAGGCACGTCAACACAACTCACCATTCACTGAGACAACAGCAGACCAAATAAATTTTACTGGAAGTGCTCCCAACCCTGCAATTTCAGCTACCAGTTCTTTCTGCGTTCTGGGATAGAGATTATGCAGCCTTCCAGTCCCAATGTATGGAGGTCTATGCCTCCACCTAAATACCGCTACCTCATCTCACATCCATGTTCCTATAATCTACCTTGACTTTGCTTCTGATGACACACATCACAATAATCAAGAAAAAAAAAAAAATTTAAAGTCATATCTTCATCACTATTCACTTCACTGATACGGCAACACAGCCCTTGGCTATTTCATATCGTTCGCAATCTCCACCATCCTCATCCACTGGCCATCTAAAATAACGTAAAGAGTACTCCTAAAAAAGTGTTCTGGTGTTTAGATATGGTATTATGCAATTTCTAAAAGACATACGGTTAGCATTCACGCTGCCTCTTTGAACTACTGAACAGAAGCTAAAATTCTAGGTAATGATCCAGCAGAAGGTACCTTGAGAAAAAGCCTAATAATTTCCAGTGGCAGTAAGAAGGAAGAAGCACTTGAAAGCAGCATTTTAGAAAAAGGAACATGTAAATATAAGGGTTTAGTGGCTAAACACCATCTGGTGGGTTGCAGTTCAAAATTAATTTATCTAGCACTACAAAAGGTCATTTTATAGGCATAGTCAGGTTAAAACTCCCTATCCCAAGGTGGTTATGGTCAGAATGAAAAGATGATATGGTCTGGAGAGGAGAAATGGTGTAAAGTGAGACAAAACATTTCTAAAACATACATACGATAACTATATTTATCTTGAAAAATATCACAGACAAATATGCGTATTGCACTGTGGTATTATAGCCAGGACAGTGCACAACCTATTACACTGCAACCAACATCTTAGGAAATGGATATGGCATCCAAGTTCATTACATGTTCTAAGTAGTCCTGGCCAACAACCCAAACCCCAGAACTACAGAGCTGAAACATTTATTATGAGAAAAGAGGTATCTGGTTACCTAGTTTGAAGCTTCAGTTTTGCCCTGTTATTTTTAATTGAAGAGTTACTGAACCTGTTTGATTCAACATTCTAGGCTACAGAGGTAAGTTCCTTGTAGCTTTAGTTCAGAAACTGAAGAACATAAACACCTGCAAACTAAGAAAGGATACAACTGAAATGGAAGTTAAACCTATTTTCATGCCTTCGTGTAAAATATGGAAAGTTGCTTTAACTTCTCTCACTTCCCACACCTGGCTACTTCCTCTTTCATGCAAAATTTTCTTCAAAAGAAAATCGGGGATCCCATACAAAAATCGTCAGACAACACGTGAGAATTTGTAACCTGGTGTGATTTTTGCATATATATCCCAGACAAAGAAAGTAAAATAACCACCAAGAAACTAGACAATGGCAAAAACAAGAGCACATGTTGGTATTTTTGAAGAGTAGACATATTTTCCTTCTGCCACCTAGTGACCAATTTATTCAGATAAGAGTAGCGTTTAAAATGTACCATATTAAATGGAACACCTTCATGACTCTTCCTCCACCTGAGAGCAGGAGTGTTGCTAATAGCATTATTCCCAGAGACCAGTATTGTACAAGCCATCTTGTGGGCTCCTTATAGTAAAGCCCTACAACGCTCATCACCAGAAAGCTTTGAGAGCAGAGTTCACCCTCATTAGAGCTAAGACTTTGAAGGCTGCCTCACACGAGCACATCTGGTGAACCTGTCACACACCACGACTCCTGTTCCTGGGGTAGCTGGCAGAACTGTAAATAATTTCACAGATCTTCACAAGCTTTTTATAGCTTGCAGGATTGTTATTTTAAATCTTACTGATCCAGGGTAGAGAGATTTCTAAAATGATTAAACTTGATCCGTGCAGTCACTCAGTGGCACTGCTGAAAACGTGCCTGGTGCTACCTACTGATGGTAATAAGGACTGGGATTACTTAATACTTTTCCTGTGAATCAGAAAAGCAATTCATGATGGAAAAAGCATACCTTTGAGCCCTTCCTGCGCTGTGAAGAAGCAACCTGTAATGGAAAGGCCACGAAGGGACTAACTAAATTAATTTGGAAGAAAATTGGCCTAAATATTTTCTTATTCGTCTATCCAGATCTGTACAATACTGTGTGCCCCCATAGGAAGGGTCGTCTTATATCTCTGTCTGTCAGGAAAGTAAAGCCACTACAGCACACTCTCTACTTACACCGTTTATACTACAGATTCCTTAGGTTTCTGGCACTGACTCCACAGTTAAATTTAAACATGCAAGTGTCTCAGAAACAGCAATTGCACACAGACATTTTTTTCAGCCACAAAACAGTCCTGCCTTTGACATCACTACTTGGTAGTGAATCGCTGTTTCTCCTTTTCTTTCACTTCAGCGCTGCTTCTTTTTCATGGGTCTTCAGAGGAAAGAATCTACAACTTATTCTAATTTATTTCATTGTTTTTATTTTTAAAACAAAGCCTTTCTGAGAAGCATCTTCCTAAACACTGTAATAAATACAAAACCCTTTTCATAAACTAAAGAAAATGAAAGTTGCTAAGAGTTTGCTTTTACTACGTCTCCCTCACATAATTTTCAAATATATAACTTCAAATAATGTAGCACAGATTTACCTAGCATCAATGCATTTACAGAACTGTCCTAGACTTCTAGGCACACCTAAATTTTACTATGGTATGGCAGAGGCAGTGGTATGGTGGAAATCCATTCATAATGCTTGAAGTCTAGAGAAAGCCACTGGTCTCACTTTTGTACTTTCTGCACGGAAACTTTTTTGTATGGAAACTTTTTTGCATGGAAAGATTCCTTTTTTTTTAAAAAAAAAAAAAAAAGGTGAGAAACAAGGAGGAGAAGGAACTTTATGCCTGATTGACACCAACAGATTAGAGTCAAGTCCATGGTCTAACTGAGTTGTTAAGAACCCTCCAGCAACAGGCCACCACGCTTCCTCCCTATCAAAAATCTTCTCAAATTAAGACAGAGCAAACATAACAGAACTTTTCTTGATTTGGTGTCATTATTACTAAATATCCCCATGATACATGATGAGGCAAGAGGAAAGCACCAAGTTTTCTTGCGTGGGAATATTGTGGCTTTTTATTATCATTTGTATCAAACACCTAAAACGAAGAATGCTTCCCTTTGCCACCTGCTGCATCATAACTCCTCCCCCTTACACATTCTTTCCCACTTCTTACCTTGTCATCTCTTCCTCTAGCTCTAGATTCCCTTTCGCGGCTGCCTGCGGACTTCTCACCCTTGGCTACTGCGTGCGCTCTGCCCGCCGGCCCACGGGGCTGCAGTCCCGGCGATTCTTTCCTTAAAGGTTTTACTTCTCGGTTGGGACGTTTTATCTGAGGTGGAGCCCTAACAAAAGCAAGCACAACAAAAGCATGCTAAAAACAGTGAAAAAGAGCAACATTAAGAAGGAAGGATTCTAATATTTCATTAATTCCCTTAGTGCATTATTACTAAAGCTGACAAGCCCCTAAGACAAAGGGACAAGAGGAACTGGCCTCAAATTGCGCCAGGGGAAGTTTAGACTGGATATTAGGAAAAATTTCTTCACCAAAAGGGTTGTAAAGCATTGGAACAGGCTGCCCAGGGAAGTGGTTGAGTCACCATCCCCGGAGGTATTTAAAATTTGTTTAGATGTGGTGCTGAGGGACATGGTTTAGTGGTAACTTGGCAGTTAATGGTTGGACTTGATGATCTTAAGGGTCTCTTCCAACTATAACGATTCTATGATTCTAAGTCTTCTCTCCCTATATCTGCAAATCTAGCAACATATTTCTGGTTCTGTCTGACACCCAAAGTAAGAAAAAATACAAAAGGAAAAAAAAGTTTTAACAGTGGAAAAAAAAGAAAATTAACAATACTATTAGATCAGTACTCCTAACCAATCTTACAACAAACCAACATGCATATAGAGGAAACAATGGAGTAGAAGTCTTCAAATTATAGTTTCCTCCGACTCCAAACCAGCAGATTATATTAGGCTACGTTCATATGCACAAGTTCTACACAACCAGATGACATTACTGGAAAAAAAAAAAGCTGGCTAAATAGCTTTGACAGGCCCTAAAACAAAGGAGGAAGAATTTTAAAACAATCCTCCTATCTCTGACTTCATTCCCCTGTGTGAAAATGTCAAAACGTAAAAATTGCCTAGAAAGCAAAAGCAAACAGAGCTGAACTGCAACCACCTATTCTTGTGTGCATCACCCACGATGTCAAAAAGAATTCAGCAGTGGCATGAGGAGAAAGAATTTGGTTTTAAGACAAGGTATCACAGTCATTTTGCTCTAGGGATTGGACTTGAAATATAGAACTAAAATAAATGGCCAGGAATGTCACCCAACTTTCATTAGTGTACCCCATTGAATCTTCTACTGATTCTTGTTTTGAGAAACTCAAAATGTGCTAACTCCAAAACCAGCTTCCTGGAATATGGCTTAAAAAGAGTACATACTTAAATGCAGTGCTGGATACAACTGCTACATTTTGCTTTGTATACATTTTTCGTCAAACTTAACAGCATAGAAAAGTGGATAATTTTCCTTATTTATTTGCACAAGATCTAAATTTTAGCTTAAAAAAGCAGATCAACTATTGGGCCTTTACCTCTAGGAAAAATACAAAATAAATACATCTTGCACTTGATGTAACATTACCACAAAAATTCTGATAATTTCTACCACTCACAAAAGCAATCGGCATTAATATTATTTTACACTTACATTCATATGGGGTTTTGAAATGTGAAGATCCATTTGTTTGACAATCACAAAGCACATAAATCTAAAAATAAAGGGCATTTATTTCTGTTAACCAAAATCTCTCATTTTACTTTGTTCCTTTGCTTATGTGAGTATACACACATTAAAGTGCTTCGCTATTATAACGTTAGAAAAATGTTGGCCTAAATGTTATTCTTGTTTTTAAATTGGATTTGTTGTTTCCAACAACCTGTGTGAAGCTCTATTAGGGTGAAAATAGGAATTTCAGAAAATGCACAAGCATCTGTTCTGAGAAAACTATTAGCTAACTGAAGTTACCTTAAAGGTGATTACAGAAGAGAAACACCATGTATAACAGAACATGTTTAGCAATAAAACTAACCAATGGATTAAACACAGGTCATATTATCTGTAGCTAGGGAGCAATTTCTAACCACCATGTCCTTCAAGATCCTTCAGTTCTAGCTCATTACTGACTCCTCAGCCGTCAATGAATTCAACTGCTCAAATAAATTTAAATGGAAAAGTTTTCTCCCTGCACATGAGAAAGAGAGTTGTCACCAAAAGCCCACTTACCTCTCCAGCAGCCTCTAGTTCCAGGCACTTAGCTACTCACTCCTACCAGAATAAAGGAGTGACTTTCTTTAGAACTTCAGCAATAAATCCAACTGTAGTTTAATTACTTTTTTCTCCCAGTATTCTTTATTACAAATGACTAAGGGGTAAATTAAATGTGATTTTCACATTACAAATGCATTCAAGGAACGTAAAATTATGGCAATGCAACTTTATTCCACCCACTCTGCTTGAGCCTCTCATTACCTGTGTTCAGCTGGAACAGGAGGGGGCCAAACAGTGGGATCTCTAAAAGGCTCATCTTGACAGGATACAGGGATATCTGCAGGTCTGTCCATTTTAAAACTCTCTAAAGTGTTGACAATGCTCTTAACTTGTTCATATTCTTCAACTAATTCTTGTCGGACCTTAAGAAATACATACATTATTTAAAAAGTTACAATTCAAACTTTTTTTTTTTTTTAAAACCATAGAAAGTACCTCAAAATATATGCTACCCGCCAGAGTAGGGACTCCCAAGCCTTTTCATTCACAAAGTCCAGACCTATCAGGGTGACAATAGATCTTTAACAACAGCATAAACAATTGAACTTCTGTTGAGTTCATCTTCCCGCTTGTCAATGTCATGACCAGACATGATCACCAACACAGGGATCACTCTTCCATAACGTGCTGATGCTTAAGATTTGTGTGCGTGTTGACATGTATGCACACATATGCACACTTTTATACTAGTAAGGGTGCTGTTGGCAGATCTCTAACATATTTGCTAGTATTCTGGTATAAAATAACTTCTCTTACTACAGTCTCCAAGGTTCTAGTTACAAACCCGTCTAAATTATTAAAATATAACATTACAAAATTAACTTTGTGAGTGGCACATCACCATACAGTCAAAGCGCAAGCTAATTCTTTGGTGGATTGCAAAGATTAGAACAGAAAATGGGAAGTTTAACACCCTATAGCATAAGTTCAAATGATAAATAAAGTAAGTGAAACAAAAATGAGAGGAAATAATGTCTCAGAAAGATATCAGGTTGCAGAATCATGCAGCTGAATTTTATACTTGGAAGTTTCTACTGCCACTAGTAAGGAAATTAGAACTACTGCAATAATTTCAAGATTATTTACTTGGTATTCACTCATTTCAGTTTTCTTCCCTGAAGCCCAGGAAAAATAAAATCTGTGTAGAAATTTGCTAAGTTTTAAGTGATACGGCTTGTTACAAGCTCAAGTTTTGTATGCTAAGGTCACTGGTTCTTTGCACGCACCAGCAGCCAAAAACTGCGCTGTACATTCTTGCTCAGAAGCATAAGCTTTCAGTGCATTAGCTTAAGATGTGCTAGGATTCACCTGAGTGCCCTTGTACTGCATCTTACCAGTCTTCCACCTATCACTCAATGGCGCTTTCCATCCTGTGGGATCAACCTCCGTGCTTACTTTGGTTTTTACTGGCTCGAGGGTCATAATACCTAGATGTCACCTCTTAAATGAAGTGTTGGTGCATGGCTAAAACTAATTCATGCATTGCTGTACATGCCTGGAAATCAGTATTGGCACTCTACAGCGAGGATTACATTAGGCCAGTGGGAACCTCGCCTGTTACAGGCTTGCAGCTGGAGCTACAGAAACATCCAGAACCCTTCCATCCACTGGAAAGACACACAGGCTCTCAAAGCTCCGTGAAGAAACACTACGGTGAGGGTATTTGCAGGCTGCCACCAGGCACACAACTGAGTGAGGCTACATCTAGCATACCCTGCAAGGCTGAATCAAAAGCTGGGATCTGAAGTCAGCTTACAAGAAAGCCAAGGAAAGACACCAGGCATCCAGCTGTGCTCGTGTCACGCGTCCACGTGAAAAAGAGCTGGGAAAAATACTGCCTGGGAATGCTGCAACCAGGCTTCACTTTGTGGCAAAGAGAGGGAGGCAACTGAGGACAGTATCAACAGACGTCAACAGTGTTGCCTGAAATCCAGACTCTCTTTGTTGTGCATACCCTGAGCAGATTCCGGGATAATTGAGAGGATCAGGAGAATGGAGGTCTGCAAATCCAGCCGGTCTGCTAAGGTTATAAATTTAACACCAGCAAATCAGGGAACTAGTACTAAACAGCATCATACCTTTATGACTGTTCTTCCTAATGGTGCTTACTGGTGAAAAGATGTAGCCACTTGCCTGAGATCTTCCTGTCTCCCGGTCTGCTTAGAAGGGCACCACGCTGGGCACATGCAGGGTTCTGTGTCTTGTCAGCACGCTTTTAGAAGCGTGCCTCTTCCAGCCTGATTTTCACAGGCTCATCCCATTTCTCTCTCTCACTCTTATTTCCCCTCTCAGAATGGCATCTTTCCTCACTCACCCCACTCTACAAATTCAAAAAAACAGCAGCAGCCCCCCACTTTTGGTGGGCCAACAGAAAGGGTGGGTAAGGTCTAGATTTAGATTAGATATTATGAAGAAATTTTTTACTGTGAGGGTGGTGAGGCACTGGAATGGGTTGCCCAGAGAAGCTGTGGAAGGTCCATCCCTGGAGGTGTTCAAGGCCAGGCTGGACGGGGCTTGGAGCAACCTGGTCTAGTGGGAGGTGTCCCTGCCCATGGCAGGGGGGTTGGAACTAGATGATCTTCAAGGCCCCTTCCAACCTAAACCATTCTATGATTCTATGAAAACCCTGTTTAAGAAGAAGAATATATGTGACTCTCATCAGCAAGGTACCAGTAAGGACAGAGGCAAAATGCAGGGTAAATCCTCAAGGTCCTGCACAGCTCTTGCAACGCTGCATTTACTTCACCAGGAGCTCTACATGCATCCGTACAAAAGGAGCCTTAGGTACGGGAAGAACTTGATCACTTCACAGAGCAAAACAATCTTCTTGCTTATTCCAGATGGGGTAGCTCTATCTTTCCAAAGACACAGGACATCCAGCTCAGGCAGGATTGCTCCTGCCCTGCTTTGCTCTCTCTGCTTTCTCATCACACAATCAGCAGACACATCCCCCAGCGCAAGAACTCCCAGCTGAGTTACAAATGTGATTGATTACTAACTTGGTTCCTTCAAACTAACACGCATCCCTCCAGTCCCAAAATAAATCCAGCCAAACAGCTGCTGTGAGGTACAAAGGAATGATACAGCATAAATCCTCCGGGGCACTACTCCACGAGAGACAGCTGCTTCCTACTCCAGTGCTCCAGGAATACAGACAGGATTCCTCCTATCACCCTTCCAACACATGTGGAAAAGTTGGTGGAAAACAACTTGCCAGCACTGAGAGCTGGAGTGTTGTCATTCAGTAAGGATGCCCAGTAAGGAGGATGTTATCGGAAAATTGAAAGTGAGCCTTTGATGCCTTGGAAGCTAAAAACAGACTAACAACTGCTGGCCGTCTCTTGTCCAGACCTGAGCAGACCAAAGTCTGCAACACACACCCTTACTGCTTACTTAGTCCCTGGCAAACCAACCAACAAAAACTCCTGAATGTACTCAAACAACAGGACCACAAAGGAAAACCAGCTGATAAATTCCTAGAGGCCTTAAAGAAACCAAGTCAGATGAAACAGGTGCAGAAAGGGTTTCTTGAAGCTGAGAAACAAATACCCCAAACAGGAGCCAAGAAAGGCTGTGCTGTAATTACGGAGGTGACCGAGCACCACCTTTGAGTGATCAATGCTGCTCTGAAGCAACCTCACAAACCTGCAAAGAGGAAAATCACTGGTCTGGAATCAACCAGTCTCTTTGCCCCCATCACACCCTTCCCTGGGGTGCCAGAGCTCTCAGGGGGCTCCGACTCAGGTTCTAGAGAACCTGAAAAAGCTTGTAGGTTATTCATGTTTAAGCAGTTTCAGGAGATAGCATGGACTGAGTTAACAGCTCCCCACTGACAAATAGGAAGATCTCTGTCCTGGTTTGGGGTAAAACAGAACCAATTTTCTGTTCAGTAATTTTACTTTGCATCTAAGCCTCTTCTAACTAACTGAACCCTCTGAAATTAACAGTGTATTGTTGAGACACTGTTTGCTCTCAGAGTGATAAGACCTATGTTCATAGTTGATGCCAAGGAATGGTATGCAGCGAGGCTCTTCTACTTATTGCTGTAACACCCAAGGGCAGCAAACTCTGTTATTTGCCCCGTTGGAGGGTCGGAAGTGGCAAAGCATAGTGGGGTCCCACCTGCAGGGAGGAGCGGACAGGACAGGTGACCCAAAACTGACCAACGGGGTATTTCATCCCGTCTTCCTGATGCTCAGTATAAAAGCTGAGGGATCAGAGGATCAGCCCTCTTTCTTCAATGGCCGGCATCCAAGGAGGACTCTGTCTGTTCATCTGCCTTTGATCCCGATCCACGTGTTCCTGAATCCAGACCTGGAATCCAGTTCTCATCCATCACTGAGTCCAGTCTGTGACTTCCCCAGTGCCAGCCAGTGACATGATCGTCATGCTGGGAGCTCGATACGGTTTTGTATATGTGGTATATATTTCATTATTTCTTTTTTATTATTTTTATAATATGTCATTAAAATAATTTAGTCTTCTTTCTAAACTCATAAGTCTCTTTTCCCTCTCTACCTCCTCTCCTTGGAGAGAGAGGTGGGGGACAGCATCTGTCATTCATCTCAGTGGCCGGTCTGGCCCAAACCACGACAATCTCACTTCTTCTCACTCTCTCTCCCCAGCCACACTCTGTCACTGCTCTTCTGGATTCAATTCTGGCATCTCGATACAGTAACCCAGCTTGGTAAAATGGCAGAAAATCAGCCTAGGAGGATAAAAAGAAAATAAAGGACACTTTTGCTGGGTTAGCAAGCTACAATGGCTCATCACCCTGTGATCAGGAGACTCCCAGGACAAAGAATGGCAGGGTGCAGAGGAGGAAGAGAAGCTGGTGCAGCTGAAGGGAAGACGAGGTCGGGAAGAGCTTGGCCTCTGTGCACAGCGGGATGCGAACTGGGTTCAGCTACCTTGTGAAACTGGCTGGTCCCCAGAGCCACGCTCTGGTACACCAACCGTATCACCTCCTCCACAGAAGCAGCACTGTGGGCATTGGGTGATGTCAGGAAGCCCGATAAACAGCCTCTCAGCCCAGGGGGTGGTCCCACAGCTTTGTTTTGACATTCCAGCCCTAAGGATTTACAGTAACCAAGCAGAAAACAGATCCTAAAATATGGGTGTAAAACACAGTGACCAAGACTTGAGTTCACTCTTTCTTAGTGGTAGTTCCAAAAACCATTTCAGGGATTTCCTCTGTATTTCACAATCTAGCAACAGTTGTACCTTCGGCATCACCAGCTCTTATTTGTTACGTTACGAGCTTGTACTTCTACACAACTTCCCATAGCAATAAGCATGGCTATTTGTAACTTAGTAAATACAAATAATATGTGTGTGTGGGGGGGGGGGGGTTAAATTATACCACGCTGGAACAAAACCAGTCAAGGTTGTAGAAAAGTGTTTTCCAAACCTGAAATTGCTGCCTGCAATTACTGTTAGTTATTCAACAAGCTTGATTTTAAAAAAGTGAAAAAAACAATTCCCTAAACCATATCCAAAATGGATGCCCTGTAACCCAGTCTGATCCCATGGAGTCAAAGTACAGCTCCCATAATCATAGTTCTTCATGAGTTACCTGCAGAATATTCCTTAATTACTCATGAAGTAACCTACAAAGTGTTAATAAAACAGGCATGAAGCAAAACCAACATAAGCACAGATTGACTGAAATGTGTTTAAAATTAAAAAAAAAAAATGTAAAAATCATCTTTTATTCTTTAAGCAAGAATACAGTGCACCTAATCACCTGCTCCAGTGACCATGGTCAGTAAAGGTGCTTTTCTGGCTGCTCCAAGCGCTCAGAGAGTTGTTGAACTCCTGCCTCCGCTCTGGCTGAGGCTCCTGTGCTCTCTGATATTGTGCAACACAGAGCGCACGGTTATAACATGCAGCAGGTTTTGCTCGACAGCCGCTGGCCTTGTCGTAAGCCAGTACTATCTCCCGGGGGCACGCTCTGCTGTCATTCTGCAGCTGCTGAACTGTCACTGAAGCAGTTCTTTCCTACAAGCCAGCTGCCTAGTAAAAAAGACTGCAACAGCCAAGAAACTCTCTCAGAATAAACAGGGGGAATGTCAACACAAGTAAAGTGCACAGTAGCAGTCACGAGAGTAAACCTACCTTTTATTGTTGTTAAGTAGAAAAAGAAATGAGTTGCTTCTGATTTTGAATCTTTCCAGTCCCAGCCTGCATTTACATGGATGAATATGCCTACCCGTCAGCCAAACCTCAAAGTGCAACAGAGAAGTAACTTTTTCTTTTCCAAATGAGCTCAGAGGCCTAGGAACGAGGATAAGAATGGAGCTACGCTCAGTCACCCAAGAGCAAGCTGGGAACTCCTTGGATGCAAAACAAATAAGGGTCTCAAATGCAGGTCACCCTTGATATCCCCAAGCCAAGCTAGTTACCAGACGATCAATGACAATGAATTTTCCAAAGAGTCAGAGGAATTCTTATGTTGTCACAACACTGCTTTGGTGGACCCTCCAGGATGCATGTTTTGCCCTTTTGAAGTTCTGCAGGTTGTGGCAGACTAATAACACAACACCTCTCCTTCATTTTGAAGTCACAGAAGCAGTATTACATCAAGTGGAACTGAGCCAGTCAGTTATTCCCAGAGGAGTAGATGATACATGTTCACCTTCCTCCTCCTCGTAACTATCAGCACCAAGCACAAGGAACCCTTGAAATCAGGGTGGCCGGTTGCAAAGCTGAAGCTGTCTGACTGTGTGACATGAAGTACAAGCTACCACATACTTGCACAGAATATCATTCTGTCCAGACTAACCTACAGAAATTTGAAAACAATGACACCTAAGCAAAGAGCGGTAGATCAAGAGTGTTTGGGAGTCTGACCCAAAATCCCAGCTACTTGTGGTTTACCTCTGCTCTACATTGCTCAATAAGCTGCTGGAAAAATCCGGTGTAGCACACAAGGCAACAAAACAGACCCACCTAGCATGAGATACCTGTTCAGGATGGAGCACCCACTGCGGAGAAGTGACCAGCTAGGGAGAACAACTGTTCATGTAACAGGTATGAGCTGGTCAGCTGCAGAGCCATGGCTGTAACTGTTCTTTGAGACGTTATTCATATGAACATTTCTATTTTATGAGGGAACATGTACGCAAACATCTGAAACTGAGTTCACTGCCTCAGAAGTACCAGTAGGACAAACACCCTGTTTGTGCGCTGCGCACATACAGAAAGGAAGGGCAGGCATGCTTCATGCTGCCCAATCCCATCGGTGTCCCAGAAATCCTTCAGGAGGTTCAAGATTGTGAATGTGCACGTAGACAGTACATCTCAGAGACGAACTTTTTCAAGTAACAGTCGTCTCCTTCAACCACTTAATCTATGTGGACATTCACACTGTGGACTGCTCCCAACAGTAAAAGCTCTACCTACCCAGTGTCTGCTAGAGATTGCTAAACTCCACCTCCAAAAGGTACCAGTGTTATTATCCTCCTCAGATTCCTCACAGGATGGAGAAACTGAAGAACCTAAAGAACAGGTTAGTTCCATACACCAGAGAAAACAGAATTTCAGGTAAAAATCAATTGCATTCATCCTCTTAACCTCTTAACCTTGACCTAAGGGTTGCTTTGCTTCTCGTGCCACTTGCAAGAAGCATACAAGGATGGGAATCTTTTGCTTCTGCACTTTACTGGTACAAAGTGGGTTAGACCTGAATTTTGCTGAATTTAAGTAATGTGTATGGCATAACTCTTTCATGAGAATGACATAAAAAGAATATCTGAATATTATTTTAATATTGTCAGTGAGTGTTTCTTGCGATCCAACTTTTGGTTTAATTTTTTTCAGAACAGGCTGTCAGACAGCTACTGAATGTGACTGACAGTTTGGATGTAGCTGCTGTTGGAGCTGGAAAGCAGTGCAGACATCCAGATCACAGACTCCCTCTTAGTCTGTCTCAAGGAGTGAGAAGGCACAACAATTATTTATCAAGAGTGGGTAAGAAAGCAGGTTTACCTCCATAGGTCTTGCCAAAACATTCAGGTGCAGGTATGGAGAACCTTGGGGTTCCAGAGCTGCATCATTTGCTCTCAGGGCTGTATCCATTTTATTCCCAGTGCCACTGGTAGTCCCATAAATGAATGAGAAGGCAAACAGCCTGGGGATGGAGCACTTTTTTTTTTTTTTTTAAATCACACTTCTTACTTTTTGGTGTTTGTCCCTGAGCCGAGACTGGCACCAGTAAGGGCAAAGCGATGTTCTGACAAAGCTCATCTGCTACTGCTGTGTTGGGAAGTTTCAGAATTAACATGAGTGCACAGCATGACACCCCACCTGCTGCTGATCTTTCTGGGTACAGTTCTCTACAGTATTTATGGGACACTGTCAGGGGCCATTCTGTTTTCACCTCAAAGGGATAATTTTTGAGAAGGTGCCAACTTCAGATCCTCTGCTAAGGAGCCCACTGCCTTCCCCAGGGAATAATCCTAGAAATTGTGTTAATGGTTCGTTTTTACTTGAGGCTTGTCTCCAAAGTACAGCACGCATTCCATGGTACACAGGCTTCTCTGAAGTAGTTCAAACAACACAAAACATCATGAGACTTGAAGTAATCTTCACAAATTAGGAGCTGTTAAAAGTTTAATGGAAGAATGCATGTCATCGGAGTAAACACTAAATACTAGAAGTGAAGGC
Organism: Charadrius vociferus; assembly: GCF_000708025.1. Taxonomy (NCBI): domain Eukaryota; kingdom Metazoa; phylum Chordata; class Aves; order Charadriiformes; family Charadriidae; genus Charadrius; species Charadrius vociferus. The sequence goes on from NW_009647838.1 coordinate 1,542,937, forward strand.
AATGCAGTGATGCAGCTGCAGAACAAGGAAAGGTTCATGCTCTACCTTCATGTCAGCTACAAATTTGGCAGGAACTAAGGACACGCATGGGGCATGAACACCTTGTATCAGCATGCCCTGGGGTGGGGAAGAGCTTGAATACAAATACTTGAACGTTAAGATCTCCTGTAACACATTCAGCTTATTACATCACCAGGAAAGCTAGGCACTACCACTGCTACTTGTACACACACACACGGTTTGCAGACAAGCTCTTAATAAGCAGACAGACTTCTACAGTTCTATGATAAACACCTACGAATAGCACTGTCACTACAAAATGATTGCTAACAGTGTTGTAGCTATCAGTACACAAAATACTCTATATTAGTGTCAGATGTTAGAAGCACAAAACCATAACCAAAGCACCTGCTGCAATAAAAAGGAAAAATTTGCTTGTTTTTAAGTGACATCATTTAAACACATGATATTTAGAAAAACTCTTCTTGAAATCATCACTTCAGCTACTTACTGCAAAATTACATCTCTTATAGGAGCTATGTTCTTCTTTCAAAACTTAGTATTTATGCAACATGAATTCTTTATTCTGGAATACACCTTCATATGGTTATCCTTCAGCTTTTTTGTTTTTGATGGAACACAATTTGTTCAATGAAAAATGGAAACACAAAATGTAAGGAAGACTTAAACACCGAAAGTGCTAAATGAGGGTTCTTGCATTTCACCTGTGGATTACTTCCTCAGCTTCAACAATACCCTGCTTAGCAGGGAAGATGCACGTGTGCAAAACTCAGGCTAAGAGTATTACTTGGAGTTTTAGAAACCCGATCCAAATTTGCACACTGTAGCATTGTAGTTCACTGCTACTCAACCATTCTAGTGATGCTAACCCATCCACTCACATCTTAGTTTACTGGACATTAGATGGCCAAAAGATAAAACAGCAAAAGGAAGTCCTCAGCAAAACAGTTTTTCCAAAGTACGCAATCACACAGAAACAGACCAGTGATTAGCCAGACATCCTAAGTGGAAACAACAAAAAATTTTATTAAATCAGAACAGAAGAACTCCTTTTGAACATGCCAGAAAAATTATTTTCCCATAAATATCAACAAAAAATTGCAGAAGAAATGTTATAAACTGAACTGAACTATACATCCTCTATACCTTAAAAGGTATGGGAAGCATAGTGTTTTTCAAATATCAAGTAAAAGAATAAAGGCAACCTTATTTCACCCTACCTGTTGCCATTTGCCCTTAATTGCTGGATCTCTGATCGACTGGCAATGTCTCTGGATTTGCTGGATGACACCCTGGTAATATACGATAGAAGAGTCATAATTCCCAAGGAGTGCATATTCTCTTCCTTTTTTGGCATTATCGCAAATCTCTGCTAAATTCATCTTCACTCAGAAATCTAAAAGAGAACATAATCATCAGAAAAATGAATGTTACATGCTGTAGGATAATTCAGACCATGACACTTTAGTTTTGTTTTTCCTCTCATAGCTGAATTGTGTCTTTCCACCCCCCACTCCCATCCAGTCCCCCTCTTTTTCAACCATTTAGCTCTGGAGTATCTCTTTACTAGCCTGTTTGAGATCATGAATCACAACTCTTTTATAGCGATAAAAGAAACACAACTTCTTTGTTGCCTTTGGCCACAATCCTGTTAAATTAATGCAAGAAAATTAAATGCCCTGCCCACACTGAACCTAACAAGCCAAACTTTAATTTGTAGATCACCACAATATATTAGCAGCCATCAACCCGTGAATCACAAATCACACAAGGCATTAAATTGCTTTTTATACTGTTGCATTACATACATGCCTAAATGTGCCAACCAGCATCAGGGAAGTCTGCACTTAGCACTTTCAAGAGCCCTCACCCTAATGAGATTATGATATGGTTGAATGACAGCTCTACTATAGACAAAGTTGAGAGCCTCATTGTGTTTAAATATTCTTTCAAAGTACTCCAGCATCCACATGCTGAATTGGATTTTTTCATTAAATTTAACATGTCACTTTGGGATTTACTGCAGACCTAGCAATCCAAATATAAGATTTCTTAAAACATTGATTCCTAAAGTACAACCTTCCTCTAGTCCCCAAAACAATTTAAGGTTTACAGATTTTACTAACTTTTTTATACAAGTAGTAAATTGCAGCATGACTTTAAGGCAAATCCATAGTCCAACTTTTCGCAGTAACCATTTGTGAAAACAATATTAAACCACACATTCAAAAGTAAGCTATGTTGTAAAGCTAGGTTTGTATTTAAGGTTCAAGATCACAGCAGTGCCTGCCCCTTTATCTAAATCCCACACGACCCAAAGTCTAGGTCCTTACCATACAAAAAGAGTATCCGTTCCTTCTTTCCCTTGTCCTCTAACTCAGGACGGGTGGGGTCCCTGACATTTACCCAGATGTAAACCTCTGGAAATCAAAAATTTAAAAAATTACAATTCATAACTATGCCACGCAGAGAGCTGCATTGACCAAGAGGGAGGAGGCCGGCTCGGGAGGGCTGTCCACTAGCTGCACTGAGGGTTTGGCAAGACCAGGGTGATGGAGAAGAAACAGGGAAGGAGGGATACAGCCAGATGGGGAAGAGAGCAGGGCGCCGGGCCTGACGCAGCACACAGTTCAGGCTGCACAGCTGAAGACAGCCCATGATACGGGGGTGCGTGCAGTAGGAGCAGGTGGTAGCAGAGAGAAGACAGAACAGGGAGAAACAACCTGTTACATCCTAGTGAGTTATAAAAATGTTAGTACTTTTTACAGAACAGACAAGACAAGATCAAGATGGCATTAAGGGGGATGTATCTCATGCCTTTGTATTCCCTCAGGGTTAGCAAAATTCAAACCTCTGACAATAAGTTAAACATATATCCACATGACCTTCATTCTGCCCTCCCTGAACACTGCTTATAGCAAACACACACTCTGCTTCTCAAACTGATGGTCCTTACTGCTGCCTGCAGCTGCACAGCAGGTCAGCTCCACCACCTCGTCACTCCTGCTCCCTGCAACCAAGCCATGGAAACCTGCTACCCTCGCTTAAACCCACAGGCCACTCCACTTCCACATGGCTGAAGACTTTGATGGCAAGATCACCCTGCTATCCCACGGATGGCACTCCACTGGGTGCAGTAACACACACTGGGGCTTACTTGTCCTCGTGCTGTGCCACTCATTTCAGCTTGCAGATCATTCCCATGGGCTGTTGTTACAAACTTCTGAGCAGGAGCAGAACTAAGATGGAAAGGGCAATGACCCTAATTTCATTTTCACTTGGCGATGATGAAGGGCAGGATACATTGTTGGAAAGCTCTAGCTCTGTGACAATTAAGACCATTTAATTTTTAAATACAGAAGATGATATCTGATAGGAGAAAGCAATGTCACTTGCATTGCATTGAAAATGGATAAAAAGATAGGAACTGAATATAGTTTAGAACCCATTCGGATCTGATGAGTCAACTTATAAATGAACAAACCACCACCTGGGGCAGAATCCATTGCCCCGTCTTAAAACACATCCAGGTTAGGACCTGCTACACAACCAGCTTGTCCCCATAAGGAAAATGTTCCTCAAATCTCTGGAGGTTTTCCCCACATGCAGCAAAAAAGAGAAAGTAAATAAAACATTTCTAAGGAACTGCTGCATTCAATTCCTAGAAATCCATTAAACAGAATATATACTTACTTCAGCAGTCTCTTGCATCTGTTTACTACAGCTAGTTTCCACCCTGCAGGTGTGTCTTTAACTCCCTTTTGCTTTAAGAGGGCTGACACTCACATGCAACTCCCCTGAGGCCCAGAAAAGTGCCCCACTCACGAGAGACAACCTCTTTGTCTCTGGTGGAAGCTGGGCAAACCCATGGGCAGGAGGCAAGGCACAGCAGCCACACAAACCCATGTTCACTT
>NW_009647838.1:1546888-1552774 GCF_000708025.1 Charadrius vociferus
CAAGAGCCTCCAATTTCCTCCAACAACCAAGAGTTCAGGGGCTTCTGGCCTCGTGCTGGTGACACTAAAGCTTAAGCAAGAGCTTGATGCCTGCTGTGTCATGCTGGAGAGAGTCTAAACATGAACAGGCACTGAGACCTGGAGCATACAGGGAGGTTGGTGGATGTACATGTATGTACCGACTGAGCCATCAATGCCTCTGAGCTAGGCTGACAAAAGCCTCTCTTGATTCAGGCACTTCAACTTTTATTTATCACCTACCCTACACACCAAAGCAGGTAATATGACTTGAGAAAGTGAATATAACATCACCCATATACCTGAGACGTATTTGAAACAGCAACTGTAGACCTCAGTCCACAATCAGTGCTCTGCCTGACCCTCAAGCAGTTCTTTGAGGTCCTAATGTAAAAAGACTGGCTATTTTAAGCTAATGGCTAAAAATAGTTTAAACAAACTACAAACAACACACATCGGTGATGGTAACGTTCGTTCAGAATAGCCAAAACAAGTCAAAACACATAATACCAAAATTAAGGAAAAAATATTTTTAGGAAGGAATTCCTTCCTGGATTCTTTTCTGGACAACCCCACTCTTCAGCACCAGGAGTGGGGAGGAAGAGGTAGCTAGAACTAGGTGGGGGCTTTTTCATGTTACGTACCTATTTTTTATTATCTGTTCTACTTTATATTGTAGAATTCATACAACATTGCAAGCATCCAAGGAAACAGAAATACAGAAGTCATAAATAGTGCTTTTGTTGTTTGGGTTTTGTTGTTTCGGGTTTTGTTTAAATATTTGTTTTTCCTACCATATCACAGCCACATCCTTTAAGTAAATACACAGCCAGGGACAAGTGTTGTCAGATACATTTAGAACAACTTACACATTACTTGTGACACTGGCTTTTCATCCTATCATTGCGCGGTCCTTTCCTGCACTAGACCATAACAGCTCCACAGCACATCAAGATATCCTTGGAGATTCCTTCGTTCACGGATCATTGACAAGAAGAGACATTACAGACATTCATGCTGGCACAGCTGCCACACATGGGGTCTCAAGCCCACTTGTTAAAAACCCTGCAGCAGCTAGGCTAAAAGGTCACAGGGGATATTAATCTCTATTCTTTGGAGCATAAGCTGAGCTGATCCCTATCTTGGGTCAGAAAAGAATTTTTCTCCCAGAACTAAAGCAACACACAATTGAGCAAGATCCAAAAGACAGTCTCTATTTTAACATTAAAGCATTATACACACACAAACATACCCACAGGCAGATACAGTCACCATGTGAATGGTGGGCAAAGGGGGACAGCTTGTTTAGCGCATGACTCAAAACACGTGCAACACCAGTGGGAATGCAGGACAACTGGCCCCCTTCAGCCCATCTCCCACTTAACCTCACCCCAGTGCTGCCAGAAGCAATAAACGCCCTCCCCCACAGATGGGGTCTGTAGCAGGGGTTTCTCTACTGCTTGATATTGAACATTCAGCTTTGCAAATGGCAAAACAAAAAGCATCTTTGCTATCTTTACATGTCTCTCTTATGCCTATGCACGACACAGTCAGTTACACAACAGTGTCCCATTTTCTCCATGGGCACTGAACGCTTCCACAGGATGGATGACACTCATTAAACGAACAGTTCTCACTTTTGCTTTACTCATTATCTCAATAGTCACATCAAGCCTTATTTACTGCCTACTAATCAGACTTTTCACCAAATCAGTTGTTAATTCCTCACTGATAGGGCTATAATAGACCTTTTTTTTTCTGGACATGTGTCTTTCTCTGACCAGAATTTTATCCAGGCAGACCACAAATTTTCCACAGCTCCCTGAGATTGCTGGACATATGGTCTCACATCATAGCAGCTGTGCAGTATTGCTGACTGGACAGCTGAACATCTGGAAAGGCCTGGATATACACAGATGAAGACTGGTTACTAATTCTGGTTCTCATTTTCTGTACATCAGACATGCAGCATGATGTCGGGCATCCCAAAATGCAATATAAGAGACACGACTAACGTCACAAGACAGAGGGCCATGCTGTCAGGCATCATGTTCTGAAATCCAGTGCCAAGGTAAGACTGTACATTTCCCACTTCTACAAAACAAAGCCAGGATGGCCCTCTGCCACTGCACAACCCCAGAACAGGTCAATTGCCACACAGAGCAAAGGAAGAAAGAGAACTCCAGAGTTACAATGGTTTTGATTTTTTGATTTATCCATTTTCATATGAAACCATTTCTAGTACCAGAGTCTGAGCAATGAACTGAAGTTGTTCCTTTCTCAAATTCTTCTTACTGCTTGGAAGCTTTTCTTTACAATTAATCTAAACCTGCCCCTCTTAGTTTAAGGCCATATCATTTTTGTAAGCTGGCTTTGACCAGTTCCGAACAGCTTCTTCTCCCTCGATTATGTTTTCACTTAGAATAGTACAACGATCCTATCTTCCACTTTCCCTCTAAAGTTAAAACTTGTTAAAATAGAGGCATATAACAATATGACAATACTTTACCTGGAAAAGCATAAACTGCAACAGTAAGTGGAACATTATCAGAGGAAGAAAAAAGCATTTTTACCCTGCATGACATGGGATTTCTACTAGAAGCCTACAGAAGTCTATTTCTGACTGAAATACAGATTGTATTTCTTCTTCCTGTGCTTGATGTATTTTACTTGATTTTTAAGAATAAGCTATTAAAAAATGCAATTATTCAAAAAAATCTGAGTAAGTCTCGCCTGCTTTATTAGGAAGATTATCCCTTTTATTTTGGAGATGGGTGCAGAACAACTGGGCTTCATTTCTAATAATTAACTGTCCCTGTTCAGAAGCAATCACTGTTGCTGCAGACAATTATCAGGCATTACGTTTGCATGACAAAAACAACATTTTAACTGATCATTGTCAGATAAAATACAAACAAACAAAAGGCTTGCCAAGTTCCACAGCCAAATCTATCTCTCCCTGTTAACTTGGCTTTGTTTAAACTTGCAGCTGTGGTCCCATGGACTGGTGTGGAAGCTAATAATCATTACCTCACAGGATCACAACTCCTGTTAAAATATATATACATATATAAAAGAATGTGGCACAGTTCCAGCAGATTTGGATTTAAACTACATTGAAATGGCTTCTTGAATCAAAGACGAGAAGTGTGCCACACCGGTGCTCTTTTCTTTTTTTCCTTTTGCTGTGTGCATCAGCAGCAACACCAACGGCTACAACCACTGCAGCAGCACTGGGGGTTGCAGCAGGTAATGTCACTGGAGTGTTCACTCCTGGTTCGACATGTCACTTCAAAGCAGCACACACACCAGATAAAGTGCATGCACCCGTGGTCAAGGAAACCCAGCACCGAGGGATCTTTCAATTCAGTTAACTGCTTTCTGTTAGCTGTTTTTTGGCTTCTTTGCACTGAAACTCTGTTTTGAAATAGCAGACGTGGAGTTAATGGGGAAATGTGTATGGAAGTGGGAAGGAAAAGAAGCACGCACACAGGCCTCAAACTATTTCTGGGTGGAATCTTCTGAGAGCTAACTTGAAACAGAGTTGAATGTTACTTTAAATGCAAGTGAAAAAAAATAATCTTTAAATGAAGTAAATGTTCACCACAAGTTAACAGTAAACACAAATACATAAGAAACCACTAAACAGTTGGTCAGTGTTTTAATTAGAGATAGTATACTATTGCACCGAACAGTAGCACCCCGGAGAATGAAATGACCATTTGCAAAGCATCCGAACTACAATTTTCTGAAGAACTAGAAAGAGGAGAATTGGAGATGGCTGTGCTATTCCTAAAACTGACCGCAAAATGTATCCTTCTCCAGAGCACCTCGTGTACCAGCGTCAGGCATATCCATACGGTCACATCACCATTACTCAGGGTAACAAGGCGATCATCAGCTAGGCTAGGTAACAGAAATGAAAACGGCTAACACAAACACTACGGGACACTCCAGGGAGTGTAACTCCACACACACGCAGTTTAGACAGCGAGAGGCTTGCTGGCGGCTTCTCCATCTTACCCCTGCTGGACCCAAGCTGGCTCCACACATCTCTCTTCTTTCCAGCATATCCAGGACTTCTGGCATTACTACCGCACCAAACCCAAGCCAGTGTTCAGATGGCACCAGCCCTGAGGTGACCGATCCCTCCCCTGACAGGATGCGGGACTCAGATACCTGAAGGATTCTTCAGGGCCTGCCCGGAGCTTAACAAAGAGGAACTCAGCCCAAACCAATAATCCCTCTCACCCTTTGTGCAGCCACTTGCTTCTCTGCACATCACGTGTGTAAGCACTTCTGGTAGAGCAAACGTGCCACCAAAGGCTCCCAAGATGGGTCTGTGCAGAGCCAGCTTGGGTGCAAAGTGTTTATTAGGTCAGGCTCTGTGCCAAGAAAGGTAGTTCAACTGCTTCTGCACCTGGCCCTGGATACAGCACAGCCACGATCCCACAGCACCGCAGCTCCTGAGCCCTGCCAGACCATAGTCAGCTCCACAAAGATTCCGTTCTGGTGCTGCTACATTCCTAACGCAGCCAATCTGCAACCCAGACAAACTCTCCATGAATAATTGCAGGTTTAATGGAGTCACACATGTGTTTATAACCCTGACTCATAAGGTCAGAATTTAGGCCTGGATACTTTTCCACCTTTTGAATTCCCCTCTGAATTTCAAAGAATTTGCTCTTTAGGACTACGAACATGTATTTTTTTTAATTGAAAATCTGCTTTTTTTAATTGTTCTAAAGAATAGCATATATTCTTTAAAATATACATTTATATGCATATTGCTGTTAGTACTACAGACACCAAGTCTTCAGATTTCTCAGCTCATCCCCAGAAGAATCAGCTTCCTTTTTTTTTCTTTTTCAATTATTTACACAGTAAACCAGATAAAGGCCTATTGTTGCTTCTTTGTCTTCCATTTACTTTTGTAACTACCTTGAGATTGTGATTAGCTCAGGGCAGGACCCATTCCTCTCCACTACCTACTCAGAAGCCCAAGTCTCCGAGAGCAAAGCACCCTGGAAGCATGCTGCAGCAGCAATGTTCACTTCTGCAGTCTGGTAAGTACCAGGAGCTGCAAGATGCCTAGGCCTGATTAGGATATGTCTGATGGAGGAGAAAGGGTAAAAAAAAAAAATGAAAAAATACAACCCAAAACCATCAGCTGCAATAAAAATCAAACATCCATTGGAAAGAAACTCATCTCTGTGACATTTGAAACTGTATTAGGAATAGATGGTCAATATCCATATATAAGGGAATACTACTACACTGATGCTTGTAAGATACAGATTTTCAGGAAGAAAAAATAACTCCATCTAATATACCAACCATAAATATGTAGATTTTAAATATGATCTGGAGCAGGAACTGCAATTTTACTCCCCCCATGCCTATTGCAGAATGTAAGATAAAGTTTAACACTGGAACTGTCATCCGAGGAACTGGAGAGGGAAAAGAGACAAATGCCTACACTGACATCATGACAGAAATATGAGCACAATAGAAACGAAGCAAAATTACTTTTAAAAAGTAACACTGTGTCTGTTCACGTGAAGATCCCTTAGTGGAACAAGCTCAACAGAGCCTAAGCGTGGCAGGACACATGAAACTGCAAACTATAAAGTACACTGGTTGGGGAAACTTTCCAGGGCCGCTAACTCCTGGCTCTCTTTGCCCGCTGCCTCCTGCACAGCCCTCCCCTTCCATCTGCCCGGCCGCTCCTCCTCCAGCGCACCTCTCCCCCCTTCATCCATCCACCTACGTTCCCGTGTGCCCCTTTCCTCGCATTCATTCCTTCTTTCCTCAACCTCCAGCGGAGTCCTCCACTTGTATCCCTCCAAGACACCCTCCCCCGAGGAG
>NW_009647838.1:1555213-1556370 GCF_000708025.1 Charadrius vociferus
GTCTGTGTTCCGCCTGCGCTGAGGTTTTTAGTGGATGAACACTCTCACTCAGGACACAAACCTCATCTGCATCCACTTCAGCTAAAGGAGTGGCTAAAAAAGGGCATGCGTGCGTTTGTCCTCTGTGGGCATGCAGAAGGGGACTCGGCACCATCTTTGCTAGCGGGTTTCACTGCCTTTATGTAACAGTAAAGGAAGGGATTTGGGGATTTGCCTGTTCCTTGGACCGGAGTGATGCCTAGTGATCACGGGCAGCCTCACAGGGTGGCACCACCCTGTTGGTATGGTCTGCTGAGGGTGAATGTTCCTGAGCATTTCTGAAGCGTGTGTCTAATATAAACAACCTGGTCCCTGCGAGGGGAGCAATGCGGTTATAAACCTCTCTGAGGATGTCGTTTCACAGTTAACACGAGTCAGCCTATGTCTGTATTGCCACCAAAAGGGGTAATCCTGCCTTCCTCTCTGCTCGTGGCTGTGCTTTCCTGTTTGTTATTTACACGGCAATAGCACTTATGTTGCCACCTGGCAAAGCAAGCCTGGGATCTGACCTAGCGGAAAGCCAGTTATGCCCCTCTGAAAAATTACCAGAGTTCAGCTGCATCGAGTTCCTGAACTAGCCGACCCTGCAGAGCTGCCACAGGCACAAGGAAGACAGAGGAGACGCAGAGGCAGGAGCAGCCCATTGACATCCCGGCAGATCTGAGCTGTGTTTCTGTGTGCAGCTGCACCACTGCAGTGAGTCCTTACTGCTGGAACTGCCTTGTGACAGCTCGGAGAGTGTCCCAGTGATGATGTGATGGAGTGATCTTGTGATCACTCCCGATAATGACACGGGATTTCTCCGGGAAAATGTCAATTGTAGTTACCTTAAGGTAGCAGCATGAGCTTGTATCTCACAATAAGGTTCTCAGAAATGTTAACTGCCGCAAGTGAAAGAGCAGGGATTGAATCTAAAAGCTCAGTATGCCTCTTAAACAATACAGCATGTGTGAATGTGTCACTCGTGTATCTACAGATCTTGCCTCCCTCAAAATCATGTGGAGATTCTTATGCCTTTCTGAGTATTTTAGAACTGGGGCCAAAATCGTGATGAATTTGTAACAGCTGCAACTTGGCTTCCCCTTTTTCCAGATTTCTTCGAACTTGCCTGCCCATGA
>NW_009647838.1:1556415-1592173 GCF_000708025.1 Charadrius vociferus
CAGACCCTACAGAGCTCAACGCTTCTTGGGGAGAGCAGATCATAAGCAGCCTGCTCCCAGCACTGCTAGAATATCTCTTCCCACAAGACTATATACCTCCTGTCATATTAGGCAACACATAAACTGCTTTGTCTGAGTATCATATCCACCAGCTAGGAAATTGTGAAGCAGAGAAGGTTGGTTATTTAGTCATAATCTCTCTTCGGTTTGGGATTTTTTTTCCCCATCTCTTTTTTTTTGGTAATGCTTGAGTTGAGTGGGACAGCTTCCTAGTCATAGAGTGTACCTGTACTGCCGCTGACCTCCCTTTGAAAAGTAGTTGCTCAACGCTATAGCAATACCGGTGTCACCCTGCTTAACAGTAGCACCCTAACTGAAGGTTCCTGCCTCCACAGCAGTCCCTGGATCAGAAAACACTAATGTTTCGAATCCATTTCAATTCAAAATATGTCATTAAAGTCATCTTTATCAGCAGTTTAAGCTAATTTGCTGGACCTTGTAGCGTATGGGACTAGTGCATGTGTTTCGTTCCACCAACTCTGCTGTGAGGCAGCGGTCTCAGGCAAAGAGAAGGTAAGAAATTGCTGGGAGGGGTTGTGACACTTACGGCCACTGAAACTTGTTCTACTATGAGAATATATATTCTCACAGCTTACATCTTTTTATTTTTTGATAGAGGCTATAAACCTAGCAGTTCTGGATAAGACATGATGGTGGGTGTCAGCGGCTGTGGTTAGGCGGGCTCCAGCTGTGTCGGTGGAGGAGAGCATTATTCACTGCCAAACCCCAGAGACTTATGCCCCTTTCCAGCGATCTGCAAATCTACCAGTAGAGCTGATTGTATGCCCTCTCTCTTTGATTTATTCTAGTCAGTTCAATCAGAAGCTGATATAAATTAATGTAACTCGCCATGAACATTTGATTTGGTTCAAAAGTGTCTCTTCAGCTAGAGTAATTGCAGACACTATCAGATAAGTTTAGAGCTATGCACTCTTAGGGTCTGTGTCAGATTAACAAAACTGGTTTCTGAATTGATTTGGTTATCATTACATAAATTCCATAGACTGTGTCTCACTCAGATGGCTGGCACAGGCTTTTAGCACAAAGTAGCAGAGAGCTTAATTTGTAACCTCCTCCCACACACAAAGTTCTGCAGGAGAAGGTTGAAAACATACGAGATGTCTATGAATTATGAACTGCCCTTTGCTTTTGTCTTCCCTTCCCCTTGCAATTATATTTAACTAGACTAGAGGAATTATTGTGCCTTCATAATAATCTTTAATGCTCACATGCAAACATAACTCTTTACCAAAGGTCTTACAGGCTACGTTCAGAAATGCTCTAATAATGGAAGGTGAAAAACAATAGGGAAGCAATAGGGGAAAAAGAGGTGCATGTTGCATATTCATGGACATTAACCTTCCAAGCGTAGTTACGCGCAACTCAATAGAGGCATCAGTAGGCACACTCTGTTACAAATTTTCATACACACATAGTAATTGTTCTTCTGCTTAGGTATTTTTATGGTATGGTATTTATCAGTATGACACATCCACCAATTTCTGTCCTAGGAAAGAGCCTCAGAGTCTGAACCTTGAGAAATTGTGATGGAGTGGCAACACAGAAGGATTTAGTCAACATCTTTCACACAAGGTACATCTTAAAATGTTGTGAATTGTTAATAGAGAACAATTCAAGCAAAAGTAGTTGATTTTCAAATGAGATTTCGGTTAAGCCAGAAAGTGAGAGTAGGAATGGACACAGGTGTTCGTATTTATCTGGTCAAATGTAGACATCCCTCTTGTAGACCTTTGCCTCCGAGTTAGCTTTCCTCTAAGTTTTTTCATGGTAGAGAGAGGGAGTTGGGTACTTTGGGGATACAATTTCCACTTTGACCAAGGCGGACTGTGCCCTGAACGTGTTTAATTTTTGCCAGTGCTTATAGAAGACTTAGCTGATCAGCATTAACATAAGTGTTTGCACTGTAGATGCCCAAAGGTAAATGAGGGGAGTCCCACCTAATGTGTTTGTTGCATTGTTAGAGCCAGAGAAAGAGAAAGCTGTTATGGCAGTTATGACTAGGTGGATTAAAATGATGAAGAACAAGCCAATGCCAGATTAACGGAAAATACAGGTAGAAAAGAAGACGGATCTTTGAGATGGGTTGAAGCAAGCCCATGGTAGGTCAGAGAAACCAGTTCTTCTGTTCTGAGTCTTTGGACAGAAATTAGAAGCATTAAAAGGAACTAGCATACTGTGTTACTTTTCTGTGTATACTTAACATGCAGAAGCATTTTGCATATGTTGGAGCATTACTCTGGAGAAGGAACAAGAAAGTAGCTTACAGTAGTCAAAACAAAGAGAGGAAGAGTTGGACAGAAAACTCAGAGAAAGTAGAGTCAGGCCCAGGGAGCTTTGTGTCAGCAACTGTCAATTGAAAGCTGGGACAGGGAAAGTTTATTCATATCATCCCATTCCTGCAGCAGACCACCAGACAGTATCAAGTGGCAAAGTTCCCTTAATCTGTCTGCTGGGGTTGACAACTAACAAGAAATCCCCTGCAATGCACAATTAAACAAAAAAAGTTTGGCAGTATAACTCTTTCATGGTAGGGTGTGAATTTTAGGCTGGTTTGCTAAAGATGAGACACTTTTGGAGTTGCACACTGTCCCACTGCAGTAATTTTGAACCTTGTTGGCTGATTTCAGCTACATTTGCAAAAGGGTGGAGGTCTTGATGGTAACTGAATTCCTTTTAGCTTTGTAAGTAAGTAGCACGGTAGAAAAGATGGGCTCAGCTGGTGGCCCTGCTGAGCACAAGGTAGGCAGAACTTACCTGTTAAAGATTTCATCTGGCAACAAGCTGCCCTGTCTATATGTGTAAAGCAACCGACAGCTCCACGCTGAGTACTACTTGCAGCGCCTAATTCTGTGTAGTTGCAATACCATGTATGACCCATAGGCAGCTGTTTTATTGAAGTGATGAGGGCTAAGTGGAAACGGATACAAAACCATAGGTTAGTAGGCTTTGATAGTTTGAACCAAACAGTTACATCGGTTGAGCCTGTTAGCTCAGGCACAGCCGTTAATTTTAAGTCATGCTGGTATATATTATTCTCCTTCCCCTGTAGATATTTCTCTGACTTGAAAGTGGCAGTTTCAAATGAGGGAGCTGTTGGGCAGCTGTAAGCTGTAAGCAATGTTTAGATGCCCAAACCACTAGAATAAACAAAGCACAGTCTAATACATATTAATGGCTTGCCCAGTGCTTTTGATTTCTTAGGCATGTTAGTTCCAGTTCTGCAGTGTGAGATATTAGAAGATGAATTGGCTTTAACAATCCAGTCCTGTAAACACATTCATCCAGAACAGAAGATAGCTACATTTAAAGAGCGTTCCTTAACATATCGGTAATCCTTTCCAGGACTGTCTCAAATAGTCCTTTGAATAGTACTGTGATCGATGGCAATGTGGTTATGTTGGAGAAAGATGCACTGAAAATCAGTGTTCTGGTGTGTGCCTAAGTATCAAGATTCTGCAGGGCAGGAGGGCAAGAGGTAAGCACACCAGAGGCCGTGCATCTGCATGGGAAGAACAACTTGTGTCATTTATTAATAACTTCTTAAACCTCCATTTACTTTTTGTAAAAAGTTCCGAGTTGGTAGAAGCAATGTAGTAAATGGCAAGATGTCATTACAGATGACAGTTTAGCCAAAGTGCCTAATTGAAAACTTTAAAAAAATGTTTAAGGAGAGCAAGAAAGTTAAATAAGATATGCTGGTGATCATTGTGAAGAATCTCTTTTCCCTTTCTGGTCCCCTAATGCGATTACTATAGGGAACATGCAGTGGTTTCCATGCGAACAACTTAATCTGGTTCATATTTTGAAACTAAAATTGGGAATCTTTTTTTAACTTCAAAATTTGGACTGTATTTGGATGATGTGCGTTATGTTAATGTTGTTCATTTATCTAATAAATGAGAAACATGATTGTGTCAGTAGAGGGTCAGTGGCACAAAGAACAGTATCTCATAACAGAACAGACATTGGTATCACAGCTTTGGTTAAACATATTTAAAATTATTATAACATCCCATTCACATTCTCGGGGGGAATATTCACTGCCTACATTTAAACATCTAACTTACATGCCTAAATTAGGAGGCTTGTCTCCCTAGATGCCTTGCATAGTTGAAGGAGTGAGAGAGGCTCCTCCAGAGAGCAATTCAGACTATGTTAGTTAGGCTTCTGCTCTGAATTATCATCTGGAGGAGCCTCTTCAAGTTTGAATGCTGTTCTGTGCTATTCTTTGCAACTTTTCCTTGGCAACAAAACTGACTTAACTGGTCTCCACCCCTCAACACTTGTTCTTGCCCTCTGTTTTTGCATATTACCCTGTCTCTTGGGCTACTGCAGCTGTTGATGTGGTGGCACTGTCAGCTAGGTTGGTGAAATCATCTGGGTTGAAAGGAACCCTGAGAAAGAAGGTGTTACTCTTACCCTGGGTCATGTCTCTGGTCTGTTTTATCGGATGACCTTGTAAACAGTTAAAGCTGCATATCTGAGGAAGTGTTGAGCTTTAGCAAGAGACAGAAATGAGTTGTTGAACTCAAGGACCTGTTTTCCAAGTGCGCCACCAAGAAAAAGATACGTTCAACTTCGGCACGTAAGTTAAGGAGACTGAGTCTTGTACCTAAGCATTGTTCTGTTCAAGTACATGATTTTTATACCATTACAGTTTCACAAATATTGTGGAAGTTATTATGATTTGTGTTACTGTAAGAAAAAGGTAACCTAGCCTTATATCTCTGTTATCCATGTAAAAATGGTCATAATTTAACCAAAATAACTTACAGGATTTACAAATATACCATGAAAAGGTATGCTAAACTTTATAAATAAGCCTAAAAGCAACTGCAATCAAGTTTGAGTAGCTTAAGAAGTTCCCTACCAAGAGCTGCTAATGTTGCAGCAGACAAACTGGATGCAATTTACCTAACTTGAATCGTTTACAGTACAGACATCTGCACATGGGCTACTTGCTTTAGATTCTTTTCAAAATAATTGGAAAATCAGGCCTTTTAGATGGTGCTTCATATTAACTGTATGAGATATTCATATTAGTTACGAAATATCTGCATTTGGCCAGCTGAATCCCACCCACAGGCTGCGCACCATCTCCTTGTACATAGAGAAATGCAGACTACAACAAGCTAGGTGCAGTTGCCTTGTGTACTGTACCTCTACAACCGCTCACACTCAGCTGCACATGCAATGGACTAAAATTTCCATTTTCTCATTATTGAAAGTCATTTCAGTACAGGCGGTTTTGGTGCCACTGGAGACCACCACTGGGACACTTTTCGAGTCTCTGGAAACATCAGCTAAGATATTTCATGTTGTTACAGAATTAACTATCCTGTTTTAAAACAGTGTTCTTCTAAAACAATGATGTTTTAGGAATGCTGGCCACAAACCCAATGAGGTGAGAGAACTTTGAATAGTTTTTAATAGCTATTATTTTTTACATGGCATCTTGTGCTTCTTTTTAAAGTTCAGTAGTCATCAGGTAGGCTTCTTAATACCTGTGAAAAGATTTTTAATTATATTTATCTGTGACCTTCCATAGCTCAAACTGGCTAATTGCTTCTTTTAGCTGAAGTACTCACCTCTTTTTGGTCCTTCTCCATAAAGTAAGAATGAAAACATTTCTAAAGAATCAAGTAAGGAAGAAGCTAAAAGCCACAAGTAAACGTAGCTGAAGCTAAACTTCTATATGCTAAGCTGGAGCTAGACCTATATATGCTGTTGTTTTCTTGTGTGCATTTCCTCATTCAATCATTTTTCATATCACCTAAAAGAAAGAAAAAAAAAAGGAGAAGGGAAGTGTTGTGTTTAATTTTCATGCTCAATGCATTTTTAAATGTAATGAAGTTATAAAATGAGCCTGTCATGGTTTAACCCCAGGAGGGAGCTCAGCCCCACACAGCCGCTCGCTCACTCCCTGCTCAGCGGGATGGGAGGAAGAATTGGAAGAGTAAAAGTGAGAAAACTCGTGGGTTAAGATAAAGGCAGTTTAATAGGTAGAGCGAAAGCTGCACATGCAAGCTTCCTATTGGCAGGCAGGTGGTCAGCCATCTCCAGGAAAAAAGGGCTCCATCACACATAGCAATTACTTGGGAAGACAAATGCCATAACTCCGAACGTCCCCCCCTTCTCCTTCTTCCCTCAGCTTTCTATTGCTGAGCATGACATCATATGGTATGGAATATCCCCTTGGTCAGTTTGGGTCAGCTGTCCCGGCTGTGTCGCCTCCCAGCTTCTTGTACACCCCCAGCCCACTTGCTGGTGGGGTGGTGTGAGGAGCAGAAAAGGTCTTGACTCTGTGTAAGCACTGCTCACGAATAAAGAAAACATCCCTGTATTATCAACACTGTTTTCAGCACAAATCCTAAACATAGCTCCAGACAAGCTTCTATGAAGAAATTTAACTCTATCCCAGCCAAAACCAGTACAAAGCCTTAACTCTTCACATCCTTTTACAGTGGAGAAATAACGTATGATCATAGAATCATAGAATGGTTTAGGTTGCAAGGAACCTTAAAGATCATCTAGTTCCACCCCCCCTGCCATGGGCAGGGACACCTTCCACTAGACCAGGTTGCTGAAAGCCCCATCCAGCCTGGCCTTGAACACTTCCAGCAATGGGGCATCTACAGCTTCTCTGGGTGACCTGTTCCAGTGCCTCACCACCCTCACAGTGAAAAATTTCTTTCTGATATCCAATCTAAATCTACCCACTTTCAGTTTGAAGCCATTACCCCTCATCCTATTGCTACGTGCCCTTGTAAGAAGTCCCTCTCCAGCTTTCTTGTAGGTCCCCTTCAGATACTGGAAAGCTGCTATAAGGTCTCCTGGAGCCCTCTCTTCTTCAGGCTGAACAATGGTGCTCTCTCAGCCTGTCTTCATAGGAGAGGTGCTCCAGCCCTCTCATCATCTTTGTGGCTCTCCTCTGGACTACTTCCAACAGGTCCATGTTCTTTTTATGTTGGGGCCCCAGAGCTGGACGCAGTACTCCAGGTGGGGTCTCATGAGAGTGGAGTAGAGGAGGAGAATCACCTCCCTGGACCTGCTGGCCACACTTCTTTTGATGCAGCTCAGGATGCAGTTGGCTTTCTGGGCTGCGAGCACATATTGCTGGGTCATGTTGAGCTTCTCATCAACCAACACCCGCAAGTCCTTCTCCTCAGGCCTGCTTTCAATCCATTTTCTGCCCAGCCTGTATTTGTGCTTGGGATTGCCCTGACCCACGTGCAGGACCTTGCACTTGGCCTTGTTAAACTTCATGAGATTCACACAGGCCCATTTCTCAAGCCTGTCAAGGTTGCTGAGGGTACTTGTGCATAAGTAGATATAAGATTGGGGTTTCTATAATTACGGGTTACAAAAGAAAAACAAAGGTTATTAAAGAAAAATTGTTCCAAAAGCACAGCAGAATAATATTCTACAGTTCTCTCAAGATGGGGAAAATGATCCTGTGCTGTTTCTCCTGGTTACCTTTGCCATTTGTATTGTGGATTCCTGTTTTGTGGACATAGCAAAAAAATCCCCCTCCTACTGAGACAGTCCTTGAGACATTTCTACGTTATGAAAGCAGCCTCCAGAACCACTGTGCAGCGCAGTGCTGGCTGCTATGAGTGGACTCCCTGTGCCATTATTTGCAAGTGGCTCCAAGGAGTGTATCCACACAAGAGAGGGAGCAATTTTCCACCCCAAGGCTCAGTGGTGCATCCTGGCTCACATCCAAGCTGCTTAGGGCTACTACAGACTGCTCTGTCCACACCATGTAGCCCGGTACCCTGGATCATGTATGTGCACCTTGTGGTGTCTTCCCTCTGCACTTGCAAGAGTGCAGAGCCGGCGGGAGTGGTGTTGAGTGATTAACATGGGTTTGAGGGAGCCAAATGGAATGTTCTTGGCCTTATTGCCTTTTGGGGGAAATACCAAGAGTGAACGATCCAAGATCGATGCCTTATCTTCAATGCAGGGGATGTACCTAAACATGTCCCCACGAGAAAGCTAACAATTAAGTAGAGGGGACAACTGAGTGCTCAGGCTCGTTCCCTTGATCTCAGCGTAGGATACAGTGTAGATGTATCTTAAGTACCCAATTTTATTCCTGTGGTGGAATGAGTACAATATAAACACATAGGTTCATACAGATTATTTGAGTACTTACATTAATAGTATACAGACTCTGAAAACAGAAGTGGTTAATACCATATATCAGAAGCATCTTAGTGTTCCATACATATTGCTGAAACAAAGCCGCTTACATTCCGAGTTAGTAGCTCTACCTGCAACTCAGCAGAGCTTTGGCTGGCTCTTGGATCTAAAAATAAAATTCTCCTTCCTGAGATACCATACACTTCAGTGATATTCTCAGTAGGAATGGCATGCAAAAGTGGAATAGATTATATTAATTGTTGTGTAGAAGCTTTCCATCCATTGCATAGGAGATTTTCATTACATTCTTCTTGCACCGTATGGCATCTAAGTATAATGTAATAAAATTACTAATACAGGACAATAAATAACATTATGATTATGTGTTATGGGTGCCACCTCATACGTGCACAAGTAATTATAGTTGGAATGAATAATGGAGATTTGAGTGTTATATCTAGGAATATATTAGAAAGGACACGATTTGTCATTAAGGATGGGAATTATCTCATGTTACTTTACGGATTCAGTAAGTAGGTGTCCGCACCAAGCCAGTCATCTGTGACTGCATCTGTGATCAGTGGAGAGGAACAGGCACTTCAGAAGATAAATGGCCCCCCTGGCCTTAGACAAATATTTTCAGAGGAATGCATCTCAAAATCTTGAAAAAACAGAAAATCTTCAGCAACATCTTCCAGGGGGAAAAAAGAGAATACATCCAGGAAAGCCTACTCACATATTGTAACCTTTCTCAGATGAATCTCCAAGTCTATTCTCCGCTTCAGTGGACAATCATCAGTAGAGAAACTTTTGATGATGTTTATTTAAGCCATTTTTGACACGTTCCAGTGATGAAAGTTTCACCATTTCTCTAGGCAGTCTATACCAATGCTTAATTTTCCTTAATCCTGGACAGTTGCCTAGTGGTTTACTGTAAATCTCCTTTGCTGCAATTTATCCCCATTGCTTGTTGTTCTAATAGACACAACAGTTTATTTCATCCTTCTTTGCAACTACTTTTTACATATTTAAAGATTCCCTCCCAGTTTTCTCTATTCTTGACATCATTATATCTTGACACTGAACTACTAAAGTACTAGTAAAGTGATACTTGTAGGATTTACATACAGTTAAGTCTTTTGGATGAAAAGTAAGTGGAGTTAAGATCTTGAGACTGGAAGAGGGGAGGAGGAAGGTCTTTCTCTCTCCAGAGGGAAGTTCCTCTGACCCCTGCTCTGTGGCTGACTTGACCTGTTCCTGGATGGTGTGTCTATCCCATTGCAATGGAGGTTGTAAGACAAGATGACCCTGGGGCTTCCTCTTCCTTCATCATTGCTTGAATTTAGAAAGTAAA
Organism: Charadrius vociferus; assembly: GCF_000708025.1. Lineage (NCBI taxonomy): Eukaryota > Metazoa > Chordata > Aves > Charadriiformes > Charadriidae > Charadrius > Charadrius vociferus. Next base: position 1,565,996 of record NW_009647838.1, read on the forward strand.
CCAGACCAACGCCTTCCCACCTTCCCTCACCTACCCCTTCATGGCCCCCAGAAACCCTGATGCTCCACTGACTCCATATTGGCATGGATATTTCTTGCTGCACTCCCAGTTGCAATACCATAATGCTGTCAGTCTGTCACTCCTGGCTAACTTCAAGTGAGCACACCCAGTTCATTCTGTCCTTCCTAATTAAGTCAGGGGGAGGAGGGGGTTAAGTGTTTGCTTGGTTGTTTCCGTGCTCTTTTATGGACACTGAATGATTCACAGCTTTCAAAAGCATGATGCCCACACTCAGTAGTGAAAATCTGGGGACTTGTTAGGCAGTGTTTACAAGTGTAATGTAGTTTTTGACTCATATCTGCCTTTTTTGTTTTTCCTTGCTGTTTTCACAGAGCTTCCATGTTGTCTAATTTCGTTTCAGTGATACCTTCATAATTTCCACAAAGTATTAGACAGAAATCCAGCCATTTTGTTTGTGTGCATTGAAATATGCTTAAGGATCTTGTAAGTTACCCTTAACACAGAACATTTCACAGGACTATACATTATACCACAAAATTATTCTTAACATGTTAATTTAAAACATATTTTTCCTTAGATTAGTTCATAAAGAGAGAGGAAGGAAGATATTTAGCTCCAGACAGGGCTTGCAATAGAAATCAGTTATTTCTGTACAATATCTTTCCTTTGAAATATCACTAAATGATTTCCAGAGAGAGGAAGAATGTAATTTAATGATCCCTTGCACAGCTCGAACACCTTTCATCAGAGCATCTCAAAGCATTTCAGACAAGCCTGAAAGCTTGTCTGTTTTTCCCCAACTATATCAGTTGGCCTAATAAAGGATACTATGTCTTCCTACACACCTTGTATTGTTTAGCACTCAAAGCGTTATCATACTTGTTTTACAGATAACTAAAAAGGGCACAAAGAATCCACATAGTTTTATTTCAGACAATGAATCTAAGATGAACTCTGTGGGGTCCCGTTTTCACTGAGTCTCCAGGACTTGCAGAATACATGTTCTCAGATTACAGGCAGACATGTGGAGCGAAGTCTTCGTCCCACTGACATCAGTGGCAAAATTCCCATTGATCTGAATAAGGCTGAAATTGCGTCCTAGCTTTTCTAACAGCTGCCTGCCAAAATCGACTTCAGACCTGCGCATCCTTCCTGTCTTATGCATCACCATTAGTAATGAAGGTTCTGCGGTCCACGCTGTGTCTGCCATTACATTCTCAAGAAGTGATCAAGACAAATCTAAACGAGGAATGAGAGACCCCAGTAGCAGGAGGGGTCTCTGCACAGTGAGCGTATGGTGTGTGGTTAACAGTCTCCTTGGAGTTACTGCAGATGGATCCATCTGCCTGTTACGCACGCACTCTGTGCTGACGAAAGGAGCTGTACGAAGAGCCGTTTGAATCGGCTTGTCCTGATGTGGATGTGTACTCTCCTTTCTCACGAGTGTCCCAGGTTGCAGGTGTGCTGCCGGCACCACTGCAAAGACTGTGTCAGGTCTCTGCTATCATGTCTGACCTTTTCTAATTAAAGGACAGTCTAACCATTTTGAGAAAATCTAGAGATCTCTTCCAGCTTCATTTTTACCTGATTAGGACTGTGGATTTGGGCACACAGCACCCAATGCACCCCAAAGCAAGTGTTGTCTTAAGGAATTAGAGTCTCAAAAATGATCAATAAGTCTTTCTGCTATAATGTCCGTGGAATATGCGCTATCATCAGAAGCCATATTTTACAACAGAAATATAAGCACTTTAAAATGCAGATTAAAAGAAGAAACATGAAGGGAGAAAATTCCTGTGTATGCAGTGTACAGATGTCATCTTCTGCTATTAAGAATGGCTGAATATGGTCCTGGTGCAAAAAGAGGGTTTGTTTATTCTCGCTCCCTATATTGTCCATTTGTCTTTTGCTACAGGGGTCCTCTCAAGCTTCATGGAGGAGCGGCCACCCAGTCTTAGTATATTCTTGATGATTTTCTAGCAAAATGCTTACCGAGTCCTCTGGATGTTGTGCTAGACTGCAAAGAGAAAGCTCAGCCTCATCTGGCTTTTGTTATATACAGCTGCCTTTCCTCTTTCATAGGTATTTCAGGTTATGGATAAGCTAAAGGAAAAAAGAGAGGTTTTCATACTGCCAGTTTCAATTTGAAGGTAAAGAACACCAAACAGCCGAGGTCCAAGAGTAAGTCCTGGGCTCACAGAAACATTTTCATGTCTTTTGGGCTGAATTAAATGTTGGTCTTTCTATTACATCTTGTATTACGAGCTGCTTGCAAATCTTTATATCTGATCATGCTCTCATAGTGTTGGAAAACAATATGTGGGAGTTTCTTTCCATACTAGATCTTTGTGGGTTACTTGCTAGTAAACTAATTTTACATGACTCAGATTTAAATAATAAAAAGGCTTAACTCCAGTCTGAGAAGAGTTTATTGTCCACAACTGTAGCCTAGAGACAAACTCCAGCACCTTTGGGACTCAGCTGAGGCAGCAATTAGGCAGCATTTTATTGTGATGCAGTGAGTGCGCAAAAGATGAAGCTGGACTACTCTCAAGAGCTTAGAAACAAAATTGGCTTCCTGGAGAGAGAACATAAGAAATCTGGCAACCTAAAAATATTTAAAGAGCTTAGGGCTCCCAGGGGAGAATTTCAAGCTATTGAAGTGGAAAAGACTGAGCATTTGCTAAGATTGAAAAAAAAAAGGGGAGGGGGTTACATGAAAAACGACAACGTGTACAGATTTTTTTTTTTTTTACTGTAGCATGTTTCAAAGGGGAAAATATAATAAACCTGAAATCAATCAGTAGCACAGACTTCAATGCAGTGTTCCAAATCAAACAGCCCCGGCTTGAAAACAGGAGTCAAAAGAGATCTTTTTTTTTTTCATTTCAGAATTATAAGGGATTGAGGCCAAGAAACCATTAAATGAGGTGAAAGGTCTAGGCTAGAGGGCATCTTGAGCAAGTCTAATGAAGTCATGGTTGCTTCAGCGGCCACGTTCCCAAAGGGTTTTGCTGTCTGTCACCACATCTCTCTGTTCCTTCTCTGAATCTGGCTGCCTGGCCTCTGCGGTTACGTGCCAGAGTGTGCCCCACCAGGCACCCTACGAAGCCCTGCTCCTAGCAGCTCCGTAGTGTGTAGCATCCTTGTTTCAAAACAAAGCCCTACGAAATGTGATTTATCTCACCCATCATTTGACATGTGTCACACAGACATTTACCTGTGAGCTAGCTGTGCCTGACTCCCTGTATTGTCAGCGGGGAGCAGCAGGAGTTTACAAGGCACAATTTAGCTCAACTGAGTGTAAATTTCTATCGTATGCCAAAAGTGCCTATTTCTCTCTGGCTTAAAATGGCATCCTAAGGCGAGGAACTCACAAATGGACACCTACAGTTTAAAGATCTACATTTGCTCAATGAACTCTTCCCACACAACAGTGCAGACTATGGATTAGAGGTTTCTCTGCTGTGTTCAGGCTGTGCCTTCACGCACCCTGTCTCCAGGACTAAGACAAATTAGCTGAAACAGTTCAGGTTATGTCCCAACAGTAACAAGAGGGCTAGAGGGTGCAGAGTATTTACTTTATTGTAGCCTCTTCCCTGTCTTGCCACCATTCTTCTGCATTATGCTGGCAGCATTGCCCACATCACTTCCAGGTTTGGGGGCTGAGGGGTGGCTATCTTTAAGGAGAGAGAGATGGGGGGACATCACAGAACAGGAACGGAGGAGGCTGGTGGAGGGAAGGAAGCATGCAGAGGGAGGGAGGGCCGGGATGCTTTTCGTGCTGTGGTAAGTAATAGCAGCCCAGTCTGTATCTACGGCATCCGCAGGGCAGTGCAGTTCGCAGTCCTGGGCTCTGCATGTGTCATGCACCTGAGGGACAGATCCCCTGAGTTCTCCACCTGCACGAGCACCTGGAGCTGCTCTGCAGGTAGGCAGCGCGCCGCATGGTATGGCCCTGGCGTGAAATAAACCCTGCCATGCACATCCTAACTGCGCCTCGTATTACCACCCTGCCTCAGTTGTACAGCTCCACTCATGCAATTTCCATCAAACAACAAAAGAAACCCCGAAAGATCTCAGAAGGATTTCTGCACCAAGAGGCAGAGCCGGATGACCGATCGAAGTCAAAAGTCTTGCTCTGCTCTTCTGTACCTGAGCAAACTTAATCTGCACAAATTTTTTATGTCTCTGTTAACTTTGACAGAGCTATGCTAGTAGGTGAAACTAGTCAACGATTTTTAAATAGTCCCCTGAGGAGTACCCATTCTGTGCTGAACGTACTCAATTCCTTCTCATAGTCCCAAGGCTTCCCTTTCATGTATTTAATGCCATAGGCTTCCCATTCAGTTGCTTTGTTGCTAGTTTGGAGGTTTCTATGCTCTCCGACTGTGATTTTCAGGGCAGACAAGGTTTGTTGCTGTTACCTTTAGTGCAGCGGTGTAAGGGCCCAGTGTCAGCAAGCCGCCCAGTATTGCAGGTCTTTGTTGAGCCCTACACACAGTGATGCATATATTGTAAAGCCGTCCTGCTCATCCTGCTCTTGATTATTGCTAAATTGCCCAGAATCCGTCTCGTTTGTTTGTCAGAAATTAGGCACCTCTGGTAAACAATAAACAGCCGGGAAAAAGACAGCATTATCCTCTCTGAAGCGTACCAGCGTAGCAGCCAATTTCTGGATACACCATTCACAGACCAGAAAGCGAAGCGCTGGCTGGTGTGCGAATGTAACAGCAAACACAGCGTTCCCCAGAGAGGCTGAGCTGTAACGTGCACAGACAACGTGGAGCAGTTCTGGATGAGCAGAGGACATGCGTATCTCGGCGTGCTGCAGACAACCATGGCTCTGGTATTGTGCTGTGCGAGGCCAGATATATATTCAAGGCATTTCCTGCTTCAGCAGTGTCTGCTAGGAGTATGATACACATTTTCTATACATCCAAAAGACCTAGTGTAAATGCACTCACATCTGTGGGAGAGTGGGAATCAGACCCTATGCCCAAGACCGGCGTGAAAGCACTCCCCAGCCGCTGCCAGTGATAAGGAGAAATGCGCACTGCAGGGCACCCCAATGGAGCTGACAAGGGGACAGCGCTGAGGACCTGCTCAAATACACCCGTGCTGGACTTCACCAGTTACCCTGCTTTGTGCTGGAGATCCTGTCGCTTTGCTGAAGTGATGCAGAAGAGAAAGCGTGGCGGAGGTCAGGTTCAGCAGGAGGTGGGAATGCACAGCCTGGGCTCTGAAGGGAGGTGGGTATACCTTAAACGCGTTTTGTTGCTGACAGCAGCAATCTGCAGCTTCAGAGTTGGGGCCTCACGGTAGGAATCCAGAGCCACGTGCCCTTCTACAGTACGCCCTTTGTTGCTGGAAGAGCATCCACAGACAAAGCACATTTTGCAGCAAGACTTGAAAGAAGCAGGTATAATCCTTTGTCATATCACTAGGTGACAAGAAAATAAATGTTTTTATGCCTACCAAGATGTGACTAGCTCGTCAGTTATGTAACCCGCTCGTTCATGCTGTTGTCATGATCTATGAGTAGTTTTTCTGAGAATAGACCTTACACAGCTACTCGGCCTTCAGAAGCACTAAGGATCTGGGCTATATTGCACTTAACATGATGCATACCTATAGAAAGGTCGGAGAGTCTTCCGTGAGCTCTGCTTGTGGCCATACATTTGATGTTCTCAGATTAGCCCAAATCTGTGATATGCGGCTATCTAAAAACAAGCAGACTCTTTTGAAAGCCTTTTTTTATTATTTTAAAGTTATGTATTTAATAAATAGTTCACCCAAAACACAGCTTATTTTATAGTAGAGACGTGATAGGGGATCAGATGCGCAAAGTGTCAGAAAGGAGTAGTTTAGGACACACATCACACACTTTAGAAACATCAGTAGCGCTTTGTATTTCTGTTGAGATGCGCTTTGACCATCTCAAAGTGTTCTACAAACTGAAGTAGCAGTCGTGCCTCTGCCATAAGAGGTATCAGTATTATTCCCATTACAGATAGGAAAATGACAAACAAAAGGGGCAGAGATTCGTCTCTTGTCAGTGGCAGAGCTGGGACTGGATTCATTTTTTGCTCTAAGCACCAGTGTTGTTTCTTCGGTGTTATCTCAGCCAACCCTTAGCTGATGAATAGTGGGGCAGGAAGCAAAGTAAAGCCTAATGAGGCCAATGTTCCTCTGAAGGTAGATCAATACTTAAGGAACTCGAGTAGCTGCTTTGAAATTACTACAGGTTGGCACCTCAGTAAAGTCAGGAAGATCAAGACCTGTGTATTTTGGGGAGGAAAGAGGTCCTATGGGCAAAACTCACACAGACTAAAACTAGGCTGTAGATGGAGGACTAACTTCTGGTTATGGTATCTATCTGCTCTTCATGGTATAACTGAGTTTGATAAATGGTGTTGCTTTCCTTGTTTTATGGTTATTTTATTTTGTACCTGGGAACCCCAGCTAAAATGAACTTGTTGTTCAGTAGGTGCTCTGAAAATGAATGTCTGAGGTCCCCGTGACATTCCTGAGCAGCAGATGGAATAAACCTAGGCAGGGAGATAGCAGAGGCAAGGGGACTTGCCTCAGGACAGAAATGAGATGGCACCACATGAAACACAGCCCAGGTCTCTTGGATCCCAGACATATCTGCCTCTCTTTAGACATCCACATGGACAGATTCACTTTCAGAATTACAGGTTCCGTGGAGTAGAGGAAGAAGAAACCAAATAAGATCCCTTCCCGGGTGGAGAGGAGCCCAGGTGAAGTCCTTTGAGTGCCATTTCTGGTGGGGAACTGCTTTTTTAGCTTCTGTCATGTGATCCTGTTGCAGGAGCGACTTACTTGGAGCATCCCCCTCCGCTTCCTCTCAGCCAGTCTCCTCATCCTCTGCTCCCCCTGCTCCTGGGCAGAGACCGAGGCCGTCTGGACGTGCCTTGGGGAAATGAGCTTCTCTCTGGGATGGAGGACTGCAATCTCCCTTTGGAGAAAGAGAGGGCCATGATTATTGCTCCCAGAAGAACTGGAATAGCTATTTACCCACAGCAAGAAAATGTTATTTTTGGGCAAAAGGGAGCTGTAATGTTTTCCTGTTACAGTAGTTGGCAGCATTTCTCTATAGCCCAAACAGTTCTTTCTTAATGGTATTGTTACTCATTGCTGTATGTTTACTAGAGGGGAGAAGTATATGAACAATTTTGGAATTCAAACAAAATATACTGACAGTAAGATGGGTTTAAACCCTGGCAGCTCACTAGTGACCCAGAACAGCAGAGTGGGACCTAGAACCAGGAGCCTGGGCTGAGGGGAAACTGGTGGCTAGGTGCAAAGAAGTGTTGTATGGACGGTGATTTTCAAAGCATAGGCTATTTGTAATAGATAGAGTAAGCACATCACTTACAGCTTTTTCTGGGTTCATCCAGATGTTTCAGCTTAGTAAATTTGAGTGATGGCATGGGGAAATGGGAACCAAATGAGTTAGCTGAGACAACTGCACTTGGAGGCCAAGGTAGCTGAATGAGCGGATCGAAGACATGGAGGTGCACTTCATGGAAATACACAGCAAGTTAGTTAGCGACCTGCCTCTCCTACAGAACGGATTATAAGCCATCCTGTGACCCTGATTTTCCTCTCCCATTAACATCTTGTCTCTCATCCTCCTTTGCTTCAAGGGAACGGTACTGGAGAAGCTGCTGTGGGTTCACCCAGGCAGAACTTGTCTTATTGTGTAGCTTCCCCTTACAGTGGCCGCACAAACCTGGCACATGAGGGAGGAACGCGCTCTCGCTTCAGGGAATGCCGGGGGCCTCTTGTTCAGCCAGTTGCCAGTGTTTGCCTTCATTTTCCCTTGTCGGTGAGCACTAGGTCTTCTTCTCCACAGCTCCCCATGCAGCTGCAGCACTGGCACTTCACCAGACGCCCTCCCCCAAGCCAGGCACCTACCAGAAATACACTGTCCCATCAGGAGCAGCCATCAACCCTCAAATACAAGGGAAACCACTTGATTTAGAGCATCATTTTGTTCCTTGGAGAGAGCGTTGCCCATGTTGCGGCACTGGTGGCCGACACAGCGAGGGTGTAAGCTGCTGTTGTAGCTATAACCATGGTGTGGGAGGTGTTAAATGTAGTGCATGTGTTGCACTGAACACATTTGAAGGTTGGGTGCATAGCTTGATGGTAAAATAGTAAACACCTTAGGCCTAAATACCACAGGAAAACCCCTCACTTACATGTATATCAGATGTGTTTTCCTCATGGCACCATTCTTTAACAGATGGTTGTTAAACCCCTTTTCTCTGTGTTCAAAGGAGCAGAGGAATGTTTGCGTCCCATCCCACGGCAGCTGCCTGACCTGACCCCCCACGGCATTTGGGGAGTTTTGCAGGGTATCACCGCAGAAGCCCACAGCCCTCCTTGACTCCTGCCAGCTGAGTCCACGCTGCGGTCAGAAAGGCCAGTCTTGTACTTTCCATCTCAGCACACACACCCCTTCTCCTTGGGCCAGCCCCAGCATCCACCCAGCCACCGGGCCAGCAAACTGAGCCGACTGAAAATTAACCCTACTAAAAGGAGGGGGAAAAAAAAAAAAAGAAAAAAAAAAAAAGAAGAGGGGAGGATTGTACCCAGACCAATCAGCCCCCGGCGCCGCCGACCCCACACCCAAAGGAGGACAAGGGTCAGCAGAGAGGGGAGAGAGCTGCTTTTTGGCAGGAGCCCAGCTGTAGGTCAGCTTAGGCCAGTTGTGAAACCGCACATTCGCTGAGCCCCCGAGCTGCCGAGGGAGCCGACGTACTCGCCGCCAGCCGGCCACCCGGACCTGGCCGTGGCAAGCTTCGCTGTTGGGGTGTGTGTGTTCTAGGGAACCGGGAACATCCTTAATGGAGTCAGGTACTTCTGCAATTCGTGTCTGAGACCTTGGAAGAGTTAATGCCAAGCCAGAAAGGAGCAGATTCTTACTGCACTTCGAAAGCCCCGCAAGGGTGATTTAATGTTATCCCGTGAGAGTAAGTGCCTCGGGGCAGAGCTGGGTCTTGTTCTCCTCCAAAGCAGGAGGCATAAATAGTTAATAGAAGAACAAAAGAGGACATCTATGCCGGGGTTTACACCAGGGAAAGCGAGAACACAAATTAACCTTATGGCTTGCCTTTTGAAGAACGATACAAAGTTTTGGACGTTTTTTCAGCAGTGATGGTGTCAGGCTATAAGCAAGGCAGAATTTATAGGAAGAGATAAGGCTTTTACTAGACCAGCTGACTGTGTTGTAGAAAGCAGACATCCTTGCAGACACCTTTCTTCAGGCCTGTTTCAGATTTGAAGAACTTGTGTCTCTGAAGGCATGTTTTGCCTAGGAGATAGGTTGGTCTAATAAACCTCTTTTCCACATGTCTTGCCCCACTGTGACAGGACTTAAGGCAAAAGTTTCAGCTTTTTGAAAATGAAGCTGTTTTCAGCCGGGCATCCTATGCCTGATCCTGGAAATTCAGTTCTCACCCTTGAAACGTGAACTCATGGATCCGCATTGTTAAAGGCACATCAGAGGCAGGAGTGCAGCACAGCCAGTTACACACTGAATTAATTCTTCTCCCTTCTCTCCCCCCTACCAGGCACGGCCACACGCCATCTAGTGAAGTAACAAAAAACACTGCCTGACATAGCACGCACATGTGGGTTACATTTATTGTATTAAGCCGCGAAACGATGCCTACTGAAGAGCAAGTTATTTTTTTCAAATGCAAATAAGTTATTTGTTTTAAGGTAGGTATCCTAAGGAAAGGGCCCGTCCAAAGCTTTGCTGTTATGTGAACCGGGGTACCTGTCAACCACTACCATGATGGGACAGATACAAGCAAAAGACAAGATTTACAGAAAAACTGCTTAATACGTGTTCAATAACCTTGAAGGAGCCTGTAAGGTAGATGTTGCCTAAACCACTTTCTTGGTGAAGAAGGTAGTTGCAGTTTTAAAAGTAACTTTATCGCTCTGTAGCTGCAGCGTAGAAGTGAACTGGGCTCCTTGCACCCCAAAGCCGGATTCCTCCCACTGGTGAGGCTGCAGCCCGTGTCGAGGAGCTGAGGAATCCCTCTGAGTCCTTCCTGCTTCGGGCTGTCGCGCTGTAGCTGCAGCCGGTGCTGCAGGAAGCACTGCTGAGCACACACCCTCCCTTTGTGCTTTATGAACCTTACAAAGGCAGCAAACACTTGTCTTTTGTCAGCGAATAAAGCGGAGAGCGTAAGACATGGGAGATTTATAGGTATAATGTCCCAGCACTCTGCGCTTGGATTTACCCTCACTCCAATCCCATTTACTTTAATAGGAATGTTGCTGCTAAAATCCTGCATGATGTGTAGAATATTTACCCCATAGGGAGCAGATAATCTGGGAAGTAACAAGGTGTCATTTCCTACTGAATGTGTTCTCTGACTATAACCACATGTTAATGGTACAATTTAGGGCCACGCTAGAGCAAGGCGTCTATTCACCACTTCCCAGCACAGTTAAGCTGTGCCGCCACGTGAACTGGGAAGGTTCTGTTTGCTGTCATGCTGGTATTTGTCAGATAGGGGGAAAAAAAAAAAAATAATTAAGATACCAAATCCGGAACATCAGGCTTCCTTGTGTGGCTTTCTTTTCTTAGTTTTTCTTTTAATTCTCAGGAAAAACAATTTTATTTTTGAGTCCAGCTCCAAAGTTTGTTAGATTTCTGTGAGCACTGCGATAGTGCTCCTCACAGGTGACCGACACAAATGGTGTGGTGACTCTAGAGACCACCTTAAGCGTGGCAGCAGGATGCTCTATGTCAGAAATTCTGTCTTCCTTCTGAGAATGGCAAAATACCTCCTAGCCCTTCATTTTACCAGAATTTTGCCTATTTTGGTGTGGACATCAGCAGGTTTTATTCTGTCCTTTGCAACATAAAGCAAAGACAGGAGCTGAGTTCCCCCACCATGTTGCCTACCTTGCTCTGCTCTTTACAAAGGCACATCAGCAGAGCACAGCCTGAAACCTCTGAAGGAGCCGTAACGCCCAGCAGTCCCCATGAAGCCCATCTCAGTTACTGCAGCTCCTCTCTTCCCCAGACGAAGGCTGTACTTGACTGACTCTCCTTGTAGCTGGACAAGGAGATGCGTTTTTGGATGCATTAATGAGTGCGTTGGGAGGGATTAACCACAGTCCCTCACCTTGAAATGGCTTCAGCTTGATTTCTTATGGAAATGAGGGTCTGTGATCGCATGAGCAGCTGTATACATGTCTCAGTCTCTGCTTTTCTGCATATCTGCCCTTCCCCCAGTAACTTCTGAATTCACTGACCAGTTTCAGCAATCTGTAATAGAGGACTAGCAGCCTTAAAGGTAATTAAGTTTCTAAATGGCCATTAAAGTCACCAGTGAACTACAGGAGAAAGAATTTATTGTCATTTAAAATAACAATGTGGCTCAACACTTACTTGCCCCAGAGAATCCCCACTGGGGAGGATATTATGCAAACCCCTTTTTCCTCCCCACACATGTTTTAACAGAGCAGGATCCAGCCCTAAAAACTGCAGTTTCTTTCTAGATTGTTTCTAAGGTAGGGATCCCAGATATGTTATTCCATAGATAATTAACCACCAAGCACTAATGAATTCCTTCAGATGCGATGCAAGGTTTAGCAGAGAGTGTACCGTAGCATCCTGCCAAAGGAAGCAGTTCGTTCAAGACGGTAATGGGATCGCAAGCAGTGCTACCGAGACTGCGAGAAATAATCTAGTGGGATTAGAAAAGTTCATTTTGATGTGGCATCCTCATCCAAACCGTTTTCATCAGGTCTTTGCGTCAAGCTGAGCATACATGTTGTCGTTCACCCATTTTGTACTCTAACCCCATCCATTTTGTGCGGGCTGGTGTGGCGGCGGCAGCACCTCTGTCTCGGGCGGCGGAGGAGCAGCTGCAGTACCCACTTGCCGGTTTGCAGGGAGGAATCATCTCACTTTGCAGCCCTGCCCCACAGACACGAGACCGCAGAGTCCCAAAGCGCAGCTTGAGCAAGTGGGTGACCCTGCTTCTTTTGGGAGCCCAAAAACCCCTTGTGTCGTGACACAGAGAAGGAGTGGGGGTGACAGGCATTCCCTGCTCGTCCCTGAGCCCAGAGCTACCACTTGAAACAGACGTCTGTGTAAAAAAAGGCCCCACACCTGCCAAACCACCAGCCTCAAGCTTCCTTCCTCATTTCTTCAGGCCTCAGAATAACAAGAGCATTTGTGCAATGTGCAGTGCGCCCTGTGGTTTTCTCTTCTCCCTGAAGACATGCTATCTAATCTCCCCGGAGCAAAAAATCAGACAGCGAGCCTTACAAGATGGGAGAAAAGAGGTGAACAGCGAAGCAATGCGCGCTTTGCTCAGCTGGCTTCACTTTTCAACACCAAAAAAAAAAGAGGAAAAGCGTGGGTCAGTGTTGCAGACTTTGCCAGAGAGGCATTCGAATCTGATAAAAAGTATGAGCGCTTCATTTGCACATATACTGCAGCCCGGCCCCCAGAGCGCTAAACTAGAAAAAAAAATCCGTTAACTGAAAAGTCATCTTGAATCGGAAACTCCCAAGGGTTCAGTTTTTAAACTACGGCGAGAATTTAGTGTTTTATTGCTGCTTTGCTTTTGGTTCCTGTTTTTGCTAGCATTGAGAAACAAGGTGCCTTAGGAAGCCGTGTGGTGTGTAACACGCAGTATCAGCCTGTATACAAAGGAAGGAAGATGATGTGGCAGAACATTGTTGAGGAAAGATCCTGTTTGTACAGGGAGCTGGAGAATAGTAAACCAGAACAGAGCAGGGATGCAGAAAGACCAGAAATGAAAGGAAATCAACCCAAAATGCGCGTGAATCCTGTTGGTGTGCAAGAGCCCGCTAGAGCCACTGAAACAATTTTAAAATCTGGTTTATTTGTCTTTTCTCAGATTTCCTATCCCGTAGTGGAGGGGAGGAGAGGGGAGAAGAGAGGGGAGACACACTTGGTTGCACTCCCCTGCCGGTCTTTTCTCCCGTGGCAGTCCTGTAGCAGTTGGGAATGTGACTCCAGCAGCAGTTTGGTTTGCATCAAAACTGCCAGAGCTGAGCAGAAGTTTCATAACAGTAATTCCTAGCTGTGGTTTATCCCAGCAGTGCTTGGTTTCAGGAACAACTTTTGAAAAGGTCCCGTCTACCTTTGTGATTTTGGGAGATGTATAAAAAGCCTTCTCTTAATTTATCTCCATGAAATAATTAACTGATTTGATGAGCTTCAGATCCTGATAAACATTTGCCTGTTCTGCAGATGCTGCTGTATGTTTAACAGAGGGAAAATACTTCCCTGTGATACATGCCCATTTCAGATTACGTACTCTTTTGTTAGCCTTTTTAAAGCACAGCCACTTAAGGTCATTACACCCTCTAAATAAGTCTCTAATACGATTTTCAATAAACCCATCTTTTCAAAGTCATATCAAACATCTTGATAACGGAGTATCTTGTCTCTGCAACAGGAGGATTAGCCTGTGAGTAATCTGGGTGGTGCTGTAGCAAGTGGTTTTTTTTTTTCTGAATTGATTCAAGGGGTTTATGGTCAAATTTAGAGACCAATACGTGCACAACGGCAAAACCCCGCATCCAAATACAAGCAATCGTAGTTCCTTTTTGCTTGCATATAACCTTCCTGCGTTGGTGTGAGCAACTTTGATCTTTGATACAGTGACCAGCTTCCTGCAGTGGGCGGAAGAGACATTCTTAACTGTGTCTGCAAGCTGCGTCAAGAATTTATCAAAGTTGCTGACTCCTAAAATTCAGGCGAGCAATGCCACAGCACATATTATAAATGACCCTTTTCTCCTCGCCCGCTGGCTGTAAACAAGCTTGATGCAAATTTAGGCAAGGAAAAGCACCATGCCAAGGTGTTTATTGATTTCTTTGTGTTGTGACTCTGGTTGTTTGGGTGGACCCCGTTAAAGCTCTCTATAAAAAGGCAATGCATGAAAATGCCTCCCTTGTGAAATTAGTGATAATTTTAATTGTAGCAAGACAGAGACATTCCAGTGCACATCAGAGCCTTCCTGGACCGGAGCAAAGAATACCATGATTCTTATCCCAAGGCACCCGCAACGCGGTCAGCCAGTGCTGAGTGGGGAGTGAATCACAGGCCTGGGAGAGAAGTAAACGGCAGGGATGTTCTCCTAAGCATTGAGACAAGTCTGTTTCCTCAGGTGATTTCCACGGGGAACTTGCCTGTTTTGAGCTTTTCTATGGCTCATGAGTGACATCACCGGATAATTTTGGCCATTCTAATGGCAGGTGCAGTATGAGGCGGGGCAAGGGGAAAGCAAAGGGGGTTAAAATCCCTCGTTTTAGATACCTCATCTCCTGCTCCTTTGCGGTATGGCTGGCAACACTCTCTGTGCTGATGGGGTGGGGTGAGAGAAGCTGCTGGAGACAAGTAAAGCTTTTGAGCATGGCTGCAGCATGGTGGGATGGTGCCATGGGTTCCACCAGCTCTCTGCCAGGTACGGTTGGGTACCGTATGGCTAGGAGGTCCTCAGACACAGTTAGGTGTCATACGGCTAGGAGGTCTCAGGACTGTGAGGCTTGTGGGCAGGTATGGACTCCAGGCAGCAAGTCCTGCCTTCCCACGTGGCCCACATATGAAGTGGGAGCAGACCTGTTTATATCAGGGATGTGTTTGGGATATAGGCTCTCTCCTAGCGGTCTCATCCCATGCCGGGGACACATGGGGACATAGAGCACCCCAGCACACACACAGTCCCTTTCATCGTGAGCAGGAAATCATAGAACCATAGAATGGTTTAGGTTGGAAAGGACCTTGAGTTCATCGAGTTCCAACCCCTCTGCCATAGGCAGGGACACCTCCCACTAGACCAGGTTGCTCAAGGCCGCGTCCAGCCTGGCCTTGAACACCTCCAGGGATGGGGCCTCAACAACCTCTCTGGGCAACCTGTTCCAGTGCCTTACAACCCTCAAAAAGTAAAAAAAAATTCTTCCTAATGTTTAATCTAAACCTGCCCTCTTCCAGTTTATATCCATTCCCCCTCGTGCTGTCACTACATGCCCTAGTAAAAAGTCCTTCCCCAGCTCTCCTGTAGGCCCCCTTTAGGTACTGGAAGGCCACAATAAGATCTCCCCGGAGCCTTCTCTTCTCCAGGCTGAACAGCCCCAACTCTCTCAGCCTCTCCTCATAGGACGACCCAGTTCTCTAGGAGGCAGGAACGGTGCTGCAAATTTTAAATAAAGAAATGCCCCAGCATACTTCCCAGCCCCAAAGTGCTGATGTCTGAGTATGCCGGGTGGCATCCCAGGAGCTGTGGACACAGACTTCAGGTATCCATTGGCACCAGGGTTCATATCTGCAGGATGTGGGTACAGGCACCTGACAGAACATCAGGGAGCGCTTGCCAGGTCTATCTCTGCTGCTTCACTTGTTGACTAGGCACATTAAAAGCTTCATTGTGGTAAGGAATGTCCTCTTTTCTCACCATTTTGGTAGATTTGTGCAGCCTCTCTGGGTCTGTATGATGCATGTCTGAAAAGGAAACGGGAAGGAGCTGCAAATGGAAATTTCAAGCTGTCAGCAACAGAGCAAACCCCAAGCAACTTCCCATAGCACGAGGCTGTGCATTTCAGCATCAAGTGATGGGAGATGCTGAACTTCACAGGGAGTCTTCTGAAATCAGCAAGTGCTGGAGATACTGTGAAAGAAGTGACTTTGTCCTGGCTGTATCTGCCCCAGGAGAGGGGACAGGCTCAGCCCGGGTTCGAGCATCCCCTGGCACGGCTCTGCCCTTTGCCCCTGAGCCCTTCCTGAGATGCTGTTCCTCTGGGCCGGCCACCCTTTTTTGTTTGGGGGGTGGCTGTGGGAGGGGAGGTTGCCGTATATAAGACCTCTGCTGTGCAATTTGCTGACGGGTGAGAGAACACACCCTGGTCTCTTTTGTTCACAACATAAATCACAGTGTCCAATTTGTCTTTAGATTCACTAGAGATGTACCAGAGAGAGTTTTGGCCTGTAATGGCATTACGCATGTCCAACTGCCATGAAAACACATGTGAATAGAGCAGGGAAAATTATCTACGATAGGAGAGCTTAGTATCTGTGTTGTCTAATTTTTCTGTACACCCATCACCTCAATTGAGAAATGGTGACCGTGAGCGATAGTGCACGGAGGAGTATTGTTACAGAATGTACGCTCATCCCCAGTTAATTAGTTTCTCACCCAAGGACTGCTGAGTGTGTTATCTCGTCCAAGGAAAGAGCCACTCCCACCAGCAATATAATTTAACAAAAGCTACGAAGCAAATGAGTTGCCAGCCTCCAAAACCTTCTTACCAATGGGATTCTCCTTCCCCGCAAGGTGTGGTTTTCAGGTGGGCACTTCTGGACTCTCAGATTACTTTGCTGGGCTGAAGGAGCTTATGCAATGCGTGTATATCTGTAAGTGGATATAAACCCATCTGAGATTTGCCAGAATAAAAAGTTTAGCATTGAAAGTGTGCAAGTTTTGCGGACCGGTAGTGTCCCACACAGGAGATTGTGGTGCTGGGCTGCATTAATATGGGTAAAGGCCTCCTTCTGTGCACGTGCGAAGAGGAGTGAAAACGTGATTACCTCGGGTGGTTGCGGGTTTGTAAATATAATTTTCTAAAGCTGTGAACTCCAATGCTAGACTTGGTGGAAGGGAAGGAGAGGGGATCATTTCCCTTGGAAAGACTGGATAGCTAAGTAGGCATTCTGTTGAATATACTGAAAGTAAGAGAGAGGGGGATGCTGATCGTCAGAGTGCTTCGCTGTCAGGAAAAAGAGAGCGAGCATTTTCAGTCCATGGGGAGATGGATGGAGAGAAGACCGTATGAGAGTGTGGGAGGGTAGGAGCTCCATACAGCCTTGCTGCTGGGCTTGTTTTCTGTGCTAGTGGCCCAGGGAACTGGTAAAACTGGACTATGACAGTAAAGGCTGTAATCCCAATTAATCATTTATAGCCTGCTCGTGTCAAGGCGGACACATCTATCCCAGCCTTCTCAGATACAGCGAACTGCTGCATTTCACAATCGTGGGAAGGGTTCGCCAGCTGTACGATCCAAACATTTTGAAGTGCTACATGGTGCATTATATTAACTTGGTTCAGACAATCAGCTTTAAACATCTGAATCTCATTTCTTGATGCTAATTCCTCTTGCTCAATCTTTATTTCAGCTGTGTGGAATTCTCAGACCTTTCTGACCCCGACTTATCATTTCCTGATGTTTTATTGCTAAGTCATTGAGGTTTCAGGGAGGCTGATGTTTCTGAAATGTGCACACCTTTGATTGTATGCACGGCCGGCATGTCAGACCAAACTTTTCATATGCTCTGTATATATCACTGTCTCCACTGCTGCGTCCTCTGCAGCTTCACCAATCATATCTGCATGCATTGATGCAGTCCTCCTTAAAATGTGGTTATTATTTAAGGCTTTTCAAAAGCTCAGCCTCTGCACACTACAAAACTCACTCTGAGCTTACGTCCGCTCTTGTCACTCATGTACAGGTTCCATCTGTTCCCCTTTTCCTCTCCCGTTGCTGCTTGCCACATCCAGACCACATGCTGCTTATACATTGTACAATAGACATTTCTGCACACACACTTTTGAAAATGTGGCTCTTAGTGCTTTATTGTTCACATGTGTCTTCTTGCTTAAGGCAAGTTTTATCAGTAATGATTTTGTTGTTTACTGACACGTAGAATAAAATAGGGTACTGTTAAAATGTGACTGGAGGAGAGAAGGGCCTTTGATACACCAATTACACAATTTCTGCCAGCTTTCTGATCATTCCCCCCTGCCACCACTTCCCCAAATTCTGTAGTTGCCCGAGGATAAAGCAAGATCCTAACATCACTTACAGCAATGTAAGGGCTGCTCCACTCTGCATGAGGCTGCTCCATCTTGGTAAGGGTTCACCAGCACCTCCTACGCTCCTGTGTCTGGTGAGGAGAGGGAAGGGGACCTTCTAGCACTCCTTTCCAGCAAGGCAGCCCTAGCTTGTGCTTTTCATCTCCTTTACAGGTCCCCAGTGGCACCTTTGCATAATAGCTATATTCTTCCATTTGGGAGAAAAAAAAAAAAGAAATCCCTACAGAAACTAGTTCTGGAAGTGAAATCAGTGCTAGGAAGGTCTGTGAAGATGCTCCTCTTGCAGGAGGTGAGCTGACCTCTAGCAGCTACACCGGTGCGCGGACTGGAGCAGACCCAGAGGTATGCAATGACTAGGGAATTAACGCAGGCAGGTACCCTGGGAGCGTCTCAGGTCCTTCCCGTCACACCTTGCTCCATACCTGTGGTGAGACCGGAGTATCTGCAAACAGATCACACTGGGTGCAACTCCCAGTAATGTTCCTGGGTGTCTGCAGTGGGGATGGCACAGAGCCCATTGCACTGGATTATTGCTACCCGGGGATTTCCCACACCAGGAAAATCCCCAGCTGCCCAAACCCTCTGGTTTCCCACCTGGAGAAGCCCAAGACCGGCCTATGGTGCTGATAATTTGTGCTATTGGGGAAAGCAAAGGCTCCAGAAACCCACATATGGTAGGAATAGACCCAGTTTCTGCCAGAGACTTGTTTTGATTAAAGCTTTCCCTGCCAAAGACGGTGTCTGCTTCTGACACAGAGACAGTCCGCTACTCCCTTCCCGAGAAGAGAGGCGAGGAGCGGTGCTGCTCAGCTTGCATCCCCCATGTGCAACCAGAGGCTGCGTGCTTGGCACTGGGTCTCCTGCCCATGGCAGGGGGCACACCCTGAAGTGTTGCAGAGCTGATGGCAAGAGCCTCATTTGGGAGGGCTACTGAAAAGAAGACATGAACATAGGAACATAAAGACCCTTCCGCTTCTGTCCATGGACTACAGCCATGGCTCATAGAGCGTATCATGGCTCCTGTTCCACCCTGTAGCTCCCATCCCACCCAGTCCCCTCTGCAGGTCAGCAAAAGTGGCAAGGAGGCCCAAGGTCCCTTTCCTCTGAGAACAGGAGGGCAGGAAGAGCCAACTTTTGTTTGCACTGAAATACTCATCATTTTCAGATACAATACACCGAATATTTTGTGTACCGCCCTGTACCAAAGTTTGAGGCCATTCATTGGCCAGAGGGGACACATGAAGGATACAAAAGAAGGGAATGGAGCCGAGCTCTTGGCAAGCTGTTGTAGATTAGAAAGGAGGCAGGTAAGAACAGAGATGAGGCAAGTGCTTAAAAGAGTTATTCAGGAGAAACAAGGGCTTTAAGTGACATTTGAGTATGGGAAAGAAATCAGTATCCGTGGTTTCCATTGGTGTTCAGAGTGCTAAAAGCAGAAGTGGTTGCTGGAGTCTGAACAGGAATCTGAAGCTGAGCTCTCAGCTTCCTCCCAAATTGGATGAGAAACTATTCACTTGATTTACAGGCTCACTGGCAGAAGAGGTCTTATTTTATAGAATTTTGCTTCTTTTTTTTTTTTTTTTTTTTTTGAAACAAATTGCTTTATGAGCAGTGGAACTAATGGCTCTTGGTTTCCTGTGGATCTGTGACCCTTGCTTCATAGTTGCCTCCCTTCTCCCCCCTCCTTCTGAAATAAAATAGCTGCAAGAAGCCCAACTCTCCCCTGCCTTTATGCTCTAAGACTCCTCTTTGGGCAGCAGTCAGGTACGTATATATTGGCTGACCAGCTAATGCATACACGGTCAGCCAGTGTGCACACACTCACTAGCCAGTTGGCTGCTGGCCACATTTCTTTAAGTGAGGTCTCTATCCCTCACCCAGACATCAATTCACACAAAATTTAGAAAGGAAATCAATAGCTTTTGAAACTTCTACCTTTCTGTCCTATGTGAAATCAAGGTAAAAATTATTGATGGAGCCAGGCAGGCAGATTGAATCTGAACTTAAAAAGATTCTGTTGCATTGGCTTTGGATGTACATGTAGGACGTCAGCCCAGGTTCTGGAATTAATTTCTCTCTCTCTCTCTCTTTTTCAGCTGTTTTTACCCTGGATGTGTTCTGCGATTTGTTTCCCACACAGCACTGAAACTGGCACGACTGAGGGGTGAGTGAGTGGTGGGAGAGGGGAAAGGGAAATTGGGGGATGCTTATGTTGGCGCTGCTGCTGAAAGAAGTGCTCATCAAATGATAGCCTCTCAGATCTGTATCACGTGGAGTCCCACACCACCCCACGCAAAAGTTGTGAAGATAAATATATTCACAGTCTCAAAGGGATCACGAATAGGGCAAAAAGAGCTAGGGAAATCAAGGCATCCTGTAAAAAACCCACCAGAGACAGTGGCCAGTTTTGAAATGTAACTTTTTCTGTCATAGTTCAATATCTCAATAGTGCCCACATTCCTGTGTGCACATCTCAAAATATCCCTCTGTGTAGGGTCTCCTAAGAAAAATCCTTTTTGTGGCAGCCCAGTCACTGTACAGAGTGCATCACTGTACAGAGTGTACATCAACTCACAGGATGGATTCTAGAAACCCTGATGAGTTACTATCCATACAAACCTCGGGCTTGGAAGAACAGAGTTTTTATCTGGAAAATACATAGGAAAAAGCTTCTTCTTGAGCATTAATTTACAAAATGAGACCTCTAATTGCAAAGCATTTCTTTTCTTCAGTTAACTATAGATGATTATAATGTGTGAGATCTGCCTTTTCCCCCTGTGTTCTGTTTAACACTGTTTGTTAGACATGAAAGGAAAAGAGGATTAAAAGGGAGAGATGGTATCGTAAACAGCCCTTCAGGGTAGGTGGGAAAACAACAGTAACTCGCTCAAACAGAACACAGGGATGCCCTTAGGAAAAGGTTTTGAAAGTGTCCTGCATTTGAAAGTTAATGAGTAAATAGATCTCAAACATTACTTTAAAGACTGACAATGCCAGCTTTAACATCTCAAGCATGCACCACAACTGAGAAGAGACAAAGGGAATTTTTAATGGGCAATAAATGGACTAATATTTTTGGATGCAAAGCTGAAAGCGGGTTAGTTCTGATGGGATGTGGGTTTGTTCTGTACTTCCTGACACAGCGGCTTTACTGTATTGGGTTTGTTTGCCTTACGCTATCTTTTGATGAGGCACCACTTTTTCCTTTAAAAAGGAAAAAAAAAGGTGGTCTTAGTAAATAATCCTTCTTTGAGCTACAGTAAATCCATTGGGTATGGAGTTTGCTGGTTTTGGGGGTTATATAGGCATGTGCCATTTCATCTCACCACTATCCTGTGGCGCCTTGCTTCTCATCTAGCTCAGGTTGCTGGGGCAGAGTTGCTTCTCATCTAGCTCAGGTTGCTTGGTCATCTCTGCCCCTGCAGTGCTGCAAGATCACCTCGCATAGACATCCCCGTGCTGATGAGGGGCTGGCGGGCAGGCAGCAACCCCCCTTTTCCACCAGCAGATAACGGCACAGGCACCATTAGTCCTGCTGCAGGCATGCCCCCCTTGTGTCCAGTGGATCTCTGACGAGGTCCCAGACTTGACATCTCTCTTTGGAGCAGTCCCGTACTGTCCCATACCGTTGCACTTCAAACAAAGAAACTCTCAATTTCTGTGTTCCTGGATGTCAGGCATTTTGGAGCAAACCTGGTCTTATCTAGAGCTTTTGTACAGCTTCTGTCATGGCCCCCTGACCCTTAGGGTCCTCTGCACATGGCTGTCATGAGCATTCAGTAGCTCTAGTGGCTTCCACAAGCATGACTGTGCCTTTCTGGCCACAGGAGGAGCCCCAGCAGGAACTTCTAAAAGCAGGTCTCCCTTTCTTCACCCAGACCTGGTTCAAGCCATAGATGAAGTCAGCTCCTGAGATGGCAGGCTTCCTATTTTGTTTACAAAAGAGACAAAAATGCATGTTTCTGGTGTAAACAGCTCATCTGTGCCTACGGCCCTCAGCTGAAGGGAAGGCGCCCGCCCCCTTGCCTATTCCCAGCAGCCCAGGTAGGGCAGAAGGAGCCACCATGTGGGGAGGAGGAAAGGGAAAAGGAATAATCATGCTGGGGAAGAGGGATGGGAAGGATGTGTAGGTTGGAACGGAAATCTTGTGTTGAGGGAACTGGCATCAAGCAAGGGTTGGGAGAGGTGGGGAAGGAGAGAAACACAGAGAGAATCCTTATTTCCAGCCAAATGCCAAGGCTATCACAATCCCTGTACATCTGGGCATGCCTTTACCTGTCTAGAATAATTCAAAACCCCACTGATGTCCTCCAGACCCTTTAACCACCCAGGGTCCCCAAAACCATATTCCCTATTCCCAGCTGCCTCTTGCTTATCCTCACACCTCAGAAACACATGGGCTGCTTCACAAACCTCTTCCTTACCCCCATTTTTCCCAAAACTCCTCTGCCATTACCACAACATGGAGACAGGCCTGCCTGCTCCAGCATAAGCTGCCAGCCTAAAAAAATAAGACAGAATCAGCTCCCTAACCTTTAGACACCCAGACCCAAGGGAGCATGTGCCGGGCCTTGACAGAACACATTACTAGTACCTCCACCCCCTTATCACAGCTGCTTTCTGGCTCGCTTACCCTATTCCTAAGGGTCAGCCACCACCTTTCAGTGCTTTCTCAGTTGATAAAACCCACTTAGTTTAACTTTTCTGCTCAGTTATTATGTTCTACCTCTTCCAGAGAAACTAAAATCCCAGTCTGCTCACGCTTTCATGCCAGACCCAGCCTCTCAGAGCTATGGGTTGTGCTGGTCCTTGGGAACCTCCCACCCTTCTCCCTACATTCAGCCTCTCCCCAGGTGACATCCCAACCATCATCTGCCCTCTCTGCAGGAGAGGTGCTTGCGCTCCTTCATAGATCACTTGACTCCCCATCCCAGCAAGCTTGGATACACTTAGACAGAGGGACAGACTTGGCACCTCTGTGTCCTCTTCCTCCCTTCTTAGGGTATTTTTCAGTACATTCCCAGTCTCATTAGCTTCTGGGTTAGTCTTCCTTGAGCTTATCCCTATCTGAGTGACAAGCTGCCAAACAGGCACATAACCTTTCAGTTGACTTCCACCAGGGAATGCAGCTTTGAGCTGATAAGGGTATGACTGAGGCCAGTTGTCCTGCCCCGTCAGTGATGACACCATGCGGGTTCAGCTCTGCTGTGCCTTCTCTTTACCCTGTGGAAGTTACCACCAGCAAAAGCAAGAACTGTGATTAGCCCGCCTTTCATACACAGATACATACCTACCTATGTACATATACAGACGCATATATTGGCTCTACTGAATCCTGTCCAATTTCTGACATCCTTCTGAGCAACTGGAGCATGAAAGTACAGAAGGAAGAGGTTACTGAGCAGCTCTGTGTGTTTATGAGTGAGAGAGATTGCTTGCACCAGTGGCCATGTTCTTCGGTGCAGTCCCAGCCCCAGGCACTCAGAGGACACAGCCAACTGGCGCAAGGTTCTAGCCAAGCTTGTTGTGACCCTCTTTGGAAAAACTTAAGAGTTCAGCCTTCTTCTGGCTGATAAAGTCGGTATTGTGAAGAAACCAGAAATACTAGTCCTGCTCAAGAGCTGTGCTGCGCCCCAGGCAAGAATACAAACACAGGCTTCTCCCTCCAAATAAAAGTGAAACAATGAGGTATTCTCAGCGCAGCCCCAGGTGGAGGGCCCTGCTCGCTGCTGGTACATACAGTGTGTGGCTCCGAGGGCCACGATGTGAGACTGGGGACAGGCGAAGCAAGGGAACATAAACCCATCCCGATAAAGGGTTTGCTCATGGTGCAGAACCAAAGAGGCATTTCAGCACCGTGCCTTCCCTAGGTGAAAGTTAGGTCATCTCGATTCCTTGTTGGATTTGACTCACCAAGAACAGCATTGCATTTAGCACAAGGTGAAACACAGGGGAGAGGAACTGCATGGGCAGGTGTATGCAGACAAGCAGATGGAAAAGGTGAGTGCTCCAATACTGTTACGGCAGGCATTGAAGAAAGAGGGAGAGTCTGAAGAGAGCTAGAAAAAAACCCTCAAAATTCTCCTTACAATGCATGAGATCAAATAAAGAGCAAGGGTAAGTCTGGGACTTTCCAATGGGAGGAGGAAGCCCCTCAAGCTAAAATCTGTGCTCCCATTTCCCATCCTTATCCACTGCCCAAAGACTCATGGCAAGCAGCAGTATCAAGTGTGAAACACCAACCTTCATGGATATCAGTTTAGCAATCCCCAAATTGAAGCAAAAGCTGAACCCCATGACAGCGCAGGGGATGGCCAGTTTCCCAGCTTGTTTCCTGCTCCTTTTGTGCCTTGCCTCATGATAAACATGGATTTATTCTTCAGAAAAAGACACTTGGACTACACAAAACAGTACTGTCACCACCCCTGAAAAAGTACACTCTGATACCCTTTCCATTCAGTCCCTTCACTGCAGCGCGGTGCGGGCCAAAGTCATCTCTCCAAGTGCCGGTGTCAAACTCAGATAAAAAGCTCCTGGGACTGCAGTAACTGTACTGACTGGATCTCCACTGACTGTAATGAGCAAGCTGCGCTCCAGGACTCAGTGACACCTCCCAAAACCCCTGTGGATGCACAGTCAGAGACCAAAAGCCAGACCTATAATGTGCTACAGAAAAATAACAGGCGTTGCGAGTGTCTCGCATCCTGCCATAGCAGGGACTGTTTGGCAGGTATTTTAGAGTGAACACATCTAGACCCCCAACTCCATTCCTGTCCAAAAATGGTGTGCATTTTTCCTTGGCCAGCGCCCAATCTGCAGAGTTAGTGTTTTCCACACAAAAATGCCTGGTTGGTAAACTTCCAAGAGGTTCTATTTTTGATTCAGTGAAGAATAGCAGCTTTCCATGGAACTTACTTTTTCTTTCCTTCTTTCCTCCTTTCTCCCCCCAACCCCCCAAAAAAAAAGTTTGCTGAAAACCCTATAAATTTTCATTTGGAAATGCTACCTGGGAACCCCGTGGATGTCAGAGTTCAATTGTGCTGGTCTGCAGGAGGTTGCATGGTTTCTTTAATGGTCCTTTTTTACCTTGAAAAAATACGGAGGGGGGTTCACCATCTTCACCTTTTCATTCACTTGTTTCTCCCTCCTCTTGAAGAGAGTGCAGCGGAGACTCTGCTGTAGACTTCTGAATTTAACACTATGCTGCTTCTCCTGAGGCCTCTCATGACCGTGTCACTCATGACCACGGTCACTCATGACCGTGAAGGATGAGTGAAGTCACAGCTGTGGAGAAGCCACTGGAATCCACCGCTCCATGTTCAGGATAAAGATCTGCTGATGGATGCTCGCCTCAGAGCAGAAAATACACTCAGATCTTGCAGGAAGTCTCTTATTCTCCCTCATCCAGGTTCATCTACTTCTGCATACGGGTTGTCCCATGGCCTGCAAACCACGTCCTAAATAGCTGAAATTTGGAGGAGCATGCCATCTCCTTACTGGCTCCCATGTTCTGATACATTTCTGTACCTTTTTTGTCCCGTTCTGCGTCTCCAGAGTCCTCAGTGAGCAAGAACTGAGCTTCTTCCAAGTCGTAATGATCCTCACTTGTTCTCTCTCTCACAACAGAATCGCTTTGGCCAACAGCCAGGACTGCACTAAGGGCCAGGCACACACGTGGGCAGCTTAAAAGCACCTCAGCTTTGGGAAATCCTGCTGGGCTGTAAAAGCTGCCCACAAACCCAAATCATATCAAGCAAGGCCTGTCTGATAATTCTTTGGCACAATCCCCAAACTCGCTGAACTGCTTTTCCATACA
This sequence comes from Charadrius vociferus, assembly GCF_000708025.1. Lineage (NCBI taxonomy): Eukaryota > Metazoa > Chordata > Aves > Charadriiformes > Charadriidae > Charadrius > Charadrius vociferus. The sequence goes on from NW_009647838.1 coordinate 1,591,736, forward strand.
AAGTGTTTCCAGGTGGGTTATTAGGTCCTCTATCCCTTCCATCTTGTATCCTCTTGCGGGTGAAAAAGGCATTCCTTAGAACAAACTATTTTTAAAAGGAAAACAAACACTCTGCTTTACATTTCTGTAAAGGAGAATATTTAGCTCTTTTAAACCAGAAGGATACTTTGCAAGACACAAACTGTTCCTGCCGAGTAGCGCAGAGGTCTTACCTCCCCACAGTGTCCATGCCTGTACAGGGCTTCCAGCTGGGGAGATAATTTCTGTTTTCACAAGGAGATTGATGCTGGTACGACTACCAGTGGGAACAGTTACACTAGTACGAAGCTGCCATACTCTGTTAAATCTAGTTTCCCTTCCTGTGTTTTTATAGCAGCATTACTGCAGCCACGTTTGAGTCGGTGCTGCTTTAATTGTACCAGGGGAGTTAAAAGGGAA
>NW_009647838.1:1592197-1598984 GCF_000708025.1 Charadrius vociferus
AGCGTGTCCCGCAGCCGTGTGGGTCGGGGTGCGAGGAGGCAGGAGCCCAGCTCCGTGCAGCTCTTCCAGCTTCGGGTACGCGCACTTAGGCTGTCTTACATGTGTGCACACAAGATTCCTCAGTAAAGGTTAGCTTTGCCAGGAAAAGCTGCATCTCCATGAGGACTTCAAGGCGTCAGACAGCAAAGCTTTGCTTGCGTTCTCTCTGGTGAGGCTGAGTTTCCCTGCGATGAAAGAGGCAGGCAGTCCATTGGCTGACCTGCTGTTACTTCTCCCCAATGCAATTAGGATTATTGAAAATGGACCCCAAGTGTAAGACCTGCAGATCTACCATTAGATCTTGTGTGAGAGAAGTGGGTAAAGAAAAGACAGGGTTATCATTTGAGAATTGTCAAAACAACGAAGTGGTTGGTTTGTCGATTTGAGTCTTTGGGGTCTCCGTCACCACAGAGAATAAAGAGAGGTGGAGACAGAACGGTACAAAACCCAGAAGTTTCTGTGACTTAAAACAAACTGTTTCACTTTGAGACACCACCAGACAAGATGATTTTGACGTGTGTCTTCGGAAGAAAAATAACTAACTGTGACCAGTAAAATCTGACCAAGCGGTGAGCGATCTGGTTTTGACGCAGACCTGCTGGTGAGACCTGCCTCTCTAAGGAGGCCAGCCTCACCGCTGGCTGCAGGATGCACACACCAGCTGGGAGCTCTTCCGTACCACCACTGGGAAGAGGAAGGTGTTGATGGGAGCCCTGGCAGCAGTGTGCCACCTCAGCAAGACAGCGCTCCCGGCTGCAGCGAGGTTCAAAGGGATGCACCATTGCACAGGCGCGGCGCATTGGCGTGACTCAGGGTCCTCATCACGCAGCCATCCTGCACAGCCTTCCTCCCAGCATCCCTCCCCGGGACACCTCCCACTCCTGATACCGTCATCTTTTTCCCGAAGACAGCCCTGCCAAGCACCGCTGCCGGCCGCTCACGGTTTTACCAGGCTCCGAGCCAAAGCTCCTCAGCCCACTCCAGCTCTGCTGCGTCAATGAGAGCCGGTGAGACAGTATCAAAGCTAGTCTGGGCTGCAGAACAACCTGGGGTCTGTGAGGTCCTGGAAAAACTCCGGGCAGAGCCTGAAGAGACCGGTGCTCTTGAGGGAGAGCGAGAACAAGGCAGGAGCTGTTGCAAAGATGTTATTTTTCCTCCCAGTGAGTAGTAGAAAGCCCCACCCAAGTTTCACTCCTTGCTCCCGCTTTATATTAAAAAACAAACAAAACCAAACAAAAAAAAAATCAACATTTGCTACTGTGTGTTGCCCTTGCTGCCACGTGACCCGGGCATGTGATTAAGTTGTTGATACATGTTTTTTTATAGGATCAAATTCATAGGTGCTGTAGAAGCCTGAGTAACTTGTCGGAGCAATTCTCTCCCCTGGCAAGTTACACAAGCTGGGGAGCTTCTCCCTGCCCCAGGGTATTCCACCTATCTCTGCCTTCTTCCTTCTCACAAGGCTCCTCCTCTCTGTCCTTTTGCAAAGGCTGTACTCATTTTTAGGAAAACAGGCAGAATTCCTCTCGGCCGCACCGTGGAGCTTGGTGAGAGGCCCCCGCGATGAGGCAGTAGTTTCTTCCAGCCTTTCTTCCTAGTGGAAGTGTTGCTTAAATAAAAGGGAAGGATGAGCCTCCATTCCAAAAAAAAAAAAAAAAAAGAAAAAGAAAAAAAGACTGGGCTTGCCAACCTGCCGCATGCTCTGTGTTTGATTTCCGCTCGCAGTCTGCAGGGCTCTGCTTGTGAAGATGTGTTTAGTCATGTTGCGTGGCTGGACTGGATGGGGCTGTTTGCTTCAGGTCTCGTGTTTGTTCCCAGCTCTCCTGAATGATCTAATGTTACCCGTGCTGAGGAGCCACCGTGTTGTAATTGGGCCCCTTCCTGCCTTGGCAGGCAGGAGCTCCAGAGGATGAAGGGGACCATGGAGAGCTTTTGTAGGGAAGCAGGTCTTAGCAAGGGGACACCCTTTTACTGAAGAGGTAGAAGTAACCATGGGTCTACTTGTGGTGTCTTTCTGTGTCCAGTGTTCACTGCACTGGGCAAAGTCCAAGCTGCTTCTCAGGTCTAAATAACCCCTATGAATAATGGAGGGAGCCCCTGCTTCAGTGACTGCCTTTGCTACAAGAGAAGGGGCAAGCCTTTGAGATACCCTCACTATCTTCTGCTGCTAGAGTTGGCCTGGGACCAGGCCAGCACCTGATCTCAGGTGAAGTATTTATGATCCTGAAGGCCAACCACAGGTCCATGGCTACATAGAGGCATGAATGGGAACCACTGCTGTACTGTTTGTCCTCAGCAAGCTGGCGCGGAGGCACAGGAGGTGTGAAATGCCCATGTTTACCATGGTGGTAATTACCAGCTACCGCCTCTGTGGCTTATAGAGGCAGAAGACAAAAGGTACAGTGTCAACACTACTGATCTCCCCAGTTTGCCCCAAATCTACGTGTGCTTCGAAGAGATGCAACACACAACCTTCCTGGGATTTAACTTTAATTACAAACGAATTTTTTGTTCACAATAGTAGGTGCCTTTCTTACAGGCCTTTCTTACAGGCTTTAACTGCTCATGCATTTGTTCCTAGCAGCCTGGGGTGGCCCGTCCACTCTTTCTCCAAAACTCACAGCTGTTAGCTTTGCTGGTGGTGCTTGTACCTGCAGACACCACCACGCTATGGAGACACAACATGGTTTCTGAAGTAGGGATTGGGTGTTACAGTCGTACAATGATTGTGATCTCTGTCACCCCTGTACAGAAAATGTTTCTCTGCCCATCCAAGGCTACTTGCAGAAAGCAAATGCTCTCCTTGGCCATATGACAGGGATACAGACTGCTGTTGTACTCTCCCACTGCTGTATGACTGCAGCTGGGATGTTAAGCTGTGTATTTCTTGCTGGAAATAAACATACTATTTTCCTATAGGTAGGTTTTTTTGTTTCTGTCAGACATAAAGCCTGGAGGCAACAGTGGACGAAGTGCTTGCTTTTCCTCTTCCCTTGTGTTTCCCCTCTTCTGTACTTTGCCACTCTCTTCCCTCTTCTTAGAAAGTTTTATCTTTGATCATAAGAATTTATCATCGCCTCTTTTCATACTGCCTGGATTTGAATAAGAAAGTCACAGACTCTAAAACTCATTGCAAACTCCTTGAGTTGCCCCATTCTTTAAAATAAAGTGGTGTTAGTGCTTTTCTGTTAAAAAAAAAAAATTAAAAAACAACCACAAACATGATATTTGGAAAAGCCACCTTGCTTTTAATGGTAGTTCAGACTGTTAGAACCAGCAAATTTCAGGCTTCTCATTTTAGTGCTTAAGTAGGAAATCAGAGAATAATAGAATTGTTTGGGTTGGAGGAGACCTTCAAAGGTCATCTAGTCCACCCCCCTCTGTGGGCAGGGACATCTTTCACTGGATCATCCATCCTGACTTTGAACATTTCCAACGATGGGGCATCCACAACTTCTCTGGGCAACCTGTCCCAGTGTTGGGGTGCCAGTCAGCATACATCACACACCCAAAATATGTTTGTTTCTAGCTTGTTTGGTTTTGTTGTATTCTGGCCCTTTTGCTTATGGCCTGTGTGAGGACCCAGTTGCTTCTCTGGGCTCTAGAGCTCTCTCCTATGGCACGTTTGTCTGAAATTCCTTCTTCTCTCCCAAGGATCTCAGGCAGCTCATGTCTGGTTTGCATCAGAGCTCTTGTGTCTCTGACACAGGTTAGGGTCTCTGTGCTCCATTGGTTTCTTTTTGCTGAACAGGAGCCTGTGATAGTTTTTTTTTTAATCTTATTCCCATGGTTGGAGGAGGTTCTGTTTTGCCGATCACCAAACCATCAGCATGGCAGTGCCAATTATCCATGTGTCCCTAAGTAATTAACTGGATAGGGTTCAGTGCGTGATATTCAGGAGTAGTCAGTATCATTCTTTGGTTTTCTCGGATCAGTATAGCTTGTTGTTGCTTGTTGAAAATGACTTTCTGCTCTTAACAACCATCTCGCTTCTCAAAACTCTTCTTTTTCCTTAGTGACACCAGCAGGAAACATATTTATATTGGCATATATATATATATATATATATATATATATATGTGTGTATAATAGACTTTCAGTTTCCCAAATTTCAACTTAAATGTTATTTACTTTTTACATTTCAACAACAAAAAAATCTAAAATATTTTGAGAAGGTCTGTCATTTTCTGAGAAACTCCATTAAAAAATAATTTTCAGTTCCTCCCCATGACACTCTCTGCCAGTATTCTCTGCCAGGCAGGGGTTTTTGTCTGGCAGTGAGGGGGGAACACATACATGTCTGTTTTCTTCTTAGCCTGCAAGGCTTTTGGGCCAGGCATTGTCCCGATACTTGTACAGCAAATGAGAGCAGAAGTCTGAACCTCTTCACAAAGACCAGTTCAGCTGATTCCATTCTCCCAAAGCAACATCCACTCACAAAAAGAGAAAAGAGTAATTTTGCCGCTCTCAGATCTCTCCTATTTCCCCATGAAAAGTCACGCAGACTTCGAAGCTAGCCAAGGGAGAAGCATCACAGACGCTCCTCAGTCGTCACCACGATTAACCTGAAGCTGTTAGCCAGAGCTGCGTTTCACAAGCCCCAAGCTTTGCCATGCAGGAGGCTTTAGCTGCAGCCAGAGGTGCTGCTTTAGAGACTAGCTTCCAGACTCTAAACGGCAAGTCTGTTGCAATAACTCTGTTGATCAAATAAAATTTCTGTTCACAGCACAGAGCCAAAAACAGTTTTTGATTGCAGCCTTGAGGGGTATTTCTTGGCTCGTGGTCGACGTTTTAAGCAATGTGTAGCTCTACAAGTCATTAGCAATGTTTGAAATCTCGTCCTTCTTATTATTATCTTCAGTGATGTGGAATGAAGACTATTTACCTTCCCCTCGTAGTTCATTATGATTATTAAGCCATAGGAATGAGGACATGTGCATGAGAGTTGGATATAGCAGGCCTGATCTGGCTGTGTCAACATTATTTCCCGAAGAAGAGAGTATATTCAGAAATATGGCCAAGTTTTCCTTTTTTCTTTTCCTGACTGTATTTGTGCACAAAGATATCAAGATTTCACAATGCCGTGTTATATATGCAGTTTGCTGAAGTGGTAATATGAGGTGTCTCATTGACACATTACCAAGACATTTAAACAAGTCTCTTCCTTAATAATCTGTTGCCTTATACCTTCCGATTCCAGTGTCTGGTCTCACCTCTGCTTGCCATCTCAGCTGTCTTCCCCTCGTTACTGGATTTAGAGCTATTCTAGTTTTCCCACCTGCCCCTCCTGGGCCCTACCAGCTCCTTTAAAACAGGTCCTCAGGCCACCTCTGTGAAGTAAGAAACCACTGAGGCCGCAGCATAGATGGGCTGGTGGTGTAAGCGCTTGTAGATGTGTCCACACTGCACCCTGCAGCAGCCGTTTCCCAGCGGGCACGGCCGTGAGATGGCACCACCACATTCTGCTGTGCAGTGCCGTGGAGGGGTGCTGGTGAGGGTAGGTAGGAACGGTATTTGCATTGACACAGGGTTATGTGGCAGCAAAAGAGCAAAGCTTGTTCAGCTGACCCGGCTACGCTGATCCTGGCCCTGGGAGCAGCTCAGGCTCTGCAGGCTACCTTCACTTGGTGCAGTCCTGAAGTCCTTCATGGCTTTCTAGCTACATGGTTGGGCCCTGTTTTCAAAAAACTCGATTACTTGAGACTTCCACACACTTAGAGTGACATTCAGGCTCCTCTCTGCCTCAATCTCTTTGGAAAATGTGAATCACTGGAGGCAGTGGGGGGTTTCTTGTCACATCTGAGGTCTGCAACCATTAGTTCTTTTAGCCCCATTTTCAGAGGATGGGGAGATGGTAGGAGTAAAACTGCTGCTGGTGATGGCAGTGGGAACAGAGAGCTCAAACTGGAATGGGTGCAGAGCCTGAACTGTCCTCTTCTTCCCAGAGCCTTTTAAATTTGGGCTTGGCAGGTCACTGGAGGAGCATGGCCACCTGATACTTTTGTTCTCTGGATAGAGAGGACTGAAATTTCTTGGGCTGTTTATCTGTCTCATTTCATAAGTACTACATCCACCTTTAAATATAAATGAGATGTCTGCATAGTCCATGTGCACTTTCGTGACATGCTGTTTTTCTTCTGAAAAGCAAGATTTTTGCCTACTCTGAAGAATGTGCTTTTTTTGCTGGACACATCAATTTGCACCTTCTGCCCATTGTACATATCCTTTATCCTCTGCTTCCAGGTCACTGTGACACTTGGAGTCTGCAGGAGCAGGGACTGTCTCATGACTTGTTCATGTAGCACCTACAAAAATGAGGTTTTAATCTAAGCACGCATCCTTGGTACATAATATGCAATAAATTGGCATAATGAAAATGGATAAACTGGGAACGCAGCTCATTGTGGAAATAGTACCTAATATGGGAATAATTCCTAGCTCCTCAGGGTTCCAGTGCTCCTTTCTGCTTTGCTCTGAGCATTCAAAAGCATGCTCACCGCAAGATGGTTTTTGTTAAGAATGATGACATTTGCTTAATTAAATTTCAAAAATATCTAAGTGGCAGCCCTACTGCGCCAGAGTCAAGAACTCTTCCATGTTTTCTGGTGCTTAGACAACGTTGTTGGCTGGTAACTAGTGAGCTTTCAGTTCATAGATTTAACATCACCTTGCTGACGGCAAATACAATTAAGCTGTTCATTCTAGAAGCTTTATCAATACGAATCTACCGTTATATCCTAGTTACACC
>NW_009647838.1:1598999-1613527 GCF_000708025.1 Charadrius vociferus
TTTATTAATAATATAACCTGGTATTTTGTCACAGGGATTCTACTAACTTAGTTAATATTGAAGTAGTAGTATTATTGTCACTGCTACGGTCCCCAAGAGCCAATACTCATAACCAGGATCATGCTGCACTGGACTCTGAACAAGCAACAAAATACATGTGCTCCAAAAGAGTTGACTGTAAGAAATAATGGACTGATATGGGCAAGATAGTGACACCAGGAGCAGGTATAGCCAAATGTAACACATACATGCTCACTTGGGCCTTTTCCTAGCAGCATTTGCATTCTGACCTATCCACTGCTTTAGAAAACGATACCCAAGATCTTCTCCATAGGTAGGTCAGGACTGAGTTGTCTTTTAAGCATTAGCAGATGCTCAGATACCGGTAAGACCATGTAAAGCTGTGTGTGCATATAAAATGTTGTCATTTCCCAGCAGTGGGTGCTCCTCCGGCTCCAGAGCATGCGTACAACCCAGTACATGTAGCAGCTCCCCCCAGCCTTCTTTCCAGTGGTACATGCAGGTGGGCTTTCTAATTGCAGCATGTTCCAGCGAGTTGCAGTATTTGATGCTGGTGCAGCCCCGAGGGAGCGATGGTTCCTCCGTGTCATCATTCTGTGATGCCATCTTTGCCGTCCTTTTTGTCTTCGTTCACTCTGTTCTAATTAGAACCATCAGAGCTACCGCAACACCACTACTGCAAAGAGCTCCCCAGAAGGACTGGTCCTGTCAATGTACCTGGGACGGTGAGCAGAGGTTGTGGGGCTGCTGTCTGCCAGGTGAGGAGAACAAATGCAGCTGCCAGGAGCAAGTCATCGTGGGCTGAATATAATTTTCCAAGAGAAGGCTAGCACAGGCACCCGGGCTGCCAGCGTGCTCTTGGGTGGAGAGAAGCCCTGAGGCAGCACTTTTGTGCCATGTCTTCACTTTGAGGTTTGGATGTGGCCTTGAGGGCATCTCAGAGCCCTGGGAGGCATTGAGGGTGGTACTGGGGCTGTGTATGCATGTACTGTCAAGTCAATATGGATTTCAGAAAGCAAAAGTAAAGCTTTTGGTCAAGGAAACAGCAATTAGTGGGGAAGTGCTTAAAACTGGAGAGAAAAGACAGAACAAGTAACCCAGATGCATCACACTGGACAAAACAAGCTGTATATAAACAATCTCTAAAACTGTTTATAAAGTCCAAAAGAAAGAGAAAATGCAAAAGATTGGGTTTTTTTTTCTGCCTGAAAGCGGAGGACATGGATGCTAGTTTTTGTCCCTGCCATCAGTGTTGGGCAGCTTGCTGCTGGTGGTGACATGGTCTGTGCCTGTGGTGCTTTGTGGCGTGGGCCTCCCCAAATTCTACAAACACTTCCATTCGTCATCTGGCCATTTCTGCAGTCTCTGCCAGATCCATCAGCAGAATCATAACCAAACACAGGCACCCACTCATTTGACTTTTCTCTTCTGCTCTTTTCCCAGTATCAAGAGCATCAATCCTCCACTCCCCTGGAGCAATCAGTCATTAAAAACAACCTTGCTACTGCCAGGGTGCTTCTCATGCTGTTGCAGTCAAGGATACTTCTGGGAAAGACAGAAAACAAATTTGATTTTCAGCTGCTGCAAAAAGGGATGAATAACCATTTAAAACCCTTATGTGTTTGGGTTTTTTTACCCACTACCCACCCAGGGCAGCACTGTAGGGCCACAGCACTGCAGAGGCTGTAGCCACTCATGGTGAGTTTACTCTGCAAATAGGTCTCCTTTTCCCAAGAGAGGGGAGCTTGGCAGGGGACATCCAGAGGATGCAAGGGGCTAGCAAACGTTACAAAGATTGGAGCGTGGAGTTGCTAATCTCTGGCTAGAGAGGGCGATTGCTTCAGATGCTTCATGGCTCCTCTGTTAGCAGAAAAGGAGCCTGCTGAAGTGCCTATGGAGTGGTGTGCATGGGTATGCCATGGTGGAAGCAGTAATAAAGTCACTCTAGCCAGGAACCTCAAGCTGCTGGAAGGAGACATGGTCCGGGTTAGCTGATGACAAGCAGAAATCCCTGCAGCGATTGGCTCCTGTCCTGGGATATCTCTTCTTCTACCATTTACCTCTGAGTGAAGCAACTGGATTGTCAGCACTCATGCCCTGACCACGTTCACAGGACCACAAGCCACGTTCTCCAGACGGAGGGTGAGTTGAGGAGAGCACAACATGCTGCTGCTGGCTGTGGGAGGGGGAGGCAACATGGAGGAGGGGCTCAGATTTCTTAACCTTGACTGTTAGTTTCTTGGAAGCTGCCAGCTTATTAAACCAGCAGAGGAAACCTTGCTTGCTTTTTTTTTCCCCCTCTATGCATGGCTAATGACACCCATTTTAAACTACCCTCCTTAGAAAGGTAGGGGAGTATGCCAAGAAAAGAAAAACGTGCGGTGGAAGAGCAGGAGGTGAAGCACGCAGCACTCGGCAGAGCTGCTTTGCCTTTCCTTGCTGCTGCCGATTCACTAGAACCAGTCTCAGCTTTGGGAAAGGCAGCTTTTCGGAGCTCCCCAGTTTCCCAAGGCAGGTGTAGGGCCAGCAGTCTTCTTTGTACTCCTCACTTGTGTCCCAGAATCCTCTTCAATGTGGAGCTCAGAGATGCTGTTTTGGGGATCCCGTGACATACCTTGCAAGGAGTCCATAGTGGGGACGGGGTGGATGGTTGTCCCCACCCTTGATAGCACATTCTGTCCTACAGGAGGAACAGAAGATGTTGGAGAATATTTGTACCATAGGACAATGTAGTGATACACTTGTCAGATGTCCTTTCTTGACTTGGTGCTGCTTTTCACCCAGTTTGTACAATTCAGCTTTTGTTTCAATCTTGTCCTCGCAGAGCTGGGCATACAGTCAGTTCTCTCCTTGAGGTTATGAGATCCTCTTGCTCTAAGTGGATGCATGGGAATTCAGCTTGTGCATGTGCACATCTCCTATGTAACTATGTTTTTCTTCCTGGAGATCAGGTTGACCTGGTGGAGTTCAAAATTGTGGTCACCGTGGCCCCACGCAAGGTGTGGGATAGCTCTGAGAACTAATACTGACCCAAATGGGAGGGACTGTGCAGTCCAGGGTGACTGAGAGCTTGCGTGTCCCCAGGAGATGGTGGTTCACAGCTGAGAAAAATCCTGTGCTTGCTTTGTTTTTGGTGAAGCCAAAATGTTTGAGACAATTTCTGTTTCCAGAGCTTTCTGTCATAGACCATGTCTGAACGCATGAGCAGAAGAAAAAAGGCTTCAAAACCAAGTTTCTGAAATGTTTCTAAACACTGTTTCAGGACTTCCAGGCTGCAGAACCAGATCTTTAGCTAGCATAAATGGATGTGGATCCATGCACCTGAACAGTGTTCAGCTCCTTCACAAGGACAAGCACAGAAACACAGAGATCTTGGTTGGAAGGGACCTCTGAAGGCCCAAGCTTGCCCAGGTTCCCACTTAACACAGGACTATTGCACTAGGTCAGGTCAGCCTTGGCATTGTCTAGCCAAGTCTTGAAAGCCTCCAAGGATGGAGAGTTCCTATCTCTGCGAGATGTTTTCCGTAATGTCCATTCTCATCTCCCAAGCTCCAGCCTCAGCTTATTGCCCCTCATTTTTCCATCCGCCCCTCACAGGAGGTGTTGGGGTCCATCACTCGTGTAACTTCCATTGAGGAAGGCACGATTCCCAATAGGCTTCTATTAGATCACCCCTCCGCCTCCTTGTCTCCAGACTAAACCCATCCAGCTCCCTCAACCTCTGCTCATAGCACGTGTGCTCTGCCCCCACCATCTCAATATCCCTCTTACTGGGCCCAGTCACACCCAGGGGTCCAAAGCAACATGGTATGACACTGGCAGCCTCCAAAGAATAACAGCGTCCCTCGCCCTGCCGGCTACATGCCTCCTCCTCATCCCACCAGGAACTTTGTCCCATTGGTGACGCCAGCACGTGCTGGGCTCAAACAAGGTGTGACCCGTAATTTGTAGCAACGTGAATAGGAGCAGAGGTTTCATGCACTGCGCTGGAGATAGTACAGTGAGCAAGCAGTTTCAAAATCCAATTTCATAGACACAGAGATTACATTAATCTTTTTTAATAGCGAAACAATTTGGTTTTCAAGATAGGACAAAGCATGGGATATTCTTGACAAAACTGGTGCTTCAAAGCTGCCTACATCAGATTTAAAATCCTAACTCTTAAGCTCCTAACGATAGAACCGATTGTATCTTTTCAGACAGTAGCACTGCAAAACTGGTGTTTAATCTCCCCTTTTTATAACATGCTGTAGCTGCCTGGGCTTGCCTGTTGGGAAGCAAATGTAGATTGACTTTGCCTTCAAATACCATATGAGGAAACTCACTCAGCCCTCACCAACTGATCTCGGGGGCCTGTGGAATGATAAAAGCTCAAGTTATCAAAGTATCTGTAAACTGCCTTCTGATTTCTAGCTGGAGCACCTCCCTGAATCTGGACCCTTTGATTTAAGGTGGCTGCTTTCTTTCACCGTGTCTCAACAGGCAGAAAAGGGCATAGCTTTAATTCCTGTTGGCTCAGTTGCATTAGCTCAACATGACTGAAAAGCCCTCTTCACCTCCAGAAACACAGAACTGAATGCAGATCTACATTAGAAACTTCTGCCCATGTAGTAGGTACCTTGTAATATACAGAAATGTATCCATACCACCAAAAAATATCAGTGTAAAAGTGCTTTTCTCGTTGACAATCTTTTGCTTGGAGAACCAAAATTAGCTCTCCTGGGGAAGGCACTTTATTGGGTTAGACTGCATGTTTTCAGAAAATTTGCAGGTTTTGTGATCTAGGCATATCCATTTTGGGCTGATTTTTAGTGTTTGTGTTGTGATTTAGGGCTCTGACAAATAAGCTCTAGCAAATGACGGTGAGGTGACTGAAGAGGTGACCCACCCAGCTGTTTATTACTGCTCCGCTGGCAAAGATTACTGTCCCTGCAGCAGAGTTGGCAGAAGACAACATATGTCCAGGGCAGAGCTGCTCCAAGTGGCATTTTAGTTGAAATCTCCAAGGAGGTGGGATTAGACTAGACAAAAACCTGTGAACCAGAGATACTGAGATGTTGCTTACAATGGTTTATGCTCATCAAGACCAGCATTGCTGCCATGCCTCATGTTCTTACAGCTTCTGCCCCATGTTTCTGTCCTCTCTTTGCACCAGAACTGGCAGTCGTCTAATCCTAATAGGAGATGATTCAGGGACTTCAACCAGCCATATCACAGAATCACAGAATCACAGAATTTTCAGAGTTGGAAGGGACCTCTAGAGATCATCTAGTCCAACTCCCCTGCTAAAGCAGGATTGCACATTACTCAGGACTGCATCCATGCAGGTTTTGAAAATCTCCAGAGAAGGGGACTCCACAACCTCCCTGGGCAGCCTGTGCCAGTGCTCTGTCACCCGAACTGTAAAGAAGTTTTTCCGTGTGTTGGAACGGAACTTCCTGTGTTCCAACTTGCGCCCATTGCCCCTCGTCCTGTCACTGGGAACCGCCGAGAAGAGTCTGGCTCCATCCTCCTTCAACCCACCCTTTATATATTTGTAAGTAATAATAATGTCTCCCCTCAGCCTTCTCTTCTCCAGGCTAAAGAGTCCCAGCTCTCTCAGCCTTGATCTCCTCATTCACCTAGGAGTGTGGGGGACTAAAACACCACCAACTTCTATCAATCAGCTTCGTCATGATACCTCTTTCTTGAGCAACGGTACAATTGTCCTTCTCATGTCTCAGCTCCACTCTAGCCTTTGGTGGTAGAGTGGTATCAAGCAATAGCAGGTGATGTCTTCACCTGCTCATCTATTTTTCACCCAAACGGTAATCTGAGGCCAGAGGCTCCCCCGATGTTCCTGTATGGTCAATTAGCGAGGCCTCTGCAAGTCAGGACTGACTCTGACCTGAGCAATATCCCCAGGCTACAATGCACAAGAGTTTTCCTCTCCCTGGCCTGTTACTGACAAGGAAAAAATCAGTGGGAAAAAGACTGGGCCTTAAATATACAGTAAACCTTTCCCCACCCATTACCACCTAACCGATAAGCTACTCCAGGCTATCTTGTTTATGTTTATGAGTGTTTAATACCTCTTAGCATTTGCGTTTGCCTTGAAGCTACAGGCAGCTCTGTGCTGTAGTGTGCTAAATACTTGTTCCGTAAGTACAAACAGATGTTTGAAGATCAGCTTTGAAGCAAATCTTTACCCTCTAGATTCTCTCCCAAGACTCCTCAGGACCAGTATACATCACTATATTCAGAGCGAAGCCTTGAAGGGCAGGGAGAGAGGAGATACATAGGAATAGTCAGGAGTGCAGCAGGAACACATACTCACATCTTTATTGCATAAATCCTTCACAGCAGCAGTTTGGGTATCAGAGTTTTCATAAACAATTCATTCGCAGGGTCTCATTACTATAAAGTGATCCCTGCTGCATGCAGGTCTTTTAGACTTGTTTTGACTCACTGGCCAGATTCTTGTCACCCTCAAGAGCTATGGCGTGCAACCTAAATAATCCCCCTAATATAAAAAATCTCAGAATGAGCAGAGATGGTAAAACTGAGTGGTGTGCATGGATGGCTCTTCCTCACACTTATCACTTATCTGAGCTGCTCACAGGGATGGAAAGGCTTTGCAAGACAGACTCCAGTCAAAAACTCAAATCACACTCAAAAACTGCAAGATACCCCATGATACCGCATGCCACATGCAAAGTAATGGGAAAGGTTAAACGGCCTCTGCCTCAGGCACCTCACAATTTATGTCAAGATGTAACAGAAAACCTGAGAAGGGAAAGGTAAGGTGGTAGTGGTGAAACCAGCCAGGATTGTGTGGTGATTGCTGTGTGGGAGGTTGCAGCCAGGACTCTTAAACAATTTAAACCACTGTGGTATGGCTTTGGTTTTGTTTCTTCTTTTCTCACGTTTTGGGGGAGAAGAGGGTGTGTCTGGAAGTTCAGGTGCTAACTTGGGACTCAGATGATCTGGGTCCAGGTTTCTGCCTTGCCACTGACTCCCTGGGGTAAGCTGCTCCCATCCCTTCTGCCTTTTGCCCCTCATTCTCCAAGGAACAGCAGCACTTACACACCCCGGAGGCGTATGAGATTAATACTTCAAAGCCTGCGAGGCACTCATGTATGGTATGAGAGAGAACCATGTCAGTCCCTGAAGAGATTCTCCCTGCATTACCTTTAGACTGTACGCCTTGGACAGCAAAGGGAATCCTTCAGAGCATGCAGCGTAGCTGACTTCCAAGTGCAAAGCAATGTTTGTCCTGAGCTACACAGGGAACTGATGTTCTGCTGTAAATCTCTCTCATTCACTCTGCAGAATGCTTTCCCTTCACTCTGCTTCCTTTCACATCTCTCGCATTTCTTAATTAAAACATGAAAACTATTTGTATCTATTTTTATAGCCTTCATTTTCTTTTCCTAGTAACCACTCTTTTGTCTTCCCTAATTCCACTTCATCGGAAACTGTTCTTTCTCCCTTCCTCCTCCTCCTCCTCATCCATGAGCTCAGGTGGGAGCCACCCATCACTGGGATACCTGCTAGGACCAGGCAGGCAGGTAAATCCCAGGATTTACAGGCTGGCTGGGACTGGTCGCAGGGTATATTGCAAGAGCAGGGGATTGCTTCCCGGCTCCTGCATCCTGCTTGGTGCTTGGGGGAAGCTGAGATGAGTGGTTATTCCTCCATGCTGTGCAGTGCTCACCCTGTGCAGGAGAGGCTGGTGAGTGCTGGGCGAGGAGCTGGGGAGCAGCTCAGCTCCTGGGGGGGCTGGGGCTCTGAGACATGCTGTAGTGCGAAGCAGGAGCTTCCTGGGGAGAGAAAGGGGGAAAAAAAAAAAAGAAAAAAAAAAAGACTATGGGATTGCCGTGGATTCAAGCCTTTAAAGGTGCTGTCTTTGCTCTCTCCTTACCTTTTTTCTTTTCCCTTCGTGCAAGGAAGGAGGTCAAGCAGCTAAGGTATTAGCATGGGACTCAGGAGACTGACTTGGTTTACAGAGTTAGTTTTCTTTGGTTTAGAGCCCTGAAACGGTGTCCTCAGGGTGGGAGTCAGCAAAGCACAAAGGCAGCGGTGGGACCATGGGACCAGAGCCAGAGAGGAGCCTGTCCACATCTATAGCAAGAAGCTATTAGACTGACTGAGCTGTAACATAGGACTCCGTCTGCCAGCCAGTGGGGCCAGATGTTTAGTCGTCGTGTGCTCCTGTGCCCTCTTGTTGAGAGAGAGCAGGATTTTCTTCCCTTGTAGGGGTGAAGTTTGGGATGATGAAAGAGTCTAGTAAGGACTGTAGCCATGAGCACAAAAGTGCCTGGCTAGGAGCCTTGCAGCCACTTGCTGTACCCCTCCTTATTCAACACCCCTCAAAGTGGCTAGAGTAGGAGAAAAGATACCGTTTTGGGGGACAGATGACTCTTGTACCTTCCCGTGAGGGTTATGCTGCTTATATCAGTGCTGTAGGTAACAAATCTTGTCAGAGGTGGTGGACCCTGCAAGTCATTTGCAGCAGACTTCCTTGAGATAGCGATGAAATCCATGCTGTTTTGGTTTTCCTCATCTTCTGACATCTGCAACCCCAGCGGAAAGAAAACAGTGTGACTCTTGCCTTGCATTTGCAGCTGAAGCCTTATCAAGGACAGAAAAGAAGATGCACCTCTTTCTTTTTTTGTCTTCTGCAGGTACAAACAGTGTTTTTCTGGTGTAAATGGAGAGGCGTAGGGCTCTGTGGGAGTGACGCGCTTCTAGGTATTTATTCCATATGGCTGTGAGTGGTTCAGGGAGATAGGATGGGAAAAAAGAAACAGGCCCAAACCTTCAAATAACTCTGAAAGAGTGAAAGAGACCAGCAGATGAGTCTTCACATCTCCTGCTTTCCCAAGAGTATAGAAACCTTTCCAAGGGAGCTGATATATCTACTGCCAGTGTTAAGCATTTTGAGTTTTGATTTTTAAGGAAAATCTAAGTTACACTAAGAAGTATCACCTGCCAATTTTAACTCAAAACAAATAAATAGTCTTGGGTTTTGCCTTTAATTTCCTATCCAGTGCCAGTTTTCCCGGGTCCAACATGGGTCTCTTGTGAAACACTCGGAGAATTTCGGGGCCGGGAAGGCAGCTCCCTGGCCCTGTCGCCTCTGTGGCAGCTGATGAAATGCAGAAGAGCTCCAGCACCCAGAAAGCCCCCATCCCAACAGACTGGCTCTCCTTTTTTGCCCTTGCTGGCTGCTCTCAAAGCAGGGTTCCTTGCTCAGTCTCACTTTTCAAGGAGGGACTGTGTCCAGTTCCCTTTCAGAAAAGGCAATTTTTTCAAATTGTCCTTGTTTGAAAGAAAATACTGTGTTCGGCAGCAGTGGAAGTGGAGGGCTAAGCACTCTCTGGCGTGCGCTGCGCTGATGTGATGAGGCTGGGCCATGAGTCCAGCAAGTTTTTCTCATTCCTATACCGTGTAGTGGTAAGCCAGCATGTAGGGTACTTTTCCTTTACCCTAGAGCTTCCTCCCAAGACCCTGCCAGTAATTTGATTCTGCTTTGATAAATCATCACACAGACACGACATGGAACCGTAGCCCAAATGACCTGTGTTACTCAAAAACCAAATGACACTTTCTCAGGAGAAAGTTCTTTAGTTCCAGTGTTTTCTTAACATAATTACACCAAGGCAGCCTATTACCCTTCCCGGTAGTTTTGTTTCTTGTTCGCTATGGCTAAACTCCTGCATGCCATTGCACGGCATTATTTTGTCATATTCCACCCCATCATTTCAAAATAGGTTGCCTATCTGTTTAAAAGTACAACAAAAGCTTTAAAGTCTTGAGGAGAGAGGTGCCGTATCTGCACTGTGATGATGTACAGTCTGCTGGTTCGATTTCACAGCCAAATTGAGAAACTCTTTGCCTCTTCGTCTCCTCTGGCTTCTAAAATAGCAAGAGATAAACAGGAAAAAGGGGAGACACCTTCTGTTTGATATTGTTTGACTCTCAAGTCAGTTCAGGCTCTGATATTAATAACTTCCTGTTTTGTTCTAAGTCTTCTGACAAGCGAAGAGCCTCCATGTGTGTTGGCATTTCAGCCTGAACATAGGCAACGACGTGACTAGTGTGTTCCCAGGCTCTGGGCTGCAAATGCCAGTTTTCTGCTTACCTTCAGGCTGAAATTTTAGAATTAGAAATCAAATCGCTGAAAATCAGGTGCCTAAACCCACAGTTAATTGCCAAATTAAAAACAACCTAACTGTTGCAACAGTTGAACACCTGCAGACCCTGTAAGTATCTTGGGACTTGAGAGGGCAGAATCTATACAAATCAGACTAATTTTATGTAGGAGCTCAAATAAGGGTCCTAATTTGAAAGTCTGGACTGCCATTCATTGCTAAGGAGAAGAAGCAGAAAAGAGGATGCACAAAAATGTGGAGAAAGGTGCATTTGTGTAATACCACTTGTGCAAGATGCTTATGAAATGTGGTGCATGTTGTTGCATTGCATCATTTTTTCACATACGCTTAAATTAGTAAGACTCTTTCTTTTCCAGCTATCCAAATAACTTTCCCTGTGAAGTGAACTGTTTCCTCTGGATAATGCACTGTTTTGCTACCCGCTGGAGAGGTGGAGTCTCCCCAAATGCCTAATGCCTGCGTACTGCCCATGGCTGCCGCTCTGCGTAGCCAGGAACCATCCCCCGATCACGGTGTGTGACAGGACAGCTTGGACTCAGCAGTTCTATGAGACTGAAAAATCAAACCAGCTAATCAAGTGTTAAAACAGCACTGGGTTGAAAAGACTAGCAAGTGGTCCAGCCGTGACTTAATTCATTAGTTGCAGTAAATATTGCTAGAAGAGCTTGTCAAAAGGAAATGTAAAGCAGCTGAAAAGAAACGTCCATAAAGTGAATGTCAAAGGCTTCTGCAGCTGTCTTCCAGTGGACTGAGAGACTCTGGGCTTTGGAGAGAAAACAAGGGTGAAAGAAAGAAAAACTTGAGTACAGAGGATAAAGTACCAATTCCCACTGAGTGATTATAAAGGAAACAATCTTAGCACTGCAGGGACCTAATTAGAGACTGGATCTCAAAACTGTCTAATATCTCCTCCAGGACACTGAGAAACCCAAAGTAGCTAAAGCAGTCCGTTCAGACCAACAGCATTAGAAGGCTCTGCTGCTTCAAGGGCACGCTGCAATGCCAGGTTTATCTAGCCATAGTTCTTGAATCCCGTCCCCTCAGCACTCACTTAGGACCAGGGGAGCCGCTTCGTTTTCTCGCCTGCCCAGCACAGCATCATCCTGGTCCTACAGAAGACGACAGGTTCCCGCTGTAGTGGGAAGAAAGGCACCAGCATCCATTTTCCCAGAGAAAACTCCACATTTCTGTGACCAATCTGCTAATTCACTGCTTTCACTGGTCTCCAAAATATCTTGTGCAGGTTGGGTGTGAGTCTCCAGGCCTTCCTGGAGACACCAGTGCTGCCAGGCAGCGGTTGCGTGCGTTGGTTCGCTTAAGCCTTGGGGCAGGGCTCATCTCTCCCACCATTGTTCATCTGAGACACTGTCACCCTTCTCTCCCTCCTTTTAGAAACGTGGAAACACTGGCCATAGTTTGAGTCTGACCTTGGGCAGCAATGCCCATCCCTGCTCTAGCTGCTCATTCCTACCTCTTGAGCTGCAGCGTATCACCTCTTCATCAGTGAAGTGCCAAGCTGGGAACTCCCCGAGTTAGTTTTTTTTTCTTTGTCTGGTGGTTTTTCTAAGCAGCAACAAGTTTTTGCTGGATTTTATTTAAGACTTGTCATTTCTGAGCCCTGGTCCTCAGCACTCCCCTCCTGGTGCCAGGAAGGGCTGAGTCAGCAGGAGCTGTACTCCGGGGTGCGCGAGCAGCGGGGTCAGCAGGGAAGAATTATTTTAGCCGGTATTGCCGTTATAGGCACTTTGTATGTAACCTGTCCCTGCAGAGTGAGTCTGTGCAGGATAAGCTTCAAGGGAGCGCAAGGATCTCTTCCACTGTCGCTACTACTAGCAGCCACGTTTTTCCGTAGCAGGATTTTCCAGGCGTAGGGAGGGCTGTGCATTCCGAGACCTCTCGGGGAGCTCAGCACTCCTGGGAAGAGTGGGGATGGCTGCTCGGGATGGGTAAATGCATGTTGTGTTGGGGGGTAGTGGTTTACCATTCTCCTCTGGAGTGGGGAGGAGGTAAGTGACCTGTGCAGAGAGAGCTCAGAGCTGCTAACATCTGACAAGGACATTTTCATAACCGAGATAAACAGATGCCTTTTTTTGCTCTAGGGAGATAATTTCTTCTGTGCTACTAGCCTGAGACCGTTTGCTTGGCTTAGCCTGTATTTTTACCATATGCAACAAGCCTTAACCACTTCATTTGAGGCTGTTATTCATGTGGGGCCAATATGAAAGATTTCTGGCATTTCTTTTCCATTTTTCTGGCCCTTACATGTTGCTAATGTCTCCACTTTTGTATATATGTTTTCTTCTCTAACCTTTCAGTTCTCCTCTCTTGTAATATTTTAAATCCTTAATTGCCTGATGCTGGAGATGGAGAGTATTAGTTACCTTCCATCACCACTCTGGCCACGATGACTTCCTTTGCTTGACAAGTTGATTACTTTGTCAAGGTGAATGTTAAGTCTGTCTGGAGTATCTCTGTGCGTCTTGTGCCAGATTGCAATTACAAGCTGGTTTCTTATCGGACATGCTGTTTCTCCAGACACAGAATACCAACAGTAGAACTGGGATTTTGAGGGGCTTTTTTGCCAACTTCCCTACTGAGATTGATGTTGCTCCAGTTTATACCAATAGGATTTAGATGGTTATATCTCTAATTGTGACAGACTAATGCACGGCAAGCAAACCCAACGGATGAAATTCCATTGATAAAGAAAATTCCCATCCTGGCAACCACCTAGCAAAGTCCACAAGTAGCGATTAGTAGTTAATAATAAGTGCACCAAGTCTGCCAAAGCTGCTGGAGATGTGACTAACAGACGCCTCCCTGGAGCCAAAGAATTGTTGTAGTGCCTGCTCCCTGCTGCACTGCATCACCACGTCCAAAAGGGCAGCGTCCTGCGTGAGCGGTGGGGCTGACAGGCTCCCCAAAGTGCCAGTTACAGGCAGTAGGGACCAGAAAGGAGACTTTGTGAAAGCCTTGCAAAAATGGCTTCACGCTATGTAGGCTCATTAAGGTGCGAAAGAAACTTCCTCTCCATTGCATGGTAGAGTATCGCTGGGGTTGGTGTCTCCGATCTTGCCATCAACGTGTGAGTCCATAGCTCCCCTTCACAGGTCAGGATCCAGTTATGTCTCTGCTTGTCACAGTGGCTGTACACAGCACCAAACTGTGACTCCTTATGCTGTGCACATGCCGCCCAGGCCTCCAGAGACCTTCAAATGGTCGTATTCTGAATGACCCCTAAAAGAAGGAAGACAGCAGTTGCAGCATGGAAGCTGGAGTATCAACAGTGCTTTCAGATTGACCAGTGGATATAATTGAGGCAAAACAGCAAAACCCAAGTGAATTAAATTCATTTTGTAGCAGTTCCTGAGGGAGAACAGGTCGCGTTGTTTGTCACCTGCAAGCCAGGTCAAGAGGGCTGGATCTTCCACAGAGAAATTGCTGACATTGGCCCCAAAATGTCGTTGTTAAGAAAAACATCCAGATCTCTCTTAACTTTTGCTAGTTGATACGTTATAAGGAAGTGGCATCCAGACCACTATAGGTATTAAGAATTTGGGAAACAACACTAAGCACAAAAACCAGTGGGTGCTTTCTGAGAAGAGAGGGAAACTGAGTCCTGTGCCACTGAATGCTTCAGGAGAATACGTCCTAATAAGTACAGTAGCCAGATGTCACCTGGACCAGAACGTGAACAACTCTTTTGTGATATTTCTTTGCAAATGTCTCAGCTTCTTGACCTTGTTGCAGAAGATAAAAGACAAGGTTGGCCAGCGTTATTATCTGGTGGTACAGGAACATTCATTTCTCTAACCATGTGTGGTGGTATCTGACTGTCTTGGGTATCTGAGCAGGCAGGTCAAAAGAAAGCAGTGTGTAGACTTGGTTTTCAAAGGCACCTATTTCCAGTAAAGGTGGACTTCATTTTCTTTTAGGAATTTATTTTTCTTGGCATATTGTTACAGAAATAATAAAATAAACAAAAGCACAGTACACTTGTAAGATGAACCTCAGGACCACACCATCAACAGCCAAACCAGCTCTGGGTGCAGTATGAGCACTGAGTGTAGATGCTGGGCAGCTCTTCTCCCTGGCAGATGTGATCTGCCAGGAGAGAGTTGCTCTCCTCACAGGATCCCATAGTGAGACCTTAGTGAAGAGCAGAGGAAGAGCTTTTCTCGTGTCATACCATCATGACACGGCAAGGATGCATTGGGGCATCTGTATACTGACCTATCTCAGATCAGCTTCATGCAACAATGGGAGAGCAACATGCATCCACCTCCTTTTGTTTGGTTTTTTTTTCCCTGGTGTTTGTAGGAAGAAGGAAAAGCACCCTTTAACTGTCTG
>NW_009647838.1:1613597-1638497 GCF_000708025.1 Charadrius vociferus
TCTCTGTCTATGAGGAAGGCACTGACTATTGGTGTGAGTCGCAGGGAAGAAGCTCTCTGAGGGCAGACCATGTTCTCCACAGGGACCTGCACCTCAGCCATTCCCTGTCCTGGGCTACTGTGCTGGGACCCCCTGGCCTGTCCCTTCCTGGGCTCCCCCCTCTTCAGTATCTCCAAGCCCTGCCACTTTCTGTCTTTGGAAAGGCAGAGGTGGGGGAGCAGGCTCCCAGGGGGTCTGGAGCAGCAGAGGGTCTCCATCAGGGGTATGTCTTTGCAGGAGATGAAGAAGGTGTTTCCACCGTGGGGGCTGCAGGCAGGAGCAGTCATGCGCTTCCCTCAGCGTGCTGTTTTTTCCCATCATTTATTACCTGATGACTGTTTTGGTGTGTTTCCCTCCGGGCCAGAAGCCAGGAGGGCTGGCACTTGGGACACCTCCTCCTGGTGCGCTGCCAAGAACGGCAGCAGTGTCCTCCTGCTGAGGGCGGTGGCCCCCGGCCCTGGGCACACAGCATCCGTCCCCACCGCTCACCCAACCCTCCCCTCGAGACCTACATTTGCTGGGAGAGGCAAGGTAACCTCGCCACTGAAAATAGCTGGGACGGCAGCCAACAGAGATTAATGGCATCATTAACGTCCCCAGTTTATTTATAGGCTTAAAAATGCCTCGGACCTGCAAACTGAGCGGAGTTGCTCTGTGTAACGCAGGGACTCCCAGGTCTCCTGCTTCTGCCTTTCCCCTTCCTGCTAGTTCATGCTGATCGCTGGGACTGCAAAACCTCTGGAGCAGGGATTGTCACTCATTGTGAACCTACTTTGTAAACCTTTCTAACTAGGGGGATACACGAGGGTATTTTTTTTTTTTTTCCATGAATGCTGTATTTGTCTGGTCTCCTTCCTCCACCCAGCTCTTTCTGTGCTCACTGTGTCTTATGTCCCCTCTTTGGGAAAATTCTCTTTTTGATGAATTCCTGAGGCACAGGCTGAGCAGTCATCACAGGAATTAAGGATTTTCTGCCTTGGGTTTTAAACTGTGAGCTCTGTGAGAGGAGGACTGGCAATCTCACAGCTGTGGAGAGCACCTAGGACATGTGGGGCCCTAGAGAGTGAGACATGCAGATGTTATTAATGACCATGGAGGTCTTCCTATGGCAGCCAGCAGAGCCAGCCCAGCTCCCAGGTCCTCCAGGGACCTCATGGGACTGGCAAGAAAAGAAAAAAAATCACCCTGAGTGTGTTGGCCCCAGAAGAGGAGTTTTTGGCACGTGACCTGCGGCCGCACAGCCTGGCCTGTTGCCCAGCGCTCGGTGAAAGGTAAGTGAGAAAGGAAGCTTGTTGTCAGACGGCACAAGTCCAAGGGATCGGCTGTGTGACTGGGAGATGGCTCCATGGGTGGGAGAAAAAAGTAAAAATGCCAGTATGGACCCCTCCCACCCAGAAACACGGATAAGCAGCATGGCACCTCATGGAGGTGAGGTTGCTTCAGAGGGTGACCCCCAACTTTGCTGTTGTTGTTTTGTTGTATCAATCTGATATAAACTCCTGCGTCAGTCTCTCCTTGGCACTCTGTCTTCTAGGGGTTGAAATAAAGGACTGCCAGAGAACCACTCAAACTGCTGTTGTCTTCTTTTCTCTGGCCAATGAAACTACTTTGGGGCAGTGTAAAGGAGCCCAAAACACTAGCAGGAGGATTTCTCTGCCGTGGGCACTACAGGTGAAACCACAACACCGGGATCCCCTCACACACCCACAACATCGGGTGGGTTCAAGGCATCTCAGTCGCTTGCTTTCCCCTTCCCCTCTTTCCCACTTGGGCTCTGTGCTCCGGGTCCCCTCCATCCCCTCCTGGCCAGGACCCAGCTCTCAGCTGCGATGGGGAGGACAATGCCGGCTCAGCACCTCACTTTCCATGTCTGTTAAATGGGACCGTGACACTTAACTGGTTTTACATAGTCCTTTGAAGGACAAAAGCATAAGTGCAATTATTCAGTCATCCAAAGATCGTAACTGGGAGAGTATTTATTTCCATGTCTGATATACGTGAGATCCTGTATAATTTAAAAAGCTTCAAGGAAAAGGTAGGTCACATGCAGCTTCTGAGGTAAAGGGGAGGGCAAAGGTAGTGTTTTAACTGTACTGTACATATTCTAGGAAAGAGACACCTCTTATATAGTTGTTTCTCATCTAAATTCCTGAACATCCAACCAGAAAAATCAGCACAACTTTCTCTCTAGATTGATGTCAGACTAGAGGAGTGAATCTTGTGACAAAAGAGGCCGTCTACATCTCAAACTGATTACCTGCTTTGAAAAGTGAACATAAAAGGTGGAAGATTTTTAACAAGATGGTTAAGGCACAGTTCGGCTGCAGGACACCTATCTCCTGGACCTCGGTGCTGTACAGCTTCTGGGGAATTACTCACCCCTGATACAGAAAGCAAGAGCAGGGATTTTTTTCCCCTTTCACTAGGTTACACCCAGTTGCAACCATATTTAACCTTCCTTTTTCTAGCTGCCAACACTGGGTGGCACTAAGTAACTCCTTCTGACATTTTACAAAATTGACTCTAAAAACATGAATCTCACTGACTTGGCTCCACTCTGTCCTGACAGCAAATGGATTTTTTTGAGAAACTTTCAATCATTTGGTTGTTGCAGTAGAAACATCTGACTTGCATGGCACGTTTTGTACTTCCTTGGTTTGTTAGGTTGTTAAAGCTCTCCTGAAACTCCGGCCTCACAGGTTTGGTAAAGGTTCAATGTGTTGTTGGGCTTGAAAGCCAAATTTCCTGTACTGAGGTGAGAATTAATGGAATACTTGAAAATAATTGTGCTTTATGATGGAGATTTAAACAAATCTCACAGAATTGTGGTTAAGGTGGAAGGGACTTCTGGAGATCGCCCAGGCCAAGCCCCCTGCTCAAGCAGGGTCAGCTAAAACAGGTTGACCAGGACTGTGTCTAGTCAGGTTTTGACTAAGTCCAAGGACGGAGACTTCACAGCCTCTCTGGGCAACCTCTTCCATTGTTCAACCACCCTCACAGTAAAAAAAGTATTTCATTTTGCACTCATTGCCTCTTGTCATGTCACTGGGCACTACTGAGAAGAGCCTGACTCCATCTTCTTTATTGTATCCCAACATCAGGTGTTTAAACGCATTGATAAGATCCTCCCTGAGCCTTCTTTTCTCAAGGGTCAACAACCCCAGCTCTCTGAGCCTCTCCTCATGACAGTTGCCCCAGTTGCTTAATCGTCTTTGGGGGACTCACTCCAGTACATCCATGTCTCTCTTGTACTGGGGAACCCAGAACTGGACACAGCACCCCAGATGCATCTCACCAGTACTGAGCAGATGGGAAGGATTATCTCCCTTGACCTGCTAGTGACACTTTTCCTAATGCAGTCAAGGAGGCTGTTGGCCCGCTTTACCACAAGGGCATATTGCTGGCTCATGGTCAGCTGGTCCACCAGGAGCCCCAGGTCTTCTCTGCAAAGCTGCTTGTCAGCCCAGTCAGCTCCCAGTGTGTACTGGTGCATGGGTTTTTTCTTTCCAAGGGGAAGGACTTTTCCATTCATTGACCTTGATGAGATCACTTTCATCCCATTTCTCCAGCCAGCTGAAGTCCCCCTGAATGGCAGCACAGGCAACTGGTTCATCACCTTCCTCCTTCCCTCCTCCTCTACAAACGCGCTCAGGGTGCAGTCTGTCCCATTGTCCAGGTCATTAATGAAGATGTTAAACAGTATTGGACCCATTATTAACCCCGAGGTACTCCACTAGTGCCTGGCCTCCAGCTGGACTTTGTGCCACTGATCACCACCCTTTGAGCCTGGCAGTTCAGCCGGTTTTCTCTCCACCCCACTGTCCACTAATCCAGCCCATACTTCATCATTTTTCTTGTGTAGATGTCATAGGAGATAGTGTCAAAAGCCTTGCTGTTGAGGTAAACAACAGCCACTGCTATTCTGTGATCCACCAAGCCAGTCATCTTGTCATAGAAGGCTATAGAGTTGTTTAAGCATGGATTCCCCTTCATAAAAACATAATGACTTCTCCCAATCACCTTCTTGTCCCCACTACCTAAGCCTGCTCCATGCCCTGTACAACCAGGTCACCTCTTCCCCATTCAGCAGCAGGCCCACATTTTCTAGCCATAGAAGCCCTTCATCACCCTCACTAGATTCAACTCCATGTGGGCTTTGGCTTTCTTAACCCTATCCCTGCACACTCCAACAGTGTCTTTATATTATTTGTAGCATTACTCAAATCTGCTTCCACCCTTGTGTGCTTTTTTGTGTTTGAGTCCTGTTAGGACCTCCTTGTTCATTCATGCAGGCCTCCTGCCACCTTTGTTTGATGTCCTGCATCTGGGTGTACACCATTCTTGAGCTTGTAGGAGGTGATCCCTGAAAATCAACCAGCTCCCCTAGACCTTTCTTCTTTCCAGGACTGTATCCCATGGCATTCTTCCAAGCAGCAATCAGAAGAGGTTAAGGTCTGACCTCCTGCAATCTGGGGTTATGGTCCTGCTGTTTGCCATGCTCCCTCCTCTCGGGATGCAGAACTTCATAATCTCATGGTCATTGCAGCCAAGGCTATCCCAACCTTCATGTCCCTGACCATTTCTTCCTTGTTTGTGATACTGACGTCCAACAGATAGTCTCCCCTTGTTGTCTTTTCAATCGCCTGCATCAGAAAGTTATCATCAGTACTTGTGCCTTGGTGTGTTGCCCTTCCAGCAGATATTGGGGTGGTTGAAGTCTCCCATGTCCTCATCAGCCTGCAAACATGAGGCTTCCTCCAGTTGTCTCAAGAAGGCCTCAACTACTTCTTCTTCCTGATCAGGTGTTCTACAGCAGGCATCCACAACAATGTCACCTGTGTTTGTCTGTCCACTTATGCTGACCCATAAGCTTTCACCTGGCTCCTCATCCATCCAAGGCAGAGCCCCATGCATTCCCACTGTTTTCCTCAAATCAAGGGAATTCCCCTCTTTCCCTTCCCAGCCTATCCTTCATGTAGAGCTTGTGCCCATCCCTGGCAGCATCCATAGCAGTGAGCTATTCCACCACAACTCATGATCCAAATGACATTGTAGCCCTACAATGGCACACAGACCTCTAATTTCTCCTGTTTATTCCCCATGCCAAGTGCATTAGTGTACAGGCACTTCAGAGAGGCACCCAGTCATGCTGATTTCCCAGAAGAGGTATGAGAGCTTCTACCATAAAGTTCTCCCATAGGCACTTCCTCATCTAAGTGTGCACTCTTGAGGTTCACCCACTTCAGCCCTGTTTTGTTGGTTATGATGTCTCTCCTGTCCACATCACACAGAACCCTTTCCTTGCCAACCTGGTCCAGCACTGCCTCACTTGATGGTGGGTTGCCAACTCCCTTCCGCATTGTTCCTACATTGAAGTTATTCCCCAGCAGGTTGGCCAGCCTGCTGGCCCACTTTTGTCCCATTTGGTGAGGTGGACCCCATCCCTTCCCAGCACTCCGCAGTCCTCAAAGAGGGTGCCACAGTCATCTTTGTTGTCAAAAGCAGCTGCACAACCAGTAGTTGCACTGCAGAATCCATCCACTGCTCCTGAAGCCCTTCCCCATCAATAACAGGATTGAGGAGGAAAACAGCTGGGACCCCATGCCTTTGGCCCTCACTCCCAGAGACATGCTTGATGCACTCCAGGTCTCCCCTGGCTGCTTCATTAGTGGCCTCATGGAAAAGCAGAGCCAGAGTCCCAGCAAGCAGCAAACCTTCTCAGATGCCAGCCTTTGTCCCCCGTAGCAGGGAGTCTTCCACCGCTGCCACTCGCCACCTCCTCCCAGTGCTGCTGGGGGGCTGGGGCAGCTGAGCATCTCCCTGGGCCTGGCAAGAGGTCCCCAGTGTCCCTCAGCCCCCACCTTGTGGAGCTGCACCTTCCTTTGGGAGCTCAACCTGGGCCAAGGCTGCTGGCACTGCAGGAGCTGGCCAGGCCCCATTGGAGGCTGCAGTATCTTCAACCACAGCAGCACCCAGGTGGTCCCCAAAGGGCTCCAGGAGTCCCCCACTGGTCCCAGAGGCTTGTTGAAGATCTTGAAGTGGAGCCTAGACACTGCCATGTTTGCTGGCCACCACTGCCAGCTGCGCAACGTGGAATTCCTGTTAAAGTAAATCAGCTTTAAAAGGACCACAACCTTGAACGTGTGGCTTTCACCCCTTGCAGGTAGTGCTTGCCCTACAGGTGCCAAGGTTGCCAGTTTAATGGTCTGTAATGGCTCTGCTGGGCTTGTGGGACACTGCTGATTGATGCTGGGGCATATGGTGATGGAGGCAGCAAAATATGAGGGCCAAGTAGCATGTCCTCAGAGGATGCTTGGCCGTTCTCAGCTAAGCCATCTGTGGAGAGCCATTGCCATGTCCTGATAACAAAAATTAGCGTTGCTGTGTTTGTACCTGTCCCTAAGAAGGTGCTTAAGATGTAACAGACAATAGATGGTATAACATGATGGGATCATAAAGATTTGCGTCCTGAAAGCAAGGACACAGAAACACCAATGATAGTAGCTAAAAGTCCTCAATATGGAAAATAAGTTCGGTAACCAAATCTTTACGTGGCCATTCTGATGGCAGCAGGAGAGGTGCGGCTGAGGAAGAAGCTGCCCACAGCGAGAGATGGAGACTACTGAGGATCCTTGGTGTCTCCAAGCGGAAAAGCTGGCAGAGGGCGAGACCAGCTGGTGACTGCATTAGAGCCAGGGCAGAGCGGATCCGTACACCGAGCATTACCTACAATGTCCCTGCTCTCTCCTGTGGCAGTGGGAAGGGGGTTCCAAGCAGAGCCAATGATTTATGAAGAACAGTTTATTCACTGAAAAGCGCAGTTTCTGTTCGACCAAAACTATCTGCCAACTGGTATGCAATCCATTCATCAGATTTAACCCATAAAATTAGAAACATCAAAATGGTTTGCTTTGATATTTCTGAAGAGAAGAATTTTGACGGTTTTTGAAGCTGATCTCACAAGAAAGCCCAGACAAGTCACATTGTGAAGAGAGCTCTGAACGCCCTCTCTGCCTCAGCTGGAGCGAGGATTTAACTGACACGTGCTACATCTTAAGACTGTGGCCAAACCACAGGCTGTGGGACAGCCTGCAACAGGCCCTCCTAATCCTCCTGCTCGGGGTATAATGTTGTATGAATTATCTGCACTGTTTATTGGCCTGGGAGCCAGGAGGTAGTGGCTGAGAGCAGTTGTGTCCACACTGCTCAGGGTCAGCCCACATAAAGTAGGTTGGCCTTGGCTGCATGACATGGCACTTGACTCCAGCTCAGCTTGGCCCTGTTTCATTCACTTATTCACTGAATAGTTTATTCACTGAAAAGAGCAGTTTCTGTTCGACCAAAACTATCTGAGTTTATTCACTGAAAAGCGCAGTTTCTGTTCGACCAAAACTATCTGCCAACTGGTATGCAATCCATTCATCAGATTTAACCCATAAAATTAGAAACATCAAAATGGTTTGCTTTGATATTTCTGAAGAGAAGAATTTTGACGGTTTTTGAAGCTGATCTCACAAGAAAGCCCAGACAAGTCACATTGTGAAGAGAGCTCTGAACGCCCTCTCTGCCTCAGCTGGAGCGAGGATTTAACTGACACGTGCTACATCTTAAGACTGTGGCCAAACCACAGGCTGTGGGACAGCCTGCAACAGGCCCTCCTAATCCTCCTGCTCGGGGTATAATGTTGTATGAATTATCTGCACTGTTTATTGGCCTGGGAGCCAGGAGGTAGTGGCTGAGAGCAGTTGTGTCCACACTGCTCAGGGTCAGCCCACATAAAGTAGGTTGGCCTTGGCTGCATGACATGGCACTTGACTCCAGCTCAGCTTGGCCCTGTGTGTTTTGCTTATGGATCTAGGAGAGAACTAGTATTTTTGTAGGGTTTGTGGGTTTTTTTTTTAATCCCAACTCAAAATGCCCGGGATAATGAAGACAATGCTGCAGCTCACCAGTGTTGGGTTTCCGCAGTGTAAAACAGTCGGGGTATGTTGCATGCCCTGGGCTGAAGCATGAGAATGTTTAGGAGAACTGGGGGATGGAAAGGCTGGTGGGACCATGCTGGAGGAGCACCATGAGGGAAGGGAGGCAGAGCTTGCCCATGCTGCTCTTGAAAGCTGTCCCAGGGGTAGCTATGCCCAGAGCAGTGCTACTTGGTGGTTGGAGGAAGCTGCTTGTCCAAGTGCAGAGCGTAGGCATGTGCTAATGGACACGATAGGGACAATTGAGGATGAGGACCCATAAGTCAGCTGGGGAGTTGTTTCTGACAGTGTAGGCACATCTGATGGGCATGTCTTTGTCACCAGCAAAGAGGGGACGGACTCCAGCCCTGTACTTCTCCTCATTCTCCACTGGACTCTCTGCTAACTCTGAGGCTCAGGTTTGGATCACTCCAGCTACTTGCTGTTTCCAAGACAAATTTTCTCCTCAGGGAGCAAGCTCTAGGCATGGTGAGCCCAGCAGTGCCACTGTGTCCTGGCCTGCCTTTATTGAGCCGTGTAGGCATGGCCAAGCTAAGCCAGTCTCCTGCCTTGCTGAGCTCCAGCCCCAACATGCCTCTGGCCCCGCCTGGAACACTGGCTGTGATACTGCTTCTAGGAAACCTTTTTTTAAACCTTTCTTTCTGTATGAGAAACAGAAGGGTTTTGAGTATCTTATGTGCTTTGAGCCTATGTCGTAGGCAGTGGACGATAGCTTTTCTTCATAAGCTTTGCGGCTGAAGGCAAGGTCGCCTTGGGAATCCACCCTTCCATTCCTGTGAGGGTTTTGGGGTTGACCTATATCGTGCTTGTTGAGCTTTTAGTCAGACTACTGAACAGAAAAATCGACTATTGGGACATCTGTCTTGTTGAATAGCCAAGGGCCCAGAAGAGGCAGAAGCTCTTTGGAGAGAGGCCCCGGCTTTGCAGGGATCACGGGGCTTTGGGCAGAATTCAGGCAGAGGATAAACCCCACTATCCAAGAGGATAACTTGGGGAAGGGGAGTTGCATGGAATTTTTCCATTGCTGTAGGAACCTTTACAGTAATTCAGCTCATGTTGATTAACCCTGAATGCTAGATTCTTAAAAAGTGATTAGTGAGATCATACTGGAAATAGAAACAGATGTACCATCTGTTATGCAGCGTATGGGGTTTAGAGGGAGGTTTTGCTGAAACACAGTTGTTCCCAACCCCGACATGAGACTTCACTGCTGTCGCCTTCCCAGAAGCTTTGGACATACGAAGTGAACTGGTGGGATTTGCTGTCAGTGGGCAGGTGGTGTAATTCTGGCCAGTGACGAGGCTGAGAGCTGAGCTATGATGGCATCTCAGCCTTTAGGGTCAGCCACGATATAGGACTTTGCCTCAGAGATGCTTTCCAAGTGCCTGAAATCCCAGAGTGGGGAAATCTGGGCTTCGGTCTGAACTTGTGCCTGTGCCTCAGAGCATCTTTCCCTTCAGTGAAAAGTAACCACCGAAAGGTTAGAGGTGGGTTTTTTTTTATAATGCTTCTGCAGAGTTGTTCATATACTGTATCCCTGCCCCCAAAACCTCTCCATTTATACTGTAGTCACTCGCTGCAGGTCTCAAGGATTATCAGAAGCACTAAGCAGCTCTCAGACAGCAGTCGCAATTACGCTTCTACAGCTGTGATTGTCCACAGCCGTGCTGTCTGTCTTCATCCAGAGCAACAGAGGGTTTTAAGGAACAGCGCAAGGCTGGAGAAGGCAACGCATCCGCATGTGCTTCCCTAAATCTAATCTGGCATCCTTCTGGCTTCCATAGCATCTGAAGAGCAAAGTGCACATTTGTGCTGTTCGTAGAGTTGCTGCCTGATAACTAATATCTGGTCTAACAGGCGAAGCGCCGCGGCACCTGGGGAGGACAGGAGCGGGATCCCTTTGATCCGCAGGGCACCTTTTCCAGCGCAGCTGCCCAGCCCAGCAGAAAGCTGTTGGGGTTCTTGTTCTCTTCTTCCTTTTTCAGAGTAAACCTCACGTCTTGTACTCAAAGTCTCTGGCAGGCCTCCATTTACGAATATAACTGCTATTTATTATTTATACAGAAACAGAGGAGGGCCATTGCTTTATGACCATGTAATAAAACGGGTCACTGCTCCCCGTGCGCTTTGAAGCCCGGGACTTGATCCCGTGGAGGTGGAAAATGCGATTCCAGGCACGGCGAGAGGATTGCTATAGCAGATCCTGTTGCAAACACCAGAGTTAAACACACAACACGCTTACAAAGCACAGGCAGGGGTTCCCTCCTATGAAAGGGGGGAAAGGAGCCAAGCAGCTGCCCGCCTTCCCTTGAACGGCGGCGTTACAGGGGGAGCTGAGCACTGTGCCCCACCAGCGCCCTTGGGGATCTTCTGAATATTGGGACCTGCTGGCATTGCACTGGTGTTACCTGGGTAAAGCCAGCTGCCCCTTAAAATAAATTACTTACCGCCTTCTTGCTCCTCTGGCCCCACCACTACCCCTCATTAGCTGTGCTTGTCCCTGGTGTCTCCACTGGGACCAAGGAGGCAGGGCAGAAGGTGATGTGTCATGAGGAAGAGGGTGACCAGACGGATTCAGTGTGTTGTTGTGCTTTATGTTTCCAGTATGTCATCTCAACCCCTACTGCCACTCCCATCTCCAGCCCTTCGTGGCCATCCCCACATCTTGGTCCCAAAAGCGCTGGGAGGAACTCAGTTTGGGACAACAAAGGGGGAGAGGGAATGGCCTGGAGAAGGCCACTTGGTGACTCACCTCCTGCAGGTCAGTGTATGTCCAGGGTCAGGTACAATCTGTTCCAGCTGAGCCGCTGTCACCTTCCAACACCACCTGTGTGGTGAGGGACCTCCGCACACCCCACCAGCTCCATCTGCTCCAAAAATCTTGCAGAGGAGATCCACGACCATGAATGGAGAAAAGAGGGTATACCAAAGACTGAGGAGCAAGGCATGTTAAATAGGCTATTTTTTTCCATATGATTACCTGTTTGTCTTGTTTTCTGCCTACATCCTGGGGCATGCCACTGCCATCACCCTTCCAGGCGCTGTGGTGGGGCAGTGCTGCCTCCCCCACCAGTGCCTCCTGCTGCCCAGCTGGCTCGTGGTCCTGCTGCTGGCCCGCTGCCTGTCACACCACATTGTGGGAGATGCAAACTGGTGTAAGGAGAGGAGTTTCTGCCTTTGCTTCTTGCCTTTTTGCCCAAGGTTTTCTTTGGGGTGAGGGATTTGGGGACCTAACCATGTATGGTGAGCGAGGATGGCTCTGTTTTGCTCCTTGGTTCCCTGTAGAGGTATTTCAATGCCTCACAGAGGGATGAGGGGACAGGCCAACACAGGGCAGAGGGAAAGCGAGGTGCTGGCAAAGCCCATGGAGCAGCCGGTAGCCCCGTCACCGATGTCTCGTTTCCCCAGTGGTGGCAAAAGCCTTCCATTCCCCACCCCATACAGAACTGCCCCCAGCGAGCCCAGCTCTCCCTCAAGGATGACACAGCTCTCCCGGGCTCTCGCTTGTTCACGCAGAGCTGATTTGAAAAAGATGTTGGCAGAAGATGTTACGGAGCTTTCAAAATCTCTCTTCATGCTCTGGCACTTCCTTCTCTCCATCCTTGGGCAGGAACCGCACAGGTCTGGACCGCATCCTCAGCAAGCAGGAGTCAGTGCCTGGTGGCAAGTCCTCCACAATTACTTCTTTTAAAAACACTTTCAACAAATAGTCGATTAATGCCATGAAGTGCTCTCCCCAAGCACTGGGTGCCATGCACAAGCACTGTGCACCCACCACCCAGGAAGAGGATGGGGTCTGGGCTTCTCACACAAGCCCTAATGGCTGAGGGGAGAAGGGGTGTTCTCAGGAAAGGTACACACAGTAGTCACCCTGGGGAAAAAAGTCCCATAATATAAATTTTCTTCCCTCCAGATTCCTCATATGCAAGCCACGGAAACAAAAAGACATCCTTACTCTCTTTTTCCAGGGAATTTTCAACAGAAAAATCATGTTAAAAGAAAAAAAAAAAAAAGGCGGCTGTGGGGAATCTTACCAAAGTTGTCTGAAATCTCTGAGCGGGTCTGCCCAGCTGTGTTAGCACTGCTGGGCTGCCTGGGCTTGTCATAGAATCATAGAATGGCTTAGGTTGGAAGGAACCTCGAAGATCATCGAGTTCCAACCCCCCTGCCATAGGCAGGGACACCTCCCACTAGACCAGGTTGCTCCAAGCCCCATCCAGCCTTGTCCCCCAGGGATCCCGTGCCCTGGAGCTCAGCCGTGCTCAGGGGCTGAGGTGGTGGGCACCCAGGGGAGGCTTTTCCTCCAGTCGGTGCTCACACAGCTCAAGCAACAACACAAGAGAAAGTGCTGGTGGCCCCAAACGCTTTGCCTGAGCAGCTGACAGGGGAGATGTTTTATCCCATAGTTTATCGGGAGTTTATCGGGGAAAAGCACCAGTGGTGTGGCTGGCACCCCAGCCGCAAAGTCCCCGCTCGGTGACGAGGGTCTGCACTCAAAGGCACCCTGGGGTGTGCTCTCATGGCAGCCCAGTCTGCTCAGGGGCAGAAACCGCTTCATGCTGGACCTAAAAGAACCCATGACAGCTGGGCCTGCCCAAACAGAGAGAAGCCCAAATAATTCAGTAATAACCCCCTCCCCCCCAAACTATAACCACGTATTTTTCACAAGTGTTTAGCAAATGTAACCTCTGTGTTTTATACCTTTCAGTCATTGATCAAGCTGATGTGTTTCTCCTTTGGACAAATAGTCATTACATCTGAAAGTTTATGGCTGGGCTTTGAAGTTAATGTTCTCTGAGATGAAGGAGAAAGTTCACACTTCTTCTATTGCTTCCAGCCCCCCTGGCTGCAGACCAGATAAGACAGCGATGCCTTCAATTTACAAGTGATGACTATTTTTGCAGGCAGAAAAGCCAAAGAACTTCTTAAAATAATAATGGCTTGAATCCTGTAGTGCTCAGCAAAACGCTAGGGAAGGAGGAAAATGAATCCAGGAAACCTATGGATGTCTCAGAACTGTTATTTCTCTGTTTACTGTCTCAGCTTCATCTGAGGCTGCGTCTCCCTTCCTCCACTTTTCCCACTGTTACAGCCTCATTCCCTTAGGTTGCCCACAAGCTGCTATTTTCCACCAGCAACCCATGGGGGAGAACGGCCATGGCAGACAAGAAGTTTTCCCCCAGGTATTAACAGGTCCCACTCTCTAATTCTCCTTAATTAGATAAAGGAAATGCTAAATTTATGGCATACTCCGTTAACAGTCAAGACCGAATGTTTAAGCTGGAGGGCGTTAAGGCATCCAGTTCCTTCACGCTGGTTTGGAAACTGCAGCCTCAGCGTGACCTTTTTAAGCCTCCTTCCTACCCTCTTTCCTACCGCGGCGTCAGCTAAGCCAGCACGAGACGCTCCTCCAGGCTTTGCTGGGAAAAGGCTTTTCCCATCTCTGCCTGAGGGGGATCTGAGGGGCATCCCGTATGGGGATGCTCGGAGCCAGATTGTCACTGCCTGCAAGCTCCAGGTGGAGTAACGGAGGCTGAGAGGGCACTGGAGAGGGTTGAGGTTTTCCAGGGCCTCATCCAGCCAACTTTGGCAACTCTGCAAATAATGTGGATCCACCACTTGAGGCAGCGGTGCCTGCGCTGGACCGCATCACTCTCCCCTGCCCACCGCGTCCCTCTGGGCCTCTTCACTCGGACGTGGCTTTCCCATTTCACCCCACCAGCCACGGGGATGGCAAAAAAAAGAGATGCCAGGAAGATGCATGTGTGTCCCCCAGCTGGGGTTATTACCGTGCTAGGGAGATAGGAAATTTCTTTATGTCAGGAACTCCTGCAGAGCATGCGCAGGTACCATTAGCATTTTGATACAGCTAATGAGTGGATGCTTGCATAAATAAAATACCTTCTGAAATGTGATTTACAAAATGGCGAGATTTCCAATCTATGCCGTCTAATTTACAAACTGAATTACATTCCTGTTGCAGTACATTAAAGGAAGGATTAGTGTGCTGCGGCTCACAGCTGGGCAGCGTGTGAGCTGAACCTGCTTGTCCCTTTCAATTAACTGTCTTCAACTCGTTTCTCCTAA
This sequence comes from Charadrius vociferus, assembly GCF_000708025.1. Taxonomy (NCBI): domain Eukaryota; kingdom Metazoa; phylum Chordata; class Aves; order Charadriiformes; family Charadriidae; genus Charadrius; species Charadrius vociferus. The sequence goes on from NW_009647838.1 coordinate 1,627,703, forward strand.
ATATTCAGCCTAAATTCAGCTGAAAGGCATCAGCCAAGCTCGGACCAGTAAGGCGTCATAGAATGAAGTCCGGCACTCCTAGTAAAATGAAATTCAGTACCCCACTGGAGCGGGGATGCCCAGGGGCTGCTGGAGCACAAAGTGGCTGAGGTCCCCTCCAGCAGGCCCAGGTTCACCCCCCAGGGACAATTGCTGAGGGGGGTTGCAGGGGGTTTGCAGGGGACAATTGCTGTTGGGGACCTACAGCCGAGCAGCACAAGGCTCTTGAGCCACCCTGGCACAACTGCAAGGACCAGTTAGAAAACCCCTCCCGAGAGGTGATGGCAAACTCCAGGGTGCTACCAGCATCCTCCGCATCATCCTTCGCACCACCCTCCATCACTACAGACCTGCAGCATCCTCTGCCAGAACCAGCGGTTCCCTTTCGTTCACACCCGTGCTGCTAATTTGCCTTCATTAGTGGGACCAAGTGACTGGGTGGCTCTGGGGGAGTTCTGCTGATTCTCCTCTGCATCTTGGCAATGGGATCCGCCTCTCTGAACACCCAGAAAACTCCCCCCTCCTTTATTTTACTCCATTTAATCCTTTGTTGCAATGCTAAATAAAATCTGCTTATTATTACCACCCCCCCCCCAAGAGTGCTGGTTATGTTTGTTGCTGGTTTAGCTTCCAAGTAATTTACATAAACAACTGAACCATGAGGAGAAACTCTTAAACATCCTCTTCCACTGGACATCAAGATGCGCCAGGCCATTAATATTTCTTTATCACTGCAAGCTTCAAGGCTTAAAATCCACCCCTCAGTTTGTCAAACGGGCTAATTCTTAAATGTTTTCAATTATCCCGCTAATTAGCACTAAATCCTGCATTGTGGTGAATGCTACGTTGCGCGGTGTTTCTTGCAGTAATTTCTTTGGAAGTTTGGACCCGTAATTTGGTGCAGCCCTCGCAGCGGGGAGGTATTTTGTCTTTTAGGGTAACATCACACATTTTTGCCATGGCTTTAAAAAGCAGCCAATACCCCTTCCGGCTTTCCCAGGCAATCAGCAGCCAGAAGATCAGTGTCGACCTTGGGAACGTCAGTGTCAGGAGATGCAAAGGCGGTTGTCCTGCCGCTGGTGTCAGGGGGACCTTTCAGGAACAAGCCCCACTATAACACCCCTCTATTCTGGAAAATGCCTCATTTTTCCTTCAAGAGCTCCTACAAGCGCTCGGCAGCGCAGCAGCACGCTGAGGACACGGTGGATGCATCTTCTGCCTGGGCACTCAGAGGTTGGAAGCTATTTTTGGAACTTTGATGCTTTTTCCTCTGTTCCCCTGGGGAAGGCAGGGCTGGTGTGAGGGATTCCAGGGTACCAGCAGCACCGGGGCATCCCTCGCGTTCCTGGCAGCACTGGAGCATCCCTCGCTATGGCTTCTGCTCCGCTTTTCATGCACTGCCCTCTCGATCCCATTTTTGGAGAATGGCAAAGCGAAGTTCTGTACCCCTCAGAGAAGGCACTCTGGAAAACGCCAGCCCATTGCCCAACTCCATTGCACAGGAATTGCGTTTCAGCACAAAATGATCTTTCTGCTGGATGCGGAGCAGGTCTGGAACCTCCACCGAGAGGTGCATGGCTCTGCATCCCATTAGGGCTCCCCGGAGGAAGCCGGACAGAGTTTTTATTAAATCAAGTTCAGAGTCAATGCTTAAAGAAGGGTTTTTTTGAACTAGGAGCTGAACCTCATGTTTGGTGCCCTGCCAAACTCAGAATAGTGTGAGGAGGAAAAGGAGATGTATTTTTGGACTGCATGTCTGCGAACAGGCTGTTAGATAAAATTAAAGAGGCTGTTTATAAAGAATCCTCTGGTGGTGAAGCAGATGTGGAGGCCTGAGTTTATGACAAGATATATTTCTGGTGTTCGCATGAACAATCATTTTCATTCAGGACTTTCCTCGTGCTGTAATAATTTGTTGGTTTGAGGTTGTTCTTTTTTTTAATTATTATTTTATTTTATTATTTTAACTGAAACTGGCACGATGCCCTCATCGCTTGTGATAAACTTGTTTGTTTACTTATGTGGTGGTAACCAGAGAGCTGGACTTGGGCTCTGCTTCTTCAGATGCTGGTCCTTTCCTTACCAGAGCAGTCAGGGACATTTGACACAGGTAGAGAAGCAGAAAAACAGCATTTCATTATTTTCTTGACATGTTGCTTGTGGATGACGAACACTTTGGCTTCTGCAGTCCACAGAGCAGGCGCCCATAAGCCCTTCTCTTACTCAAACCCCACGGCACAAGGACCCCCAGCCCTGCTCGCCCCTGGCCTGATGCAAAGGCAAAATAACTTTCTGGGAGGTGATGGAGTTACTTCATAGAATCATGGAATAGTTTGGGTTGGAAGGGACCTTTAAAGGTCATCTACTCCAACCCCCCTGCAATAAGCAGGGACATCTTCAACTGGATCAGGTTGCTCACAGCCCCGTCCAACCTGACCTTGGATGTTTCCAGGGATGGGGTATCTACCACCTCCCTGGGCAGATTCCCCAGAGCAAACTTTGGGTTTGCTCTAGTACAAAACAGAAGCGGAGTTTTCTCCTGAACTGATGTTTTTCTTTACTGAGCTATGTTTAGCATTCAAGAAAATGCTTTGGTTTATGCTTAATGTTATATAAATACATGGAATGTGTTTAATAGACACTCCTGCAGCTCTAAATGCGTTTTAAAAATACGCTGCTTTCCTGAGCGTTGTAGGCAGCAACAGCTTACAAGAAAAATCGAGAGCGCAAGCGCATGTTTGTAAGTGAAGACACATTATCATTAATTATACATGGTTTGAGTTTGTGCTGACTTGCCATTCCTCCTTGGATCCTGCACCGAGTCCTGCTTTTCTCATGGCACAGATAATAACTTAAAAGAAAGAAGCCCAACACAATTGCCGTGATCTGTATCTACAGCAGGGCATCGCATATGAAAGACATAATATTTGATGGTAAATTTTTGCTTTGACATTACAGTAGAAGTTAAGCGAAAAGGTGTCAGCCTTGGCCTAGAGTTTCACGAGTGCCACAGGAGGAACATGCTTCTTTGGGCTCTTTTAAACCTTCTCCTCCTCTTCCAAAAGGAGAAACATGCAATCTGGACTCAATTGAACCTTCAAGCCGTAAAATTCCAGGTTCTAATAAATCTTCGTTTTATAAAAACACATCCAGCATATATCAAAACAGAGACTGTAAAAGAAATTAAACATGTGTGGGTCACATACTCTGCTGGATGCTCCTTAACAGTATCGCAAAATGAGTGGAATAACGAGGTGCAGTTTTGCTGTGAAGTTTTGGTACTTCCTTGTAGCTGCCCAGGGCGCCCACCCACAACACGAGCAAACGCACGGGGAAGGAGCTGGCGGCTCTGCTCCCACGTTCCCTCCATCCTTTCCCGGACCAGGCAAGCCGGGCTCCAGCCAGCATCACCATGGGCCCAACGCCTGTGCTCGGCCGGGGGCTTTGGGTGATGGAGTGACGGGATACACCAGCCGCAGGATGCGCCCCGCAGGCATCCCGTGCATCTTCCCTTCAGGGGGGCACCAGCAAAGCAGGGACTCGCTCCTCCAGCCTCAGCGCGTGCCGAGGCCCCGGCGAGCAAAAGCGCTGTAAATCAAAGGGAGAGAAGAGCAAAGCGATATCTGGGGGGGAGGATTTGCCTGCCTCTTCCCGTAAAGTTGAAATGCGAAGCAAAAACGAAAGCAGCTGGGATCCCGCTGCAGAGCTTTAACGAGCTCTTTTTCAGGGCTTTAAAAAAATTCTGCCCGTGATGTAATCTTGACATTTCCTGGCTCACTGGTGATTTCCTCGGATCAAACACCCGGAATGCCGGGGAGCCGTCACCACGTGCAGCTCGTATTACTCGTGACATCCCAGCAGACGCGAGAGGAGCGAGGTGCGGGGTACGGGGCGGCCGGGACGGGGGCAGCAACCTGTGCCCCTCTCCCCGCGCTCCTCCTTGGCCCGGCCGGGCGAGACGCTGAGCACACTCCTTCCCTTCTAGAAATTCCCCTTAATTTTGAGGGAGTTTAAGGCTCCTGGCTGGGGACTCCTGCATCCATCAGCCTCAACAGAGAGATTAAAGCCCACGAAGATGCCGGCAGGGACAGATCGTCAAACTTTATAACAAGAGATAATTTTTTTTTTTTTTGAAATATATTGTGCTATGGAGATTATATGAACTTCCAGGTGACTTGCTGCAGCAGTCATGACTGAGTCTGAAAGCAGGCAAAGCCCTATAGACTTTGGGAATCTTCTTCTGCTGAAGATTCATCGAGTTTCTGCTGGCAATGTGGTGAAACTAGAAAGTTGCGGGGGGAGGGGGAAAAAAAATATCCAGCAGACTTTCTTTATTAGCATTTTACAGAAGTATTTCAGTTATATTCAGAGCTCATTTAACAGATTCTCATGAATTCAAGCGGCTCCAGGGAAAATGTGTGTAAGAGCACTGGGATGTCTATCCAGGAGGTCCAAAGCCATGGGACCCAGCAGCGGTATGCGACAAGTCTGACATGAAATGGGAAGACTGGGATGAGCAGCAGGTGGGCAGGCAGCGCCTCCCAGGTTTCCAAAAGGAGCCCCACAGATGACAAGAGCCCTGTCCCCACCTGCCACCCATGGGGACATGGGGACAATGGGGTCACGGGGCCAGCAGGGACGTGTGGGGCCAAAACCCAGGGCTCAGGTTGCCTCACACGGTTGTCTCTTTGCAATTCCCTCAGCATCCAGCGCCGCGCACATCCCTGCAGCTTCCATCAGCCCCTGGAGTGGGAATACATTAAATCCGGCAGCTCGGTTACAGCAACAAAATAGAAAACCGAGGGACTTCCATCACGCTTTTACTGCAAAAAATTGACGCAGTCTTACTTACGTCCCACTCTGACACACCCCCCCGGCACTGCTGCTGGTTTAGGTAACTTTTTGCCGGTCCTTGTCCCAGAGCACCCGCTTTGAGTCGGCTCTGTCACAATCATGCCTCATCCTGAAAGCAGAGATTCACCTGCATGTGATGAAAATAGTTTTTCTGGGCTATAAGTCCTCTTGAAGGAGCAGAGGCTTTTGGGTTTTATAGAGGTGAACTATTGAGTCAGCCTAAGTATCGCACCGCCTCGAGGAACTGCAGGTTTTGGGAAAGACATCCTTTCAACAGGACTGTGTTGGCAGCGTGTGGTTTGGCCAGCCAGTGCCAAATGGTTCCCGTCACCTCCAGGGGCCATCAGCGTGTGCATCCTTGTGGGATAACGCAGGGATGGGACCAGTGTCCCCAGCTCAGGGGATGACACAGTGGTGTGGGTGGAGAGGGGACTCAGCAGGGCACAGTGACAAACCCCCATCCTGACCTGAGATCCTCCAATGTCTGCTGTAGCGGGTGGAAGGAGAAAAAAAACACAGACTCTTCCCAAATTTTGTTATCTGGCTCTCCAAAGACTGTCCAAATTTGGGTTACTCAGGAGCTCTCTATTACTAATTACCCTAAAATAAATAAAATCAAAGGCAAGCAATGAAGGACCCATCTGTGAAGCGCTCGTACCATGCCCAGAGACACCAGGCAGCCCTTCCCCACCTCTTCTTCCTCACCAGGGAGCTTCTGGAGATGAGTCACCTGCAGGCTGCAAGCGCTGGGGGCTCGGGGTGGTGGGACCCATGGGGGTCACCCTTCACCCCCCAGCTGGGGGGCACCCGGCTGGCTCAGGCTGGCATCGCCTTCACCGGGTTTAAACATGGGAGCTGCAGCTCAGAGGTTAATGCACATGCCTCTTTACCCTCCTAAAAAGTATTTAGAAAGGGCATTTAAAAGACTATCACCAACTAATTTAATGCAGCACTAGCATGGCTTTAGAATTAGTATTTAAAAAAAATATCTCATATTAAAAGTATATTTTTTTATTGTTATGATTTCCATGCAGACAGTGTAAATAATCGATGGAGGTTGTTGCAGCCCTGCCCAGCAGAAAGAGAAAGCGAAACGAATGCAGCAGCGCAAGCTCTGAAACCGCCCCGGGCAGGGAGGGAGAAGGCAATACAAGGAGAAGGCTTCGTCCGGCAGGGATGCTGCCTGCCGCAGCGCGGCTGCTCCGGCACCCCGGGCCCGGCAAAGGCTCGGTGACAGGGTCGTAGCGGGGATTAATTAAGCGGCACCACCTCAGCTTTGGCTCTCCAGACTTGTATTAACAAGTCTTGTATTAACACCCATCGGTTGGGGTTGGTTTCCACCTTAATTTCATTCCAGCATTTTTGTATTCACTTACAGGCGTATTGTGGTATTTTCAGACTTAGGTCACTTCAATTTTATTATCGCAGGTGGCCCAACTACATTTTCATTAACTTTTCCATGTACGCTTTCTAAAGAGAACTGTAAAAGGAACTGTTTGGAGTTTTGTTTGAGTTTTCGAGTAAGGATCGGGAGCAACTTCCCCATCAATTTTACAATTATGTTCTCCACTCCGCCTCAACCTCGCATTCAAAAGGCCAGAAAAATCTAAAGGCCAGAAAAATCATTCGTACTTACGCAGCAGCTGCAGATATTCAGATCCACAAACCAACTTTTTATTAAACACAGTTTGGGCAACGAGAATTGTGTTATACAGCCCAGTTTTCACGTTTCTTTCCTACGTTTTGCTTCACTGAAGACCTTCACAAAGCTGCACACGCACAATCTGCCTCATGGGAGCAGCCTGCTTGGAGCCATGGCTCTGCTGCCTCTTCTCTCAAGCTTAATTTATTACCAATTAATTTGAGGTGCTCAACACTTTTGAGATCCTCCAATGTCTGTCGTAGTGGGTGGAAGGAGAAAAAAACCCAACAGACTCTTCCCAAGCTTTGTTATCTGGCTCTCCAAAGACTGTCTGAATTTGGGTTACTCAGGAGCTCGGGGTGGAGCGAATACTCCAAATCCGCAGCTGGAAATCAAATATGGGTAAATGTCTAATTAAAAAAAAAAAATAAAAATCAGGAACATGATTAGTAATCTATCTGTTCTTGGCTACCAAACCCAAAAGCAAGAGAAAAAGGGCGCGAGCCTGATGCCCACAACCCCTTTTGGGAGCAAAGCTACACACGCAGCAGCTCAGCAGCTCCTCACCGAAGCCTTTTTATAAGTTTTCTGTGGGACAGTAGAGTTGTCCTGAACTTTTATTGTTCTAAAATTTATGCAGAAAAATGGGGAAAAAAGGGAGTTTCCTCTGTGAAAGTCAAGGGTTGACGCTTAAGCGCTGGGGATATCGTCTTGAACTCAAGTTTTGAGAGCACTGAACAGAGAAAAGTCCACGTAAAATTCACATTTTGCACTTTTGCCTTTGAAAAACCGCCTGCTGAGTCTCCTCTGCCTCTTGCCCGTTCTCGTTAAACCCGAGACGTCCCAGTGCTGTGAGGTTTCTGTATGCCGCGGGTACGAGCCATCGTTCGGAGCGGTGCTCTGGGACTTGCTGTCGCCTTGTTTCTATTTCCACACTACGCATGATTAATCCTCCATTTCATTCATTGTCTTTTTACTTCTCTGCTACTGGGAACAGTAAATAAGAGGGAAGTTGTAACAAGAGCCTCCCTTTTATTCAGAGACCTTCTGTTTCCTGCAGGCTGGCGGCCTCGAAAAAAATCACAGCTCCATTGTGCTCCAAAGTCGCGTTAAATGATTCCGATGGAAAGAAAAACCCACGCCAGTAGGAACAGGGGACTCAAAGAGGAGCGTTGAGGCCGGCAGACAAGGGACACCGATCCCGGGCAGTAGCACATCCTGGGGATGCTGCACCCCCTCGCAGCACTGGCGTTAGGGTTTTCCCCCGGCTTTGTGGGTCCGTGGGAGGCAGGGGCTGCTCCTGGTGTCAGGGGTGCTTCAGTAGGTGTCCCCAAGCACCTCAACCTCCCTGGCGCCATGGGAATGACATCGATTGCCTGGGGGCGGCAGGGTGGCAGGAAAACCCTCCTGTGAAGCCTGAGGGATCCAGCCCTGGGCAGCCATGGGGCAGGGGGAGGCGGACTCGCTCCAGACCCCCTGGAGCTGTGCCAGCAGCAGCGGATGCTGGGCAGGGTGGGAGGATGGGACAGGAAGGCAGAGCCCCCGTGTCCCTGGACAGAGGCAGGCAGAGCTTGCTGCGCTTGAGGCGGTGTTGCCATCCCCGGACAGCTGATACAAACGCTCCCCCAAAATAGATCATTTCCTTCTTCCACCTCAAAGGAAATGGTGTTGGAAGGAGGCTCAGTCGCGGCCGGGATGGTGCAAGGAGGGGTCCCTATGGCAGGCGGATTCGCTGGCAGCCTCCCGCCAGGAGCCGGTTACACGTCCCAGAATGCGGCTCTGGGACAAGCCATCGGTCCCAGGCAGGACACGAGGGGTCAGTCCTGCGAAATGCCCAAACACCCAGGGAAATGCTGCCCCGTCAGCCCCCACGAGCAGAAATCCACCAGCAGTTCGCCATCAGTGGCTGCTATAGCCAAACCAAACCCCCCTGTCCCCAAAACCTGCTCCTGTGCCGAGGGGCTCAGTCCTCACCTGCATTCACCTGCATCGGTTTTACAATATGGTGCTTCATCGTGGCATCTTCCTCATTGGAAGGTGTCAGAGGACACATGTGTCAACACAACTAAACAGAGCGTAAGCGCTGCTACAGCCAACTCTGATAATAAAACGTGAGTCACTGTTACTCAATCATTTACTAACGCACATTTTGCAAGAAAGTTATCTCTTCTAGGAATCGTCACCACACGAATTTGAGAGCAGTTTTTTGTTTGGTTGGGGTTTTTTTAATAAAAAGAGTGCCGTGACTTTGCTTTTTACTGGGTTGCTGAGTCTTCGCAGGGCTGGTGCCTGGGACCCCCATCCATCTGCAGCCTGCTGCCCCTGCTCCCTTTGCATCCCCATCTCAAACCCGGGCACAAGCCATGCGTCCCAGTATGACCTGCTCTGTGTGCTGTGGCCGTGGCCAGGAGCCTGCCAGCCTTCCAGCGTCGTCCTTCCTCCCGCCAGTTCTCACGCCCAACCTCTCCCCGGCACCCGGAGTGAGCTGGCAGCGAGGAGGGGACCACCAGGACCCCTCTGGCTGCCATCGGTACCCCCACGCTGCTTCAAGCCTGCATCATCTGCAGTGCCGCTGGCCGGCGTTCATTTAGGGGATGGGCATTTCGCCTGTGGTTTGGGCTGAGGAAGAGTGAGGTGACAGAATCACAGAATCACAGAACGGTCAGGATTGGAAGGGACCTCTGGAGATCATCTAGTCCACCCCCCCTGCCAGAGCAGGGTCACCTACAGCAGGTTGCACAGGACGGCATCCAGGCGGGGTTTGAATGTCTCCAGAGTGGGAGACTCCACAACCTCTCTGGGCAGCCTGTGCCAGTGCTCCACTACCCTCAAAGTAAAGAAGTTCCTTCTCATGTTAAAATGGAACTTCCTATGTTCAAGTTTGTGTCCGTTACTTCTTGTCCTATCACCGGGAACCACTGAAAGAAGACTGTTCCCATCCCCCTGGCACCCTCCCTTTAAGTATTTATAAGCATTGATAAGATCCCCCCTCAGTCTTCTTTTCTCTAGACTAAAAAGACTCAAGTCCCTCAGCCTTTCCTCATAAGAGAGATGTTCCAATCCCTTAATCATCTTTGTAGCCCTTTGCTGGACCCTCTCCAGCAGTTCCCTGTTGTAAACCCCAGCGCCTCGGGCGAGGGAGACTTCGTCCCAGAAGGGCATGATTTGCATCGCTTTCTTACGTTTCAGTTTGGGAGGGAGCAGGAGGCATCAGGGATGTCGTACCCCGGTTGGAATTTCTTCCCAGGCATTTCTTTAAAAAACGTGGTTTTCAGCCTTGGTGACAAACGCGCTCGCCAAACACTGCCGCACGTGTCCTCAGTTTCCCCTCGATAGGCCTGATTTTTTGAACAGATTCTTGCGAAGAGCATTTAAACCGTGACCTCTCGCTGCTGTAAGGTGTGCGGGGAGCCGGGTCCTTTCCAGGCATTTGGGCCGCAGCGTTTGGTCTTTCCTGTTTTTATTGGAGAACTTTCGGGAGGTCAGAGATGTGTGATTTGAGCTTTTGCCGTGTTAACAGATGAAAGGCTGCTGGGAGCATTAGGATGAACTTCCTTTGTGCCAAACACCGGTCATTTAAGTCAAACGCGTTTTAATGATATAAGCAAGAATTTAAAAGGCGCAGCTAAAAAAATCCACACGTGCCCGTCCGGCTCGCTCCTCGCTGCTCCGCCGTCTCCCTACTTGGCTTGATCTTGAGCGCTCCTGCTGCTGGGAAAGCAGAGCTTCTGATGTGGCAAACAGGTAGACTAAGCTAATTTATAGCTTAAGTCCTTTATTCCATCGTAAAGTAGCGAAAGGGAAGGCACGTCTCTCCTGTGGGTCACCTCTAATAGCCATCGCTTCAGCAAGATGGATTTCAGAATTAGGTGCTCTAGAAGCAGAAGCGGCGCGGTATTTCTCACCAGCACAAAGCAGCTGTAAGAGCAATCTGACCTTCATTCTTAAAAAATAAATTCATTGGGGGGGGGGAATCCATCTTTTTTTTTTTTCTACTGGAAGTGCTGTCAAAAGCAAAGCCAGGGCACAGCACACACAAAATAAAACCAGAAGACAACTTCTGCAAAACGATACAAAACTCCCAGAGATTTACTTTTCCTATTTTTTTTTACTTAAACAGTGGAAGAAAATCGGAGAGCTTGTCTACAAGTACATTGTTTTGGAATAAAGGATGGTGTTAATTTAAAGTGAGCCTATTCTAGACTAAACTGATACCATCTCAAAGTGTTTTTCAGATGTAGGGTGTGATCCAGCACCAAC
>NW_009647838.1:1638514-1641759 GCF_000708025.1 Charadrius vociferus
GGGGATGGGGGGGGAAGTTTACTGACAAACGCCTGCATTTAGGCAGCGCGTTGGATGAGCTCGTTTGTAAAACGTCCCTTAATGCATTTCAGGGGCTAAAATAATGACTATCCCAGCCTGACAAAGGAAAACGTCACACACTCTTTATTTTCTTCTAAAGCAGCCCCACAAAGGTGTGTGATCTGGAGTCTGTAGTGCAACTCGACGGTAAGCTAAGAGTATAAGGAGGGAACGTTTGAAAATACTTGGCATTTTACTGTTATTACTAAAACAATCGGTTCATTTGGGTCCTAAAAGCCTGCAGCCGGTCAGCTACTATGGCAGAACCTGGAAACGGTGAAAATTAATCACCTCTTATATTATAATACCATCTTTGTATTGTCTCTGTTACAGACTCGGTATTGAGTAACGTGTTATACCCCAACGCAGTACATCATCGGCTTTACCCCTTTACTCTTCTCCCAGGCACAGCTGGAAGGCAGAATGGGAATGTTTATCCTAACGAGCGGGTTTAACCCTTAGGCTAACAAGAATTAGGAAAGGGTTTTGTTTGTGGGGTTGTTGTTTTTTTTTCCAAGCTGGGTTCCTCACCCATCTGGAGAACCTGAGACGCTGTGGCTGCAGTCCACCCGGCTCCTCTTGTCGACGGAGTTCCTCAAACTCACCTTCCCGCTTCCCAGAGAACCCAAACCCAGCTCTTGCTGGGCCATTTCTGCTTCACGCTGGGCTTGTTACGCCGACACACGGAGCTGCGAAGGGGCTCAGCGCCAGCAGTGCCAGCACCACCCTAATTAAGCTGCAGAAATCTTTTCAGCCACTTGATACCCGTTACTTCAGGTTTCACGGGGCGCGTCTGCCGGGACAGAAACATTTTGTTAAATAAGTTCAGCTTTTTGCTGGAGCCGGTGCCATCCCTGGAGGCAGAGCAGGCGGGGGGAACAATGTCCGTACATTTAGTTAAATCGGTTTAAAATTACCTAGAAAGCGAGTGGCTGCAACTGCAGCTTCTTTCAGGACTAATTAGAGATAAACAGCCGTAAAATCAGTATGGCTTCATTTGGCATTCAAGATATCGTAACTACCACTTGTTAATATTCAAGTTCTCGCCAAACCAATCCCTGATTTTTTTGTTTGTAGCAGGAAAAGCCCTTTTTCGCTCTACATCAAGCATCTACGTGAAGGTTAAAGCCCTTAGGAAATGCTTTTTGTTTTGACAGAGATGCCAGTGCTGTCCAGTCCCCTTCTAGAGCAGCCCTGCCCAAACAGTTGCAATTTCACTGCTCATTATCCCTCAGCAAATGCCTTGATCTTAAAGATCATGGGGAGGCAGATTCAAGCAAAAGCGTCAGCAATAACTGACCACAGATCAAGTCATCTTCTAGTAGTCCAGTCTGACCCATCGGTGCTGAGAATCAGGCAGGAGTTTCGACCAAGCCGATTACTGAAATGCTGGAGCTCACAGGGGAGCACAGCCAAGGAACAAGGAGGTCCTTTCCAGCAAAAACTCTTCAGAAGCTCTTATTTTATTTTAAATGGAGAATTAATCTACCCAACAATGGTATTCCCCCCTCCCCGCCTCCGAAATAGCGGTTTCATTGCTTCACAAGTTTTCTAGAAGACAGAAGTGACGACTTCAGTCGGATACCCGTGTGCAAGCTCAGCTGACGTACAGGAACCCACCAAATGCTCACGAGAAATCCACGGCTGTTCTGGAGCTCTGGAGGCTTTGGTACACCTCCCGACCATCACCAACCTCTGCAGCGTTAGTACCGGGGGTCCTCTTCCCCAGAAAGCAGCATATACAGTATGATATTACCCACCCTCTTCAGCCTTGAGCACGCTCGATTTGTTACCGATGTGCTAACCCCAAAGATAAAGGCAAAGGCCGTGCCTGGCTGCGCGCTCGCCACTCATCTTTTTAAGACCAGCCGAATCCTCTAGGTTACTTCTGTCAACATCAAGCACCGAGAACAAAGGCACAAGATTACAGGGATCTCATTAAGTACGTTTGTTCCAAGAACAAGAAATGTGTCTACTTTCCTCTCATGACCTGGGGAAACAAAAAAACCCTTCAGCACGGAAAATTTATTTGCCATCAGCTATGAGCATTTGAATGGGTAATATCCAGTTTAAGAAGAAAAAAAAAAAAGAATTAAAATCTATCCGGTCCTAATCTTTCTATATTGAGACCTCGGGAACAGCATCGTTCTTCTGTTTGAAACAGACAGCGGGGATGGTACATATCTGAAAACTCCAACACACACAAAAAAAACCCCAAACCCAACCCTCATGATATCAAGTGAGCCATTTAACTAAGTATTTAAAACCTCTGCAATTATTAGTTTATTAGTATCATCCAGGATTCAGATGTTCAATATTTCTCCTGAAGTTATACATAAATGCAAATTGAAATAAGAATCTGAAAGTCAAAATTGTATAACAAAACAATACTCCATCACAAAAGCGTGTAAAATTACAAGAATGCTTTTTTTTTTTTTTTTTTTAAACACTGGCACTTAAGAGAACCATAATTTTGTAACCACAAAATTGCCAAATTGTCCCCCAAACTGGTAAGCAGGTATATGTGAAAATAGTTACAGTTGCCAGCACTTGAAGTTTTACTAAATATGCAAAAAAACCCTTAGCTTTGGTTTTGGAAGAGAACTATATTTGACCAAATTAGACATTGTTGGTATACCATAAACATTTCACTTTTTAATGCAAAATTTAATAAAATGTACTTTTCCATACAGCTATATTTAACTTAAAAATGGGCAAACATCAAGAGTGCGGTATAAAACCTAACAGGAAAAATACATCTTATCTCATTTTCAATTTGAGACAATATACAACTTTGTTTAAAGGGCTAAAACTAGAATTTCAAGAATACAAATATGAATTTACATAGATTTAACAAATAATAATGGTACCATTTATAGAAATCTTAGAAAGAAAAATCATTTCTCGTGGGCCATTTGCTACCAGGAGAGTTTCATGGTATAAAGCCCGTGGCCGTCACCAGACCTGTCACCAAAAAATAATATGGTAATTTCATGCTTTTAACTTTACACATTTTAGGTACGCTCATCCCTGGCAAGTGTTCAGAGATTTACAAATACAACTTCCATTACATGGTAACGGAGTCACACATGTAAATTTCTCTACACCGGATGGACATACACTCTTCCTATGGGTCCTTCTAGGACAAAATTTAACATTCCCTCCCTCCCTCCCTCCCCACCCCC
>NW_009647838.1:1641804-1647774 GCF_000708025.1 Charadrius vociferus
CCTCCCCCCACCTGCCCCAAAGTATTTAATTTCTGTAAAATTGAACTCTATACTTCTCAACTCTCCAAGACTGGTAAACTCATGCAACTCAATAGAATATTACATTTCACAAAAATCTGAACAAATATCAGTTTGTTGAGATTGAATTTTTTGTTTTGATTCCAGTTACGGAAGAATATTTTCTTTCATCATATGCCTATATATTTCTTTTCTTACCCTATCATGATTATGCAGGGTATGCAGATCAAAGCTTTGTTTATCAGCTGGTTATATGAAAGATGAAAACTGTAATATTCCCGTGATCCCATACGGGCATTCAATAAAGCAAAAGATGAGTTCCCCTCAAAAAAAAAAAAAAAAAAAAAAAAAAAAAAAAGAGAGAGAAAAGAAAAAGTATGATTTTTCAAGGGCACCTATTAAAAGGACAACAATACTAATAAAAAAAATTGTATTTACTTAGAAGCATTCAGAATGTCAACAAAACAGCTGCAACTTTTTTTTTTTCCTTTTTGCAATTACAGAGTGGTATTCAGTTAACAGAACAACAATTACTTTTATGATGCATCAGAGACAACTGAAGATGAAGAATGAACTACATCCCCTTACATAACTAATTTGTGCTGTGCACCAACAAGAACCTGCTTTAAAACTCCCATGCCAATTTACAACCCCCACACTGTACCAGGCAAGGTTAGTGGCCATTGAAATACCACTAAGGACAGGGCTATCTAAAGACACATTCGGTAGTGTGTTAACTATACAAAAAAAGAGACACTGTACAGTTTAAAAACAAATCTTACACAGCCTTACATTTCAATTTTTTTTTTTCTTTAAAAGGAGTGAGTTGTGTACAGGGGGGTTAAATGCTTTATAGACAAGAAAGAAATTGCTCTAAAAGAGACTTATTCATCATCATCATCATCTTCATCCTCCTCCTCTTCCTCTTCTTCATCATCTTCATCCTCCTCGTCTTCATCCTCATCTTCCTCCTCCTCCTTCTTCTTCTTGCTCTTCTCGGCCTTGGCAACTACTTTTTTTCCTGCATCGACCTTCCCTTTGGCCCGATATGCAGCAATATCCTTGGAGGAGAAAAGCAGGAAGAATCTCTCAAAGATTTAACAAGCCAAGAGCTCTGAGCAACTTCATAGAATCAGAGAACAGTTTAGGTTGGAAGATATCTTAAATATCATCTGGTGCCAACCTCCCCTGCCGTGGACTTCCAAACGGTACTTGTGAAACCAGAGCCACCCAGGTATCTGCCCCCTTCTCCATATCCACTGGGGTGGGACCAGGAGCTGTAGCTTCAGCTACATGGTGAACCGAGGCCCAGCGCCCAAGAAAGAGGGAACTTTAAACACAGTGGTGCGCTGGGACACGCTGCTTACGCCTGTTGAGGAATCTCTGCTGGTACGCTTCTGGCTGGAAAAGCTGCTGCCTCGGATGGTAAAGGCACAGCTGAGCCCACTGTCCCATACGGATATGAAGTAGGGAGACCTCTTAAGGTCCCTTTCTAGCCCTACCTTCTACAATGCCAAAAGAATCGCACAGGAAAATCCTTGTTTGAAGCACAAAACTGTAATTAGCCATCCAAAACACATTAGAATGACATAGCCTAAGATTTGCAATGTTATACCTCAGCAAAGAGCAATTATACAGAATTCTCCGTAACTGAAGTTTACAAAATAAAAGGTATAAGAACTTGATTAAAGGGTAGACAGTGCCACCTTCTGCATGCAATAAATTTATTCTAGTGGTTTATAACGCACAAAATTCAGTTCCTGTTACAGGGAAGTCAAAACTGTACCTGGAAGACCAAGCCAGAAAAACGGTTAGACTTCCCAACTTTGTGCCAAAATAATAAAAACAATTACGTAACAGAATTGATCTATGGGACTTAAAGATACTGGCTACAGAGGAACATCAACGCCTTTACGCGGATGGTCCAAATCTTCAAATATTCCCCACCCAGTTAACATTACACCACTGATCTTACAGTTCCCTCAAACTCCCTCAAAGCTTAGCATGGAATTTTTGGAAGATACGATACCCACTGAGTCAAAGGCCAAGAAGTGAAATACTGAGATTACTGCACCTTCAAACCCCCTTTGTAAGCGTAAGAATATAAGACAATACTAGTGAAGATTAAAATATCTGGGAATAAAGATTAATAATTCTACTATTTCAAAAGGTCTCTTATGACTTGTCTTGGCTGTACGTACGAACAATTAGCATGCTGAAGAGTTTAAGTCGCACAGGAAGGACAATGTGGGAAAGCTTCTAGACCTGCAGTTCCTCTCCAGCACGTAATTAGGACTCAAAGGGGCCACCTTGCTCACTACAATGCTACAATTTTAAAGTGGTTTTGTTTGCCAGCAGGAGAAATACCCAGAGGAAGGTCACGGCACATAAATGGATATATGTGGTATACATTAGCTATAGGTGGTTGCTGACCCATTGTAAAGCATCATCAGGGGAGGCCAAAGTGCATTCCCCTCCTCCCTTATTTTCCTCTTATTGGGATAGGAATCTGCCTCTGGAAATAGAAACACATGTAGCACTACCCTGTGCGCCCAACACATTTCTAGAGCTCCAATTATGATGACGGTGTTTAGCTTTAATAATTCAAGAAATTGTATGACATGCTGCTTCATATGTATTATTAACTGTGTTAATTACTAGAAAGGAGATGGGACACAAAATAGGTACAGGAGAAACTAACATCTAAAACTAGCATCTCATTAGTGTTCTGACATTATCCCAATAATAAATTAAAAAAATGCATCTCTGTTTATCAATTATCCTAGCGTTCAGGGATGCTCATCAATACTTCCAAAATCAGGGAAAAACAATTTATTTTTTACTGGCGTTACTTAATACTACCAACTTATCTCAGATACTGCTGTGACCTATTGTTTTAATAACAATACAGGCACCATGACACCTATTAAACCATCATTGAGGGTCCTAAATTGGAGATGAATGCAAATAGTTCAACACAAAGGCCTGCAATTTAGCATTACAGTAATAAACCGTATGCTCCCTTACGTGGTATTTTCCAACAAGTATCATGACATTTGTCATTAGCATATTATAATTTGCAACATCAGGTATCGCAGTACTCGAGAAGGGAAAAAAAAAAAAAAAAGTCTAAATTGCGGCTTGACCTCCCCAAACCATTTCCAAAAATGTCAATGTTACCTTTTCATACTTCTCCTTCAGTTTAGCAGCCTTTTTTTCATAAGGCTGTTTATCATCTGCAGCGGTGTTATTCCACATCTCTCCCAGCTTCTTTGCAACATCTCCAATGGACAGACCAGGATGTTCTCCTTTGATTTTTGGACGAAACTCAGAGCAAAACAAGAAAAATGCCGAACTACAGAGGGGGGGAAAAAAAAAGATTATTTTAATTTTAGACTTTACTGTAACTGAAAGTTTTGTGGCTCTTGTTATTGTTTCTTAAGGGCATTTTGGAAAAGCACCTAAAAGTGAGACAAACATTAATTACAATGGAAGGTATTAGAACTGAATAAACCACTTTGAAAACTTAACACATCCTTGTCTCTTCAGTAATGCTGCACATGTGGTCCCATTTTTGGCAGGACCCCCAGAAGGGCAAATTTTATATACCATATGCAGAGAAAATCTTAAAAAAGGAGAGTAACTGAATGATACCAGGGGAGCAAATGTTACGTCAGAACCATTACAGGCAGAGAAGCTGCAATATTTGTTATGAAAATTAGGATTTCCAGATGAAAGCATCAGCCCAAATCTGAACATTCCCTTCTACAGGAACTTCCCTGTTTCCTTCAGCATTAGCTCCATTTAGAACACACACAAACGTGTATTGCTACTAAGTACCAGTGTCCAGTAGCAGGTGAATCCCAAGTCAGTAGTCTTTAGGAACTTTCCATGCTGTTTTTTATGCAAGATCATCTCTCTAACCTGTTGTGTGCAAAAGCCTCTTGATTTTAAATGGACTAGCAATCAAAAATTCTGCTCAAGTTAACAGGTGGGGAGGGCAGGGCCTGAAATATTTTACTGCCATTTTAGACTGGAATTACCCTCTTAACAGAAATTGGAAACATGAGTCAGAACTGCACATTGCCGGTCTTTCCATCCACTTTTAAAAGCTGACGCTATTCCAACTTAGATAAAGAGGGCCAACCTGAAACCACAAACCTGTAATTCCCAACTAAAATTTCAACCCATCTTTACGCCGCTGGTCAGGAAAATCCTGTAGTCTTGTATTTTCTGAAGCTCCTAAACCTGGATAAAATGATCATTTTATAGATATGCTCCAGTGTGATGGTCCTGAACAAGATACAGCAAGACTAGAAAATCTACTCACGGAGGCCTCTTCGGTGCATTTGGATCCTTGAACTTCTTTTTTGTTTCCCCCTTAGGTGGTACATAGTTTTTCATTTCTTTTTCATAACGAAGCTTGTCAGCCTTTGCCATGTCTTCAAACTTCCCTTTCTCCTTAGAGGACATAGTCTGGAAGGCAATTAGAATCATAGAATATCTCAAGTTGGAAGGGACCCATAAGGATCAAAATGGTATTTTAATATTCAAAAGCATATCCAAGTCTATTCCAAAATTTCAGTTGGGGGAGCTAAAGGTAAGGCAAAAAAACCACAGACAGTTACCACTAATCTTACAACTGCACTTCATACTTACCAAAAAGCTGAACTTTTGAAGAAATAATTTACAGTCTCGAACAGTATTTCACACAAAGCAATTCTTTAAGGTTTTGTGGTGCTTTTAAGTGGTTATTCCTACCTTCCATCGTTCTGAGCATTTTTTTGAGAACTCTGAAAAGTTCACTGAAGCATCTGGATGTTTCTTCTTGTGCTCCTCCCGGCAGGTTTGCACAAAGAACGCGTATGAAGACATTTTACCTCTCGGCTTCTTAGGATCGCCTTTGCCCATTTTTGATGATTTTCTGTAACAAAGCAAAAGAAGACACCTTTAAAACTTTTTACAAACCAACGCGGGAAGGAAGCCACAACGAAGGATCATGCCAAACAAGACCTGTCGGAGCAGTATTCCAAAGTCATAAAACAGGAAGAAGTTTCTCTTATGAAGATTTACTGAGGATTTCTGCCACCACTGTTTGAGGTGACCTGGGCGCAAGCAACCTGAAATCTCAAAGGGCCTTCAGAACGGGTAGTTCTGGTCTCCTGTGAACAAAAATGTTCCTTCCATGCAATCTGAAGGCAAGTACTAGCATCAGTGCAGCGGAGACTGCACTCCTTGATTACTGCTAGTGTATCACTCCTGTGCTTAGAAGGAATAAATTATATTGAAAGAAGGAGGAAAAAAGTACCTGAGTATCCTGTCTCAGCTGGCTTTACGGGCTGCTAATTTTTTTTCTTCCTAAAGCCTGTATTTCTATCCGCCTCCCCTGGAGACCTGGGGTGTTCATTTGCAAAAGATATATATTTTATTATTTTTGTATGCCATATATTATCACTCTCCTTTAAATATACAGCAAAAACCTACTCTCTCTTTGGACGCGTACCTAGAAATACAGGAATGAAACATCACACTCGGTCAAACATGTTACAACCAAGCCAGGGACACTGAAAGTATGACATTTCCGTATGACTAGCAAAGCTGTGCTCAGCGTGAGGACTGTCTGACTCTTTCAGGGACTGAGAGGGAACGAAAAATACCTTCCTGGAACTTTCACACCCAAGTCAGACATTCAGAGTATTTCTTCATAGCTCCCTGGAAAAAGCCACTCGCACCCTGACAAACTCCCACTCTTCAGCAGCACTCACAGCTTGCTGGTGTTGGCCTAACAATAGAGGGGGAAGAAAGTGCATGCACCGCCTGCCCGTATTGCCACAGAAGCAGTATTTCCTATCGGTTTGGCGGATAGACAGAAACAGATTTCTGCTCTGTGACTAAACACGTCCGGTTTGAAGTTTCTATCAAGTAAACAAGAGGGCTGAAGAACCAGGAGCC
>NW_009647838.1:1650466-1672569 GCF_000708025.1 Charadrius vociferus
GGAAAGGCGAGCCCGTGTTCTGCGGCTTCTCTGGTCTGGCTCCGGCTGGCAGACGGGCACTGCCTTCCGCTGCTGGAGCAGCATGCGTGGTTGTGCCAGGGTCACAGCCCTATGCGGTAGTTTAGGTGGGTTTTTTTGTTTTTGTTTTTTTTTTTTTTTTCAGAAATGGGTAAATTACCTGTAAGAACGAGAATAGGAAGGTCTTGGCTCTCTTCATACCCCACTGGGTGATAAGGAATAGGCCAAGGTGGTTAGGGAGTCCCCCTGACTCGCGGCACTTCTGGAACGATGGCCCAAGCGCCAGCCCGGGTATCCCAGCGCAGAGGCAGGCTGGGCTAGCAGAAAGTTGTCAAGCTGGGCCATGTCTCACCTGTCCTTCGTTGCCACTCCTCTCCAATGCTTTTTTTTATAGTCACTTGCACTGTACGAATCGCCTATAGAGGCCTATCAAACAGAATACACCTGCTTTGCTGTTTATATCTACTCTACTGGCGCAAACAACCCTGGGAGGAGGAGCACTGTTGTGACAAATCCAAAACCACTGACCTTCCCTGAAAGGTGTTGGCAGTGCACTCACCAAAGTAACAGAAACTTGAATGAAGAGGGATATATGTGGGTGTACCTATTAAAAACCATTCTTACCTTGTAACCGTTGTTAGGCTGGCAATATTAGTAGCACGTAACATTAAGAGACGGTCTGTACAATCCTCTAAAGTTTTGTAGGCCACCTAAACGTGAAAATAGGACAAATCCTCATCTGACAGACCACAAACACTCCTGAAACTTCATGGACAGGAAAAGATTTTAAGAAAACATGATAATTAAGTAGATTGTCAAAATAAACCGTTTACACATGAACATTTGTGACCAATAATAAAATGCAAAGTATAATCATCTGGCAAAATAAAATCATTGACAGAGTCTCTACCTTTTCTGTGGTGGGACCGTGGCTAATGGCATTCAGTAACAGGAATTAACTACTAAATTCACTAAAAGTGAATCCTAGGAAGTCGTGCTGAAGGTCCCAAGCAAAACCAGCCTCTAAATCCAAGCATGATAACGCCATGTGCCTTTTCGTTGAGCCTAACACTGCTTGCTTAGTTCTTAGTAAGAGAGTAATTTAGAGAATACAAGTCTATTAACTGTAGGCCTATGCAAATGGAAAGCTGTACAAATATCGAGAATGTAAAAAAAAGCCCCAAACCTGCATCTTAAGTCATAATTGTACCAATTTCCAGCGCAGCCAGGCCAAAGTTCAATAAACTAACTTCCTCTTTCTTTAGTTACAAATGTGATTAAAAAGAAACCAATATAAATATACTGGTCCTAGCTCACTTTTACACTAGGATGGCTCATGTCTCTACTTGCTTGCAACCATATTAGGTGGTTTAAACCATTTTAACCGTATGAGTAGAAGAGTCACGATAAAATGCCATGAAGATTCACCCAAGTAAGTGGTCACTTTGCACGGTCCGTCTTTAGGAATTAAGCCACAGAAGAAGCTGCAAGAAATCGGCTTTGCCACAAACTTACTGCTTCATGATCCTCGGACAAATCTTTGTGCTCGTTCTTCCTTCTTTAAGCGGGGTGGTATTTCTAAGACATTTTTGAGACACCACTACAACCAAAATAAGTCTCAAATGAGCAAATCCCCTAGCAGAGGCCACAGGTGCTGATCTGCTAGAAGGAGTTATCATGTCGGATGGAATGCAATGACACTCTTTACACAAAGTCTCGGTCCGGAGTGCTACACACTGATCACTGGTCTCAGTGTCACTTTGACCTCTGTGTCATATATGAAGCAAAAAATTGCATTTTTTTTTCCTCACTGGTTTACTTCTTTCAATATGCGTTTACGCACAGTACCATTAGTCCTGCGGAAGGAATGTATAGGCTCCGTACAGGATCTAATATGTTCCTGTTTAGGAAACTGGCAGCATGTGTTACGATACATTAAGCTGAGAGTTGTTCAGCCTCACAAGATGTAAACCACCTCCCAGTAAGCTTCTGAATATGCAGCAGGGCAACTTTATTGTTCAAGAAGTTTATACCAGGGCTGCTTCTGAGCGCCATTCAGGCTCTCTACCCTCATCCTCTGGAGATTGTCCCATCCAAGGAAAAAACGACCTCACCTCAAAGTTTTCCTAAGTAACTGGGCTCTTCATGTCGGAGGAAAAGGCCCTACAAATCACACATATTTTTACACATGTGCTGACAGAATATTTGTATCAGTATTCCTCTGATCTCCTTAGTTAATCTGGAGTCCAGCAATTTCTATTCCAGATCCAATGGCCGAGCCAGTTGCTGCTGCTTGGCTGTGACTGTTGCCTCCTAATGTTTCTCCTCCTTGAGCTGGTGCTTCTTTCAAGATATCACCAGTGAGAAGGTAAACAAATTCCGAATCTTCCATTGCAATTATCAATCATTTGGCAAGCTGTAGTGGTGCTTTATGGAAGTCGAAGATTCTTCTAAGTAATGACCATAATTCTAAAACTGCCTAATTTGCGAAGAAGTGCCAATGGACACATGAACACCGCAGTTCTGCTATCCGAAATCATGTGAAAATACATGAACAGTGAGGAACACTAGTGTTTCTGTCACAAGGAAAGTATTTAATTTTTTTTTTTGGCTGGTCTGTATCTTAAAGTTTAAACCTTCACACAGAACATGGAGCAGAGGAAAACTGTAAAAAGCACAAGCGTTTACGTGGCCTGGTGTGCAGGAGCTGATAGCTTTGCACATACTGAAACAAACCGAAACTTTAAAGTTTCTGCCATGAAAACCAAGCCTGAAAGGAAGGAAAAGGAAGGCATTTATTCCAAGCTGCTGTCTAGAGCTAACAAATTTAGTAAAAGGCAAGCGATGAGGAGGTTCTGATTACATGGCGTATTCCTGTAAAGGTTTTCCTTCATCTCTGCTAATTATATGCTAAGGTCTGTACAGGGTTCCATAGTCCAGTGGGTTTCTTCTGCGGCCTTTGACAACAGAAATAAACCGAATTTACTCATCAGTTGCAGACTGTAGATTTTTTTACGGAAACAGTATATGTTTCTTCTCTTGTTCATGCTGTGCCACATCCCTTCTGGTACTTTACAAACACGCCTTCTTCTGCAGACCTTATTGAAGTCCAAATCTGTTTTAAATTACAGTCTGCATGACAGGTGCAGTCACTGAGATCACTTGGATAACATGGGCCACATTTGACTTCACGCACAGAGGCTTTTCCCACAACATATTCGGATCGTAACAGCCCAATATGAGTGCTCTAGAAAAGGAAAAAAAAAAAAAAAGTATGTAGCTGCACAGGAAGTTTCAAAACCCCTATTTAGTAATTTCACTGTTTTGCAAACGAGAGCATACTTTGGGAAAAGTCACATGGATTGGATGTCGTATTGCAAAGCAACAGTAAGACTATGATTTCTATTAGATATGTGTTTTCAAATTTTTACAGTATCCTTTGTATCTACTTATTTGAAAATGAGTAGAAATGTTTGTAAGGAGCTTTTTGGTTCAACTTCTTGTCCACGCAAGGTAAGTTGAACTTGGATGAAAACATCAGCTATGTATTCTTAACCTTTTTTCAAAACACCCTTCTGCTTTCCATTTTCTTTAGAGATAATGGAGAAAGGCCTCTCCAATGACAGAACTATTCTTCTAAACAATGTATTGCTGAGTAGGAACAGAAAAGTCCAACTGAATGATGCAAACAGAGTTTTATTTTATTTATTTCAAATTATCCTCTTGCTTCAGATCATCCCTCGTGTAGCTCACAGCTGAAGACTTCTAGCACAGACAAACACAGATGGAAAATCCCAAGAAGTACAGACCACCTCGTTGGCAGTGAAGCCCGACCAAGAGAGAGACGTAGAGTGGGGATCTCATTCTCCCCAGCTCCCAAAATAACATTGTGAAACACCTTGGTGAGACTCCTCCAGCAGAATTTTCATGGAATTCACAGTATATAAAGAGCCAGACCTTTGAAAGCCTCTGCCCATTTGAGCGCTGTGATTGCTGAAAGAGGTGAGAAAAGGAACTTGCATCAATTCCATGAGATTCAGGAGACACAAGACATGGGACAGCACGCTTCCCCCCGGGGCAAGAAGGTTGCTGTTCCATGCCACCACCTTCTCTTGCAAATTTTGCTTTCTGTGAAGGACACTGCTTACTCCCCAGTGGTTTTGGCTGGAAGGCAGAAGATTTCATAGCTTGCTTTGACAATGAAGAGGTTCTGTGTCATCACTGGACCTCCAGATTTTGTCACTCTGTCCTCCCTCCCAAGGAATAAGATCCTTGTTTCTTCGGGTCAAAATTAAGAGAATATTACAGTGAAAATGGCACAACAAAAAACAAGCTTGTCAGCCAAATCCAAAGCTACCATTAGGCTACTTTTAACGAGACCTGAAAGCTTTTCTCAACAAAAACATTACATTTTCAGCTCAAAACAAGAGCACAACATCTGCAGAGACAGGGCACCTGGGCACATGTACTTATGATGGAGCTCCTGGTGATGTAGATTGTCACTGTTGCTTTCGAACACTCCAGCCATAGAGCGGGTAGGTTGTTCGCAGCACACTGGGAAAAAGCACTGGCCGTATCTGCCCTTTTCCCGAGGCTGCGGTGCCAGCCTGTACACGGCCCAGATGAACACAATTCTCAGCTGCTTATTAGATGCAGACTTATAGCCAATTTTTTTCCTCCGGTGTCTTATTTGAAATCTTCAGGAGATACTTCAAATATTTCCTTAAAATCATTTCTGGAAGAGAAAGACTCCATTCAAAGAAATGAGACTTAGCATGTCTGCAAATAGTAACAATGCATGGAATGTGCTTTGCTTTACCTTTCCGGCTGGATTTGCTCAGACTGCGTCAAGTAATCGGCACACATTGCTGGCTCTCTTCTATTAGTGAGCACTACCGAGAGAACAGGGTTTCAGAAGGCCATTTGTCCTTTCAGCATGGCTGAGTGGCTGGCTAGTCTAGATGTGCGAGTAAGTGGTAACTGCGGAGAAGTAGCAGCCAGACAAGGTAACCTCGGCTGACCAAAGGAAGTGGTCTGGGAGAGGCAGGCAGGGAGCAGGGACGGCACCGGCGCTGCCGCAGTAATTTCCTCGCCAGGCTTCACCCACGAACCAACTGATTTTTGTTGACGTGTGAGCCCTGCAGACAATTCCATCGTTTCTAGAGCTGATACGTTCTCAAATCAGGGTCAGTACTTACCCAGTGCTTTTATCCATAGAATGTATAACAAAATTTGTACGCTTTTTGAGGAATTAAGAGATATACAGTAAAGTATACAAGAAAATGTATTTCCATAGCAAAAGTGTATACCCATACTGTTCAGCTCACAAAGTGAGCAAAACTGATGAAGACACATCAGTATAGACTTTCTTCTGATGAGTATGCCATGAACATTGTTTTACAGTGAAAATGTATACAGAAAGCAATCATTTCATCGTAATGGTAATGGAAATTATTTACTGTTATGACATGTGATTCCTTTAGCATCTTATTCCTTATCAGTACATAACTTCTTTAAGCACCTCTGTGAAGCTCTCAATGCGGAGTTTCAGACAGATGGGAACTAAACTGTGTTCAGCTTCAACAGCAAAAAGGAGTTCAAGAAATGTTCTTATTTGAGCATCAAATTATTGAATTTGAACTACATTATTTCTGAAATCACTGACTTGTTGAGATGTTAGCTTTGCTGAGAGCACAACATGCAGTGCAACACCCACTCGTCTCTTCAACTTTCTGGAAACTTCGCATCAAATATTCAAACCCTCTCCAAAACCTCCAAGCCATTTACGTGACTGTACGCTCAAGTCCACCACCAAGATAAGAGTTACCAGCTGCTTCTAATAAACCTAAAATGCTGCTGTCCACCTTCACAGCTACTCTCCTCTAAAGGTATTAGTACTCAGCCCCCCTCACTCCAGTCTAGAGGCAGACAAGCTTTCGATGCTGACACCACTATTAGACTTACACACCTGAACAGGCAGAATCCAACCAGGCTTAAGATGACGAAAAATATCTGAGATTCCCTTCTTTCCTCTTTTATCCAGCCCAGAAGATTCAACAAGATATGAGCCTTCACATACAGGGCTCCTTTCGATAGCCCTCAATGATACACATTAAATTGGAAAGATTCTTTGATCCAGGTATGGCGCTGGGACAGAGCTACTATTCCCTTATCTATATGTTTTCTGAAAATACACGATATACAAACATCACTCTGACCCGTACTCTGATCCTTTGTACAGGACTCTATACGTATGTGCAACACAGGCTAAAACATCTGCTTCTGAATATGTAGAAGATACCTTAACACCAACACAGTCCCTGCTATTAGAAATCCTAGCACAGTATTGTCTCCACAAAAGAGGAAAACAATGTGAATTTATGCGATGCTGATATCCAAAGAAACAGGGGATGCAGCACACACCACCATCTGGTAACTACACAGGATCTACCATGATGTCTACACTGCATACAAGCAGTTACAGGAACCGCTGGAGGAAATAATGATTAGCTGACAGCTTCAAAAAGGAACTTGTAGAGTTTGACAGGACAGTCCTGCCCTTTCGCTGAATACAGCCAAATGTATACTGTTGTCACTGAGTAGTGTCTGTCTCATCCCTGACAACGCAATGGTAGGCAATGGAGTGTTTCCTCATTCATTCAGCGAGTTGTCCCTATATTCAGCAACTTCATTAACATGCAGCTTCCCAATGAGATATGATGCTCAAAGAAGATTACAAGCATGACAAATTATCACAGAGAATCACTGAAGGAGGGCAAAGAACATATCCTGGAAGAGCAGAAGCCACCTCAAAAAAAATGTTATCCTTTCTCCATCTCTCTCTTTTCTGTCCTTTTTCTCTACTTTCTTCTTTTCCCCATACTTTTGTGCAAAGATAAGCTGGAAAATGCACTGTGGCAGCTGTACCTGCTCACCAAACACTCATCAGTAGCATTATTTAATGGGAAAGTAATTTTCTAGCCACCACCCCTCTCCCCCCACCCCCAGAATGGTTATCCAGTATACATTATACTTTAGTGGGTGCTGCATTTGTCAAACACCTGCCATTATATGCAGCCATCCCAATTTATTTCTGGTTCAGTAAGGAGGATTGCCTCTTTAATGGCCGTTCAGAGAAACGAAGTCATGCTAGTATTCTTAAGGAGACTGTCTCCAGCTTCTATCATAACCATCCCGTTTCTTCTACCATCTTCCTTCTCAGTGCTGTCATCTCCCTTTATTTAAGGGTTCTATTCCAGGACTTGGGAGACTCAGGAGAAGAAACTGAGGCAACCTAGGATGCAAGAAATAACATACTTTATATGGACTCTGCCTGCGATACCAAACGGCATTCAAGGGAATGCCCACTTCTCTCATCTCTTTCCAACAACAGATAGTTGTTTTGAAAAGGGCTCTGTAAGCTCATCATCGCTGGGGAACAGCTTCTACCCCAAGTCACCCTGTGCTACCAAAATCTTAGTATTAACTTTTTCATTACACATACTTGTAATATAAATCTATTTAGATTGGTACTTTCTTAACGAGAGGCCACTTGGCTTTCTGTTCTGTCCTTATTTGCCTTTACTCCTTTTTCAGGAGTTTTAGAGGATTTGAAGTCTTTTATGTTATTTTCATTCTCCTTTTTTCCTCATTTACCATGTTTCTATGAACTTTAATTTTGCTGAAACACATTAAGTCCCTTATTGAATATGCCCCAAGTTTCACTGAGGCAACGTTGCCACAGAGGAAAGGTGTATTCTTTTTGAAGTCAAAAAGCAAGACAGTTTGGACAGAAAGTCAATGCTGTGACCTCAAGTTTTTCTAAGGCACAATGTTAGCCAAACTTGCATTAAACTGATCTGCAGCACTGAGAGTTTAAACAGCCTGTAGTTCAATTTAATGAAAATCTGATGGTTTCCATGAGGGATAAGTGTGGATCTGGGAGTGCTGATTCAATTTAGCTGCTGATATGTATGATATGCATAAAAGTCATTGGGTAGGCCGAGATGCTTTGACCAGGCAGGCATCTGATTAGTCTCCTTAGGGTAAATTGAACTCAACTTTGTCCTAAAGTATGGATAAAAATCAAAACGAATAGCCACTCCTTTGGTAAGAAATACTGAAGCAGTAAAACTTGCAAGAGCCTCTTTGAAGCTGTGGATTTTGATCGTTTGAACTCTTCTATGACTTAATGCTGACAGTTTTTATAACAAAAGACATTCTTGATTCTATGTTATTTCTTCTATTACAGCATAGCAGATCACATAACTGTTCTAGGGTTTCCAAATATAAGCAAGTGGCTACTTATGGGATTAAACGAATGTAAGGGATGCATATACTCACGTCTATTCACAGTCTCTATTTCCAGTGGCCCATATAGTCTGTTACTAACAAAGGTTTTGCATTCAATCTTACAAAATTGTGGCAAGTACCTATTACCCTGTTAACCATAGCACTTAAGGTTTTGATGTATTATTGTTGCTTTACAATTAAGATTATTATTTTTATATCACTTCTATTTCCTTAAAAACCTCAACACAAACACAAATACTTTTGCAACCCCTCCTGCACACCCACTCTTGCTGATTTGATAGCTCTTTTGAAATTTATGAAGCATTTAAATGTTTTTGAAATGATCCATCCTTTTCTATCCTCTAATAATTACACACTCAGATGTGTTGAAGTCATATTAAATAGTTGTTTATTTTATCTGACCTTGCAAAAACGTCCATTTCTGACCATACTAACACAGGAGTAACTAGCGAAGTAATTTTACTTCCGTGTATGTGACTAGTAAAATACAGTTTTATGTCTCTTCTAATAGAAAAATTAGAGAAGGGATAGAAAAGAGCCACAAAAATCATCGAGAATGTGAGAAAATAATGAGAACCATAAAAAGCTGAATCTGTTTAGCTTTTTTTTTTTTTTTAAATAATAATAATAAAAAAAAAAAAGATTAAGAAGTAACTTGATTACAGGGTAAAAGCACCTTCCTGGGGAGAAAATAGTGAGTACTAGAGAGCTCTTTAATCCATCAGAGGAAAGCATAACAAGAATCAATGACTGGAAGCTGAAGGCAAACAAATGCAAATGGAAATAAGGTAAAAAATTTTTAGCAGCAGGCATGATTACTACTTGTATTATCCTAGTACCTGGAACCCAAGTCATGGATCAGGGCTCCCTCACACGAGGTGCTGGTAAAAAAATAACAAAACCCAACCGAAAACAAACAAACAAAAAAACTAAACAGGAAAGAAAACGAATCCCTGCCAAAAGGTTACAAATAAAGCATAAGATGAAGTAACATAATAAATCAATGATAATATTATCTGATTGGACAGGCAGCAGTTTCAGGCCATGGTTTCATGATACAAAGTGTTGAGTCGAAATACTGGCTTAAGGTGATTCTGCCCTATCAAGACTTATTCTTCCTGCTCCCACAATTTCTCTACAGCTGTGAAACTTTGGAAATTGATCCTTATCAAAAAAAAAAAAAAAGCGGGGGTTAAAAGCAGGGTTTTCTTTTTTTTTCTTTATAAGAAAATTCCAGTGGGACTGATGCACTTTTGCAAGCATTTTCATTTTAACGAAAATTAATTTCAGTGAATGGCGTGACCAAAATTTTCCTAACCACTCATGTATCTCAGTATTGTCCCCAGCGCTGTTTACAGGACATCTGAATTTGCTGCATTACTTGTGGGAAAAGACTGCATAACCCAGAGAAAAATAAGCAAAAGCAAAGCATGAGGTTGCTTTGTTGTCCTCATAGCAAATTCCCAGCCCGATCGCCAATTATCAAGCGTCATCCATGGATAAGGTAGAACATTAATACAAACTGAAACGTAGCCCACGGTCTGGCAAGATTTGTCTGATAAACCCCCTATCATCCTAATCAAGCCTAACACAAAAGATAAAGAGACAAGCTTGTGATTCCCAACATCACTGCTCTGGCACTGGAGCCTACACACCATCCTTGGTAGCTTACAAACACAACAGGCCACTACAGTTCGACCGGGAAGAAGATTAAAGGGGCAAGCTGAGAGCAGTTATTTTCTATTAGAAAAGTTTTTGCTACCTATTTTTGAAATCAAGGATCATATCGATCGCCCCTGAAATTCAGCTGGGAGAAAACTAGGAGACTTAAGGAGCATCTCCTCTTATTTTCCGACAGAAAAACACAGATAGGCGAAAACCCCACCTTTGATTTCCATTTCTTTATTTATACTGTTAGCAGACTATAGCAACGCACCGCACCGCACACTCCCAGCATCTACTGCACTGACAAACTCCGGAGGAGCTCATTTCTTGCGCTGGGAATGTTGAAAACAAAAGCAGAGTAAACTCTCCCCAAATAGTCCCTGAGACTCGAGGCAAACTGGGTATACCCACGGCGTTTCCTACGCAGCCTTCTTCCTTCCCTTCCTCCCTGGAGGTGGCCAGCCTCCTCCTACCGGCTGATGTTCTGTATTTCACGGAACTCAATATTGACATTCACACGCTAGACAGGGAAACGGTTACAGCCTGATATAAAAGCCTTCATTTCTTCTTGTTCCTTGTTAAAAATACTTCAAGCTATAGCTATAATAAGCTACATTAAAAGAATGCTATTTCATTGCGAAGTGTAAATACTTAATAACCTTAATACTCGGCCTCATCCACTCTGCTAAACTTTTCCACAGGGCTGTGGCCACCCTGTGTGTGCAGGACACACGCTGCTCAGGAAATGAATCAGGGTTGTGTATCGAATTAGATTATTTATAGGTTGGTGTATGTGTTTGCTCTAGAAGTTGTGCAGAGAACAAGACAGACAACTACAGGAAGAGAGCAATGGGCATGTGGTTAAGGCAGTTGAACGCCACACAGGAACACTCAGTTCTGCCTCTGCCTTCGCCATCGGCTTCTGTGAATGAGGAGCGAGTCAGCCCGAGCACCTTGGCAGGTGGCCACCAACCTTGTCTTCCTCACTTTCTGGGAGTCCAAACCGAAACACCTTGGGCCTTTTACATAGAAATGCAAAGCAGCTGATTATCATGGAAGCTTTGGCTTTTCCGGGAGAAATGGAGCCGGAGGCACGAGGTTAAAAGGCAGGAGAACCCAATTAGTAACATCAAATTTACCACTGACTGAAGGAGTGGCTTGGTTTTCTCCTTGGTCAAACAGGACAGCAGTGCTTCTCTGTTGTTCTGGGAATACGCAAAAATTCATCTAATACTGTGAAGCTCTTGGATATCATTGTAATAAGCCTACATAGAAAAAAAAGTGAAGGTATTTCTGATTCTCTATATACAGCGAAAGTTCTGGATCTTTTAATCCATTAACTATCCTATATTACTACATACTTCGTTTTAAAAGTCTATAAAATATAAATTCTAACATGCATAGAGATGGAGCATATCCATTTCACCCCTCAAACTCTATTTTAATGTGATTTTGTAAAATCCTTTCCAGCTTCTATCAGGGCTATTTAACTTCAGTACTCAGTGGAACTGCAACACAGTCATATGGAATAGGACAGGGAACAGCACTCAGTGTAAACAAAAGATATTCTCTGGTTCACAAAAATAAAAATATCCTCACTCTCAGCTGTACAGTATGTCATGTAACCACAGCCACAGAAATAGGAAAGCAACAGGAAAGCTAGTAAAAGTTAATGCCTTTTCCTACTTATTTTATTGGTCTATATTACAGTGTATCATTATATTGAAAGCTTTCAGTAATAGTAGGCTACTAAGAAAATAGCACATTGAAAAATAAAATAAAATAAAATAAAATAAAATAAAGTAAAATAAGCTGTACTTTGGGTCCAATACATAAAAAACAACTCTACCAACATCTTTAAAAAAACAACCTGAACAGAATTCCAACAGTTACGCTGATTTCAAAATCTGAGTTAAGAGAAATAGCATAACAATTGAAAACACAGGTGATGATCTCCTCCGTTTTCAGTAGGAAGACATTGAATAAAAAAATATAATACAATAAACACGGCAATCATGAATTTTTGGCACATGACAACAGAAATATTTTAACAATGTGACAACATCCCAAGCACATGGTGTCTGAATGCTACTAAAGTAGACGTGCATGAGACTCAAAGACAATACCATTTTGTGGGATAATTTTCATGGATTAGAAGCAAATAGACAGGGGAATAAGATAGAAATTTAGGTTCAGGCCTACAATCAGATCTTCAGAGTAGAAACTTGCAGTCATCCAGAGTCCCATAAACTCAGTCAGGCCCGATGGTTATCAAGGTCCATTGGAACAAATCCAGTGGCAGGATTAGGGCCTAAATATGTGAACAGAAAAAGGATGAAATCAGGTACCATAGTGCGTAACTCTACAGGGAGACCAAACTAGTCCCAGAAAAATAATCTGAGTGTCTAGACCATTACAAGATTTACATTTTTACCATAAAACGCTGCAGCTGCAGGAAAGGCTACAGTTATATCTTACATCAACAGGTTTATATAGCATTAATTGATCACAGCATAGGCCCCTTCAGGCAAACACAAGTACCTGCAGTGCATTTGCTCACCTCCTGCGCGCTGCTGCTTTTTCATATTTATATATAATTTGGTTTATTATTTTAAATAAGAGAGTGGTCTAAAATCAATATAGGTGATATTTTCATCTTCATCAACTCTTCATTTCTAGACACGCAGAGTTTTAGCCTCTTAGTAACATGGTGACAAAACCTAAAATGAGATATTCTTACCATGTTTTAAAACACTATAAAACTGACAGAAAGTAATATTATTTCTATTAAAAAAATCAGTTATGGCTATCTGAAGGTTGTGAGAAGTTCTAGCATGGCAGCGTGTTAGATGAAGTCACTTTTTATGCTGATGTTTCTCCCTAACATACTAATAAAAGCTCACAGGAGCATACGCCTAGTGTCACACAGAATTGCCAATGAGAAAATGTACTGTCTCAAAAAAATGTCTACTTTGTAAGGAGGTTTGCCTACTGAAATACAGGCTTCAATACAATAGGAATGTGCCACAGCAGCGCTGAAGACACTACAGGAATGTCAGGTTTATGGCGGAACAAGCACATAGAGCCACGGGCTACACCGTGGAGTATTGTGTCATCTGAACTTCAGCAGCAGCCCTTATCAGCCACCCCAGGAAGGGGTCTGTGCCTTCTGTTGCACCTTGCACCTTCCTTTTCCATCGCTGCACATGGCACCTTCACCAGTACTACCTCTTTGAGACAGCCAGACCAAAGACAGGTTGTCCAGGAGTACGACACTGTTCTTCCCTTTACTATAGTACAGTAAGAGCAATCAGCTTCAGAGATCAGCTTGTGACCAGACAAATCAATATAAACACACTTTTTGTAAAAAAAAAAAATAATTCAGGAGAATCAACTATCTCTCATCACTTTTACTTCTCCTAATTGATGGCTTAAGATGCAGCAAGATCCTTTATATGAAATAAATTATTAAGTTTAAAAATTATTCCAAGATAAGAGAGGACATGAACATCTGAAGTTCACAGAAAGATATGTTGATTAGTCTATAGCACTGATGGAGAGGTAAGGACTCCAGTTGTTATGTCTAGGTAGGCGAAAAATACTGTGTACAAAGTTTTCTATTCACTATGCCTATGGACATTAAGACACCCTTTTTACTGACTTTACTTAGACTTATATATGAGGAAACTCATAGATAAGCAAGACAGATGTGATTTACAAAATTTGTGGGAGAAGGTAACGGGTTTGTCTTCTTAGTATTGGTCTTAGCTCAGGACAGATATAAAAA
Source organism: Charadrius vociferus (assembly GCF_000708025.1). Lineage (NCBI taxonomy): Eukaryota > Metazoa > Chordata > Aves > Charadriiformes > Charadriidae > Charadrius > Charadrius vociferus. Next base: position 1,664,250 of record NW_009647838.1, read on the forward strand.
AATCTTCATTTCCATTTTAATGTTGAATTCCCACTTGTATACCAGACGCATGTCAGAAACTGGTATCCGACAAAGAACCTGTAACACCACACTTAGAATATAATGTCATATTTTGGTTATTTTATCTCAAGAGGTTACAGACTGAAGCCTGTCTGCGGCTCAGTAAGCGCGCCGGGGGCAGAAAGCGCTCCCCGGCCGGGCTCTGCCTCGCTGGGAGCAGGCGGAGGTCCCTGCCGCAGGGCCGAGCGCGCCAGCGGGGAGCAGAGGGACACCTCACCTCCCACCTCATTTCTGCCCACTGGCTGTGAGCATCCTGCTGCCGACATCCCGCAGACACACCGCGCTTTTTGCCTGCAGATGTCTGGCACGCCACAAAGCACGCTCATTTACGAAATTAGAATTTTTTTAGCAAGCAAAAGGTCATTTACTGCCTTACCTGCCCATCACTGCTCTTTCTCTGAATAACCTGAAACTACCGAAAGGTTATTAATATCAAATTCCTTTCCAAAGAATTACAATTCTGAATAGAGGCAGTTTTAAAATTTCTCCTCCCCAAGCATACTACATACTTTAAAATTTTGATCTGGACACCTAACTACTAGACACACCTAACTACCTAAGACAATCTTCCTTCTTCTTTTTCTTGCAAAAATGCACAAACAGTTTATATTTTCACACCTGGTAGAAATGTATCTATTATAAAAATAACAAGAAAGAAAATAAAAAGCTGTTGTTTTTTTTTTTTTTTTCTCTTGGGGTTATGCCTCCCTGATACTAAAGTTGCCTCATCTCTGATTTAAGTGAGAAAAGCCTAGAAACAATTCTAATTCACACCTGTTTGCTACCATACCCATATGACTATCCACCAGTGGAAAATTAGCCAAGAGCAGATGTTATTTCCTCTGCCCTTTCTCCGGTCCCCCTTCTCAACCTGTGAGTCCTGGGACATGCTGAAGCGGGAAGGAAAGGATGACTGCGGCTGGTACAGAACCTGGCAATAAAAGCCTCAAGAAAACGGAAAGCTTCCTCCTGCTGGGGAGAATTCTTACATCATCAGGCAGGACCAGAATAAGGAACTGAATCAATTAATTATATTACCAAAGTACTACAGAGTATAGTTATTAGAAGACTTGACTTAATAATTTAATTATAAAGAAATTACTGTACCCGGTGTTCATCATTACTATTAGCCAAATAAAAAGATCCATGCCTTCCCAGCAAATGCAAAGCACACCTTTTCATGCCACCCCGCTGCGCCATTACAAATCAAAGTAAACAATTAACGTCCAGTCCTTGGTGGCAGATGGGGAAATATTCTAAACAATGTGAAGTGGGAAGCAATCACAGGAGTGAAAAACTCCAAATAATAAACAATACAGTTATATTTGAGGACAGATCTTTAAAATCTTTCATATGAATGACTTAATGGCTGGTGACACATACAGAGCTACACCATCATCCTGTCTACCACTCAAACACATAACTTTAGCATCACCTCAGATTCCAATTTTACTCCAAATCCTAAGATTCATATTGATAATTTGCAGACGCTTTCAGTGCAACATTTCCGAGATGGTATTTTTCTTAATTTTTCCAATCAGCTGGAGTATTCAAGCTGGTTATCATCATCATCGCGTTTTGATTCAGCAACATCTTTCTCTCCGCCTTTGAGAAATGCACCCTAACCTCACACGCCTTCGTTCAGAAAACAGCTGCAAAGACCCTTTTCCTAGTCGATCACTTAGAGAACACATCACCGTCTCTACAGCTCTCCCTAACTTCTCCTCTAGTATCTGCTACTTGTCTTCACTTTCAAGGCCCTTCCTCGCTTATCGCGACCGCACCTATTGCTCCTTAATCACCGTCAGGAAGGCAGCTGTGGTTTGCTCGCATCTGAAGCTAGGCCAATTTGTATGAAACATAAAGCTGAAAAGACCTTTAGATCATACTGTCCAATTTGTTTATTATTTTGTGTTTAGCTAAAAGACTTTCAAAAATGCCACTTTTTACTAAAAAAAAAAATAATATTCAGAGATGCTTTTTGTATCTCTTCCCTTCATATCTCCCACCTCTCATTCAGTGTCAGGAGTGCAGCTTCCAGCTCCTCTCTCACCCACGTTATATTTTCAAACAAACCTCTTAAGCCTTTTCCTGTTTTACACTTTACACTTTAGGGAAACTCCCTTAAATATTTGAAAACATACTTCATTGCTCTTCTTCAAAGCCTTCTCTGAAATTCAGCTTACTAAGATGCCCTTACAGCACCTATGAGCAAAACGTGTGGTAAGAAGGTATACACACACCACATATTTTTAAGTATCTAAAGTCAGCAAGTGTGGGATGTAGGAGATGGATCCTCCTATACAGTAAATGGAGAGAGGCTCCTGTTGAGAGCGATTTTGATGAAGGATGTCCTAAAGTATTCCAAACTGTCCTCTGAAGGAGTCTCTGGATAAGCTGTGGAAAGGGCCTAGGAAGGGCCGTCTTTTGGTTTAGGCACATGAATTGGATATGCCTCAAGTACGAATGTTCTCCCTCAACTCCTAGTATTTCCCTTCTCATCTGTGTATATTTTCTCTTTTCAACTATATTATACTTACATTGCAAACATTTCGAATTGCAGAAAATCTTTTCAGCCTGTGTTTGTGTGGTGCCTAGTATCCAATGCCCAAATAACACTACTTTAAAATAATGCAAAAACAGTCTTACAACACTATACATTATTTTACTAAACAGTACCCGATCGTTTAATTATCGTAGAATTATGCACATGTGGTAGGTAGAAGAGGCGCAGCTATGCACCAACTTTAACTTGGTTATTTTCTAAATTCCTTAATGTTATAACAAAGAGCCGGAACGTCTTCATGGCTGGCACCAGTTGGTTCGCTCCCCAGTCTAAATGATGGGCAAATCCTCAAGACAATTCACCACAGTGAAAGAGAAGGGACAATAAGAGTGATGGGAAGGTATATGTGGATCCAGGATGCATACAGAAGTTTTGGCAAAGAAAGCAGGCTTGGGGAAACAAACCATGGAAACTCTTGTCGTGTGCGATCAATGTCATGAGCTATTTTCTGAAACAATCAATGGGAAAATGGCAAAATGTAGGACTTGTAAGGTAAAAGGAAAAAGTATAAGGAGCTTCTTCATATATGGAAAGAGTTCATGCCCCACAACGCACACTTCTCCCTGTGAAACTTACTGGACTTTAAATATACCCTATTAAAAAGGAGATTTCAGTAACAAAGAAGGTTCCTAAAGCCCAAAAATAAGGAAGCAAAACCCCTAGATCTATCTTACATGCTAAGAAAATCTCTGAGTCTCCAAAAACATGCTTATTGTTGGGAAAAAGATAATAAGATATTATGAAGAAACAATGAGCTTCGCGAAGTTATTTGAATCAAATAGGAGTCTCACACAAATTTGGAAATCTAATCCTAGTACAAACAATAAGCAAAAGTCACACCAGGCATCATGTACAAAAGACAGAGAACAGCTACTACTGCTGCTGATCTAGTTCTTGCTCTGGATCTATTCATCCAGATAAGAGAAAATAAGTTCTTTCAAAGCCCAAAGTAAGAGAATTCCTCCTGAAGCAAACAAAAAAAAACCTGTGTTGACAGTTATAGATCAAAACCTGATGAGAATAAACAAGGCAAAATATTGGATTAACTGACTGATTTAATTATAACAGATTTCATTAATGGCAAAGAGTTAACTGCAAAGTGTCTCAAAAGAATGGATTTGTTCCTATGTTATGGTACAGTTGTTAATCACCCAGGAACTGGGGTAAGTACCATGGCACAAAACCTGCAGTTAGTTAGGTTGCTCAGAATCATGGGAAACTGTTAATCTAACCAAAATGAATAAGTGGGCTCTAAAAATGCCAAATCAGGTTTAAATGATGATAGACAACAAACACATACTAAAATAAACCCAAGAGAAAAATCTGTGTTTTATAAGGTTTCAAATTAAAGGTGCAACTGTAGGGAATTTAACGTACTAAACCTCAATATGTTAGACAAGGGGAAGGTAACAGTTACCTAAAAAATGTCCAGTTGATGTTACCCACTGACATTTATTCCCCCCTAGATTTAATTCACTCAAACTATTACGCTCACTTACGCACAAGCACCAAGATTGATCTGTCCAAATGGTCTGGCCAGGAAAACTTATGTGCAAAACAGAGGACAAGGGCCATCAACTGTTAAGTCCTCACCCCATTTCAGGAGTTGTTCTTAATTAGCAATAAAAACCCTAGGGTTTTGAGCAGATCCTTTAGGATATCCTTCAGGAACCACCAGCTCTGACAAGACAGACCTTCGCCTCGGGATCTTGCTTACCTTGCCTTCCATAAATCTTAGGCCACACTGCTGCCCATTGTCTTGTTTTTCCTCCTTTGGAATAGAGGTCTGAAATGTACGCCTGTAGTCTCTTCTCCTGTTCGGCTAACAGGAAAAAACAGTGTATGTGACATACTACAACCTTGTTGCCATCCTCCTGCTGTTAGGATGCAAGGTCTTCTGCTTACAAGTCATCTGTGCTGTGGTACACAGATACCGCTGGGAATGGTGTCCTGGAAACGGTGTCCTTCATTATCACTGCAGGCCATTTCTTTAACTCTTTGTTTCACTCCTCCTTATGCTTACACACACATTTCCATCCATCATGCATTCATACCAGTCTTAAAACTTCTATCACAACTCTCTGCGTAGTTTTATGTTCGTTAAGCTGATCTGATGCAGATCGCTGCAGAAAGGATACGTTCCATACTTCCACCTCCTCCTTCCTTTGCCATGTGCTCCTCTATTTTCCTCGCAGCAACAGCAGCAGCCATCGCTGGTAAGCCTGCTCAGGGAGCAAACCAAGAGAAAACATCAACCTTTTACTGGTAAGGCCGAGATTGCTTTTTTAATGGTCTGGTTCCACGAACTGGACCACTGGGGCAGATGGATGCCAGCGTCAGGTGCAAGGGGAGGTGGTAGGACTGCCTCTGTTTCATGGACGTTGCTCATTAGATCAGTTATGCCATAATGGGAAAGAACACCAGATGCCTTGGCCTCAGGAAGGAACTGGGGCACCACTTCAGCAGTTCAGCGAAATTCTCTGCTCAATATGCTGCTGCACTCAAAACGAAAATAATAGAACAGGCTGCTTAAACAATGCAAGAGAATTAGAAGAAAGCCAGTGTAACAGGATTATGAAAATCAATGCCGTGACCTTACCAGAAAAAAAACCCCACATGAGGTACAGGTCACCCCTTCTCCAAAAGGATACTAAAGAACGGCAAAGAGTTCAAATGCGAACAATGATAAACATTGAAAATATCAGATGAAGAAAAACTGGTGAGTTTAAAATCAAGAGTGTTATGAGCGGACATAAAAAATAATAAACGGTCTGATCAGACATTTCTATGTTTACTATCTTATAACGCAAGAAAAAAAAACACTGAGAAACATCCAAAGTGTGGAAAATTCAAAACTGATCAGAAGAAATGCTTTTCACATCATATGCAATTTATTCATATTGATTATAAGGGAAATTTAGTTATTAATGTAAATACAATGCCCCTATCAACACTAGTATAGATCAAACCAGCTACTACATAAAGAAATCAGGAAGAAACTAATTTGAAGTTAACATCAACTGAAGCATCAGGATGTATTTACTAGTGAAACAGGAAACTGTATTACAGTTTAAGCCAATATGATAACTCCTGTGTAAAAATATCAACTAAAGAAAGGAATACCAACTTGATTTCATTGTTGAACTTTTATTCACAATCTCACACTAACTTTTCCTACAGTTTGCATTAACTGCTGTTAATAGCTCATTAACAACAGGATAGTGATAGAAGATTTTGAAACAACTACAGTTTGGACACTTTAAGCTCTTATGTAAGCAATAAAGGCAAATACATGCAAAATGAAAATAAGCATGATTATAAACTCATTTTCTCCATCACTGCAGGTTCAACCTAAAATGTATTTCTCCTGATTTCCAATCACAGCCAGTTTCTTAGAAGTTTGTCTATTTTTCAAAGAGCTGAAATTGAACATTTTCCTCTTACCAATTTTTTTAAGGGATTGTTTTAACAAGGACTCTCATCACCGATCTTGCTAAAAAGCACCCCAAAAGTGACTACTTACTGATCACCCACAAACAAAGGTGCTAGAAATAGCTTAAGCACTAATTCCATAGCATGCGACCACTATACCGCTTGGTTATCTTATTAGATCATCCTGGTTTAGTTTGAAATGTGTGTTGTCACAGCACATACTAGAAAACACATTACCCCATTGTATAAGCCATTACAAAGACATACAGAAAATTATAATTCTCAAAGAGCATAGAATCTTAATTCTATTAAGATAGCCAAGGGGAAAAAAAAATGAGAGCGAGCATAAAGATGGGGCTCCATATATTTTGTTTGAGGTTTTTTTTCCACTGTGTCAGGGAAGGTAAGGAGAATATAATATTGTCTGGGGGTGGGGTATAGTGGGGGAACAGGGAGGAGAGGCTGCCAGCACTGCCAACGCAAGGATGGGGGACTTCATGGTTTAGTAAGTGGCTGGGTCAGGTAAACAGGGCAGGAATAAATGACTGAAGCAACATGCAGTACAATAGAGGGTATGAATGGAGACTCAAAAGGCCAATAATATAGACAGCAGAAAGAACCAGAAAGATCGTCTGGAAACTCTTTCCTGGACAGAGAGAATGCAGGTGGTACCAGAACAAAAGAAACTGAGAAATTTAAATCGCTACATAAACTTTGTGCAGTGACACTTTATGTAGGCAAGGGTACCGGTTCTGTTAGAGAAGGGAATTTCAGTCAATGTACAGCTGTGGGTGTGAGAAGACCTTACTGCCCGCAATGACAGACAGCTGTCCGGCATAAAAGTAAGCCAACAGGCTGCAGAAAGACAATATACAATTTCTGAACCCAAGAGGGAACATACTTTTCACCTATGTTCTGAAAGCAGCAGACCATTCACCACCAGGAAACCGGAACATAGAGAACATGGAACATAGAGAAACTTACTCTGTTTTGCAGATGACATAGGCTGTGAATTTATAAGTAAAAGAATTGTCGCTTGCCAGATTTACCTTTCAGTTGTCACAGCTTTTGCCTGTGATCATTTTAGTAACACACCCTATTGACAAATATCGATCACTTTGTAAAAGACAAAGGACGTTTTGCTTTTCTAAAGCTATTTTATTATAAGCTTGAAAATATGTACTGAATATACATAACTTGAAATACACTTCACTGTATGCTTACCTGCAAAGTTGCCCCATGCACTTTTTTCCTTTTAAGTAGAGAGTGGGCAATTGCAATAAACTAAACTCATGGGCAAAGAGGTGTAAACTAACTTCATTTAGATGTGACGGATTTTCTTGTTAAAGACATTTCTTTGCTCATTCCAATAGTATGAAAGCTATTTATTTGGTAATAAAAGTTTTTGGACTGAAACAGACATTTCTGAACTTCTTGTGGATGATTAACGTACAGTTTAAGAGAGCCATTACTTTGTGACAGGCACTATAGAAGCCAAGTGTCAGATAATATATCAGCTCCTGCTCCACTTTAATTCTAATTTAATGATCAGAACTCTTTTATTCTTAATGTCTTGTTTTAAATATTAAACTGCAAAGAGTGCAGCAGGATACATACTAGCCACTGTAAGGCTGGATCACCTGTCTTGTAGTGGGAATATCATGCAGGCATTAAGCAGAAGGTATTTTAATATTAGCCAAAGCGTATTTTTGAACATGAACATTTGCCACCATCCACTTTGTATCCATTAACGGAAGATCTAAGTTTACACTATACATGCGCAAAACTGACATAAACAAAGCAATAAAATTACTTTAACTCACGTGGTAAACTTTCCATTGTACTTATCATTTGGTCTGTATTATTCTCCTGAAACGAACGAAACATTTCTTGCCATTTTAAACGCTTCCATCTACAGTCATTTACGCATCTCTCCCCGAGGTACACAAGGGCAGGAGCGTGTCTCCATCCCAGCCCAGGGCACAGCACCCCACACCAGGGCGCCTCCCCAGCGCCGAACAACTCACGCTGCGCTCGAAAGACGCACCGCCGCACTCTTAGTAGAAACATTACGGTAACACCCTGGCGCCCCGAACACAACCCCGTTTGTTGGAAGCGCAGCCCCAACCCGCAGCAGAAGGCGGCTCTCGGTCTAAACCGCTTACGGCTAACCCGGGCAGCGCCGCCGAGCCCGCCGCCCGGGCGGACGGGAGGGACGCGGGCGCGGAGGGACTCAGCGCGGCGACAAGGGACAAGGGTGTC